>NC_140173.1:45333359-45920859 GCF_963971535.1 Notolepis coatsorum
GTCCTTGCTGTCAGAGTGGACTCACTGTTGAAGGCAGAGCTGAAGTTCCAGTTGGAGGAGTCAGTATTTTGGACTGACAGCACTTCAGTGTTGAAGTATATTAACAATGAGGACAGGCGTTTCCACACATTTGTAGCCAATAGGATCTCGACCATCAGAGAAACATCTGAACCCTCACAGTGGAGACATGTCTGTTCCAAAGACAATCCAGCTGACGATGCGTCAAGAGGAATGAGGGTCTTGGACTTCCTGAATGGCAGCAGGTGGCTTGAAGGTCCTGCATTTCTTTGGAAGCCAGAAGAGGATTGGCCC
The DNA here is from genome assembly GCF_963971535.1 of Notolepis coatsorum. Lineage (NCBI taxonomy): Eukaryota > Metazoa > Chordata > Actinopteri > Aulopiformes > Paralepididae > Notolepis > Notolepis coatsorum. The sequence continues at coordinate 45,333,672 of NC_140173.1, forward strand.
AAAACTGTGTTGGACGTCTCAGTGGATTCAAATGACCAGGAGGTCAAAAAGGAAGCAACAGTAAACGCTATCAGTGTGTGTGACATGGCCAGTCCTACTTACCAGCTCATTTCCTACTTCTCAGACTGGAAGAGGCTGAAGACTGCAGTTGCCTGGCTCCTCGGGTTGAGGGTCATGTTGTTGGAACAGAGCCGTCTGAGAAAGCAGGCTGCAAGTCAAAAGCTCACAGCAACATCTATGAGCGGCACTTTGGCTACTGTCAGCGACTGAGATTCAGTGAAGAGATTGCTGCTTTAACATCTGGGAAGGCAGCAGTGAGTCGACAGAGTCCCATATATAAGCTGGATCCAGTATTTGAAGATGGACTCTTGAGATTTGGAGGAAGATTGAGCAGAGGATCAATGCCATAGGAAGCTAAACATCCGCTCATTCTCTCCAAGGACCAGCATGTTTCAATGCTCATTCTCAAGCATGTACACCAGAATCTGGGACATGGTGGAAGGACTCACACACTGTCCAAAGTGAGGAAGAGATTTTGGATCACCAACGCCCATGCAGCTGTTAGGAAGATCATCGCTGAATGCAGCTTTTGCAAACGCTACAATGGCAGAGCAGTGGAGCAAAAGATGGCAGATCTTCCAGCAAACAGAATCCTTCCTGACCTACCACCTTTTACCAACACAGGGGTAGATTACTTTGGACCAGTCGAAGTGAAGAAAGGAAGATCAACCTGTAAGAGGTACGGAGTCATATTTACCTGTATGGCAAGCAGGGCCATCCATCTGGGGGAAGCGGTGTCATTGGACACAGACGCATGCATCAACGCTCTGAGGCGTTTTATCAGCAGGAGAGGACAAGTGGCGCACTTACGGTCCGATAATCATACCAATTTCATTGGGTCAGAACGAGAACTGAAGGAGGCTCTGGCCGTTTTGAATCAAGACAAGATTCATGGAGTTCTGGCACAAGTTGGAATCCGTTGGAGCTTTAATCCACCAGCAGGTTCACATCACGGTGGCGTCTGGGAACGGATGATCCGCCTGGTGAGAAGGGTTCTCAGTTCTGTCCTACGTCAGCAGAGGTTGGATGATGATGGACTTCATACAGTGTTCTGTGAAGTGGAGGCCATTTTGAATGACCGTCCAATAACCAAACTCTCGGATGATCCCAACGACCTGGAGCCACTTACACCGAACCATCTTTTTCTCTTGAAGGGTAAACCAGCTTTGCCACCTGGAGTGTTCGATCCACATGACCAGTATGTAAGAAGACGATGGCGACAAGTACAGTATCTCTCAGATCTTTTCTGGAAAAGATGGGTACATGAGTACTTGCCCTTGCTTCAAGAGAGGCAAAAGTGGAACCAGGGGAAAAGGAGTTTGGCAGCTGGATATATTGTGGTCATCATGGACTCTTCAGCTCCTCGTGGGTCCTGGCCACTTGGCATGGTTCTGGATGTCTTTCCAGACAAACAAGGTCTGGTGCGTTCTGTGAAATTGCAGACTAAAAGTAGCACCATTGTAAGGCCAGTGACAAAACTGTGTTTGGTTCATGAAATGTAGATGCACTTAATCCATAACATGTTTTGGCTCTTTTTTGTTTTGTTTATTTATTTTTTGAATTGTTATGCCTGCCTGCCTTAACAATTAGGGGCCGGGGTGTAATTGCCAAAATGGATTTAATGTGCAGTGGATTTATGTGACCAGGGGGTGGCGCTTCTTTTATATAAGCGGCAGGTACACCTGTATGAGGGAGGAGTTTGACCCGGAAAGGGCAATGGTTTTTGACCGCACGCACGCACGACACAGGTCACAGGTCGCTGTTAGAACACGCCGCAGGGCGAAATGTTTGTATGTAATTAGTTATTGTATTCGTTATTATTTAATCAGTTTAAGGAACAAAAGCTAAGATATTCTGTTTGCATGGTCAAGCAAATAAATATCATTTTCCAAGTAGAGCTGCCTGCATGTATCATTGGGACAAGGATCGGTTTGGTATCAGATCAGACATATAGAACGGCGCGTCAGCCAAGTCCATCTACTGGATCAAATTGCTCAGTAGCTCCGTATAAAGACGGGAGCTCCTTTAATACCAGCTGTCTCTGGAAAATTGTGTCGGCATCTGGAGGTTCGCGGACATCTACTGCTGCCCTGACTTGAGGCGCAAGGCCAATCTCTTCATCGTGTGTCACTTTGAGGAGATGCTGCACGTCTCACAGGAGTTTGTGGAGCTGTCCCTCCAGCAACTGGTGGACATCATCGAGAGGGATGATCTAAACGCGAAGAACGAAGAAATGGTGTTCGATGCCATCCTCCGTTGGATCAACCACTCCTGTGAGGAGCGTTAAACACACATCCCTTTGCTGCTGCCCAAGGTAACTAATTGTATTACTGTGCATTGCATTAAAACAACACTAGGTTCCCTAGTACAGGGGTTCCCAAAGTGGGAGTTGCGAGCCGCCGTGGGGGGGGGGGGGGGGGTCGCCAGATGATAAAAAAAATCCAATTTTTTTTTTTTTTATGCAGTCATGTCATCACAAACACTGGCATTTAAAGGGTACAAATAAAACAATTCCTGCACCAGAATGCAGGAAATGAAGTCTTTGTAACACAACATTTCCTGGTGGGGGAACCCCCGCTTAAAAAGTGGCCTGACTGGTGCTATATTTCGCACTATATTTCGTGGCCTGAATGATTTCCCCAGTCTGGCCTAGGTTAAAAGCCTCCAATGCTTATTACGTTTGAACGTTTGCATGTTTCAACCATACATTTCCATTTATAAATTTCTTTTTGTATTTTTTTGTATTTTTTTTATAATTTACATAAAAAAAAATGTATTAATAATAGTGGGGGTCGCGGCTCTCTGACACTGTTATTTCGGGGGTCACGGCCTGAAAACTTTGGGAACCCCTGCCCTAGTACAGTGGTTCTCAAACATTTGGGTCCAAACTGTTCCCTAGCAACAGAATTCCAGTGAAACAGTTTACAACCGCTGTCTAAGTTGTACCCACTGTCTGCTTGTCTCTTCCCAGGTTCGCATGGGATTGATGAGGCCTGACTACTTCCTGAACAACGTCCAGAACAACCCTGTGGTGAGGGAAAGCCACGACTGCAGGCCCCTCATCCTCAGCGTCCTGAACCCCCCTGGCTCCGACAGGCTCCCAAACCCCTTGACGCGCCCTTGCCTGCCCCAGGAGGTCCTATTGGCCATCGGAGGCTGGAGTGGCGGCAGCATGACCAATGGCAGGGAGGCTTACGATATACAAGCCGGTGGATGGATGGACGTGAGCGTTGAGGCGGAGAGTCCCTGGGCCTACAATGACACCGCTTATCTCCACGGTCTGGTCTACTGCGTCGGCGGCTTCAACGGCGTAGAGTCTCTCAGCAGTGTGTGCCGGTTCAACCCTGTTACTCGTAGATGGCTGCAGGTGGCTCCCATGCACTCACGCCGCGGTTACGTCAGCGTGGTCGCATTGGACGGCTGTATCTACGCCATGGGAGGGTTCGACGGACACGTGCGACTGAACACCGCCGAGCGCTACGAGCCTGAAACCAACCAGTGGACACTGATATCACCCATGCTGCACCACAGGAGCGATGCGCAGCCCTCCACGGCAAGGTGGGTGGAACTGAGGAACACACGTGTGGTAGATGAACCAAAGGAACGTTCACATTAAAAACTAAGCGATTGGTATCATTCAGAATCAGGAATCAGAAATGTCTTTATTGCCAAGTAAGCTTGCACGTGCAAGTAATTTGTCTTGGTCCTTTGGTGCATCAACATTAACAGACAATTAAAGTAGAATGAAATAAAATGGAATATATAAACTAAATTAGAATATTCTTTCTGATTACAGGTTTCCATCTGTGGTGGCTCCAACGGGGTGGAGTTTCTGCTCACAGCTGAGTGCTACAGCCCAGACACCAACCAGTGGACTCTGATCGCCCCCATGAGCAGCAGGTGTTGCGGAGTGGGAGTCGCTGCGTATGGAGGACAAGTCTATGTGGTAGGTGCACACAGAGACAAATGCTTTATACTAGGTATTTTTATAGATATGTATCATTTGATTTGCAATGCTGCTGTGATGTCCTCATTGCCCTAAGCGGATTAATACAGTGCCTGCCTTAACCACATACTAAAACATTCCTCTCATGTGTCCTGTCCTCAGGTGGGAGGGTTTGACAGTGAAAATCCTAATACATTAATAAATTACTATCAGCCAAAGGTGGTGACGTTTCTTTCTTCTAGTAATTCCGACAATATCTGTTTTTAGTTTGTGTAATGCACATAATATGAGTACTGTAAGAGCCAAAGCTATATATATTTAGGTTATTGTATTTGTAAGAGCCAAAGCTATATATATTTAGGTTATTGTATTATATGAATGTTTAATATTGATTGGATTTACATAAAGTAATTGAACCGTCGTATTTGTCATAATAGAGCATTCTAGAACATAGAACCTTTTAGAACGTTTGTGGTGATGTAATAATAGCCCTTTCTGGAACATAGAACCTTCTAGAACGTTTGTGGTGATGTCATAATAGACCTTTCTCGAACATAGACATTCTGGAATGTTTGTGGTGATGTCATAATAGGACTTTCTAGAACATAAAACATTCTAGAACCACAGTATGACGTCATGATAGAAAGTTATGGAACCTTCGTGATGTCACCGTATGATGTCATATAACCGAACATTCTAGAACATTTGGGTCTCTATTAGTGATGTCCCGATCACGTTTTCTTGCTCCCGATCCGATCATGTGATTTTGAGTATCTACCGATACCGATATTTCCCGATCCGATCATTATTATTATTTTTATTTTTTTTATTTATTTTTTTATTCAACAAACATGACCATGTTCACGTCTTAAACTCATACCGAGGCCTTAGTTTTGGGTTTAAATTGCATATCATCATTCATTTATTTATTGTCACACAGAGCAGAAGAATTTTGCCAAAACAAACCAATAGTATCCAGCTGCAGAACAGCAGACCAGCCACACTCTCAGACCCAAACGCATTTCCTTTGATTTAATTATACATCAACTGATTTATGAAGTTAACTTTTCACCTGGATAACGTCAACATTCAGGGTGAATGTAATGTGAGAAATTGGGGAAAAAAATTTAAATATAGAATTTGGGTCTGAGAGTTTGGCTGGTCTGCCGTTTTGCAGCTGGATACTATTGGTTTGTTTTGGCAAAATTCTTCTGCTCTGTGTGACAATAAATAAATGAATGATGATATGCAATTTAAAACCAAAACTAAGGCCTCAGTATGAGTTTAAGACGTGAACATGGTCATGTTTGTTGAATAAAAAAAATAAAGTAAAAATAAAAAGAATTGCAGATTTTTTTTATTTATTTTTGCCGATCCCGATCTTCGGAAAATCACGTGATCGACCCCGATCCCGATCACGTGATCGGATCGGGACATCCCTAGTCTCTATATAAGCGGACGTTTTCTCAAAACAGGAGAAGGACAGAGAGAAGAGGGTTCCCCCTCTTGGGGGGCACTTCGAGAGATCAGATGATGTTTGGATTGTGATTGTATGACAAGAGGAGCAGAGAAGAAGGAGACAGACAAGAGGAGCAGAGAAGAAGGAGACAGAGACGATAGTAATGTGTTTTGAAGATGAGAAGAAGATGAAGAGTGTAAACTTTATCAATTGTGGGCGAAGTATAAGAACTGAGGAGGGCAGTAATACGCCATGTTGAGAGCGTGATTGTGATTGGAGAGGTGGAGGTGGATCAAGGTCATGTCATCACAAACACTGGCATTTAAAGGGTACAAATAAAACAATTCCTGCACCAGAATGCAGGAAATGAAGTCTTTGTAACACAACATTTCCTGGTGGGGGAACCCCCGCTTAAAAAGTGGCCTGACTGGTGCTATATTTCGCACTATATTTCGTGGCCTGAATGATTTCCCCAGTCTGGCCTAGGTTAAAAGCCTCCAATGCTTATTACGTTTGAACGTTTGCATGTTTCAACCATACATTTCCATTTATAAATTTCTTTTTGTATTTTTTTGTATTTTTTTATAATTTACATAAAAAAAAATGTATTAATAATAGTGGGGGTCGCGGCTCTCTGACACTGTTATTTCGGGGGTCACGGCCTGAAAACTTTGGGAACCCCTGCCCTAGTACAGTGGTTCTCAAACATTTGGGTCCAAACTGTTCCCTAGCAACAGAATTCCAGTGAAACAGTTTACAACCGCTGTCTAAGTTGTACCCACTGTCTGCTTGTCTCTTCCCAGGTTCGCATGGGATTGATGAGGCCTGACTACTTCCTGAACAACGTCCAGAACAACCCTGTGGTGAGGGAAAGCCACGACTGCAGGCCCCTCATCCTCAGCGTCCTGAACCCCCCTGGCTCCGACAGGCTCCCAAACCCCTTGACGCGCCCTTGCCTGCCCCAGGAGGTCCTATTGGCCATCGGAGGCTGGAGTGGCGGCAGCATGACCAATGGCAGGGAGGCTTACGATATACAAGCCGGTGGATGGATGGACGTAAGCGTTGAGGCGGAGAGTCCCTGGGCCTACAATGACACCGCTTATCTCCACGGTCTGGTCTACTGCGTCGGCGGCTTCAACGGCGTAGAGTCTCTCAGCAGTGTGTGCCGGTTCAACCCTGTTACTCGTAGATGGCTGCAGGTGGCTCCCATGCACTCACGCCGCGGTTACGTCAGCGTGGTCGCATTGGACGGCTGTATCTACGCCATGGGAGGGTTCGACGGACACGTGCGACTGAACACCGCCGAGCGCTACGAGCCTGAAACCAACCAGTGGACACTGATATCACCCATGCTGCACCACAGGAGCGATGCGCAGCCCTCCACGGCAAGGTGGGTGGAACTGAGGAACACACGTGTGGTAGATGAACCAAAGGAACGTTCACATTAAAAACTAAGCGATTGGTATCATTCAGAATCAGGAATCAGAAATGTCTTTATTGCCAAGTAAGCTTGCACGTGCAAGTAATTTGTCTTGGTCCTTTGGTGCATCAACATTAACAGACAATTAAAGTAGAATGAAATAAAATGGAATATATAAACTAAATTAGAATATTCTTTCTGATTACAGGTTTCCATCTGTGGTGGCTCCAACGGGGTGGAGTTTCTGCTCACAGCTGAGTGCTACAGCCCAGACACCAACCAGTGGACTCTGATCGCCCCCATGAGCAGCAGGTGTTGCGGAGTGGGAGTCGCTGCGTATGGAGGACAAGTCTATGTGGTAGGTGCACACAGAGACAAATGCTTTATACTAGGTATTTTTATAGATATGTATCATTTGATTTGCAATGCTGCTGTGATGTCCTCATTGCCCTAAGCGGATTAATACAGTGCCTGCCTTAACCACATACTAAAACATTCCTCTCATGTGTCCTGTCCTCAGGTGGGAGGGTTTGACAGTGAAAATCCTAATACATTAATAAATTACTATCAGCCAAAGGTGGTGACGTTTCTTTCTTCTAGTAATTCCGACAATATCTGTTTTTAGTTTGTGTAATGCACATAATATGAGTACTGTAAGAGCCAAAGCTATATATATTTAGGTTATTGTATTTGTAAGAGCCAAAGCTATATATATTTAGGTTATTGTATTATATGAATGTTTAATATTGATTGGATTTACATAAAGTCATTGAACCGTCGTATTTGTCATAATAGAGCATTCTAGAACATAGAACCTTTTAGAACGTTTGTGGTGATGTAATAATAGCCCTTTCTGGAACATAGAACCTTCTAGAACGTTTGTGGTGATGTCATAATAGACCTTTCTCGAACATAGACATTCTGGAATGTTTGTGGTGATGTCATAATAGGACTTTCTAGAACATAAAACATTCTAGAACCACAGTATGACGTCATGATAGAAAGTTATGGAACCTTCGTGATGTCACCGTATGATGTCATATAACCGAACATTCTAGAACATTTGGGTCTCTATTAGTGATGTCCCGATCACGTTTTCTTGCTCCCGATCCGATCATGTGATTTTGAGTATCTACCGATACCGATATTTCCCGATCCGATCATTATTATTATTTTTATTTTTTTTATTTTTTTTTTTATTCAACAAACATGACCATGTTCACGTCTTAAACTCATACCGAGGCCTTAGTTTTGGGTTTAAATTGCATATCATCATTCATTTATTTATTGTCACACAGAGCAGAAGAATTTTGCCAAAACAAACCAATAGTATCCAGCTGCAGAACGGCAGACCAGCCACACTCTCAGACCCAAACGCATTTCCTTTGATTTAATTATACATCAACTGATTTATGAAGTTAACTTTTCACCTGGATAACGTCAACATTCAGGGTGAATGTAATGTGAGAAATTGGGGAAAAAAATTAAAATATAGAATTTGGGTCTGAGAGTTTGGCTGGTCTGCCGTTTTGCAGCTGGATACTATTGGTTTGTTTTGGCAAAATTCTTCTGCTCTGTGTGACAATAAATAAATGAATGATGATATGCAATTTAAAACCAAAACTAAGGCCTCAGTATGAGTTTAAGACGTGAACATGGTCATGTTTGTTGAATAAAAAAAAGAAAGTAAAAATAAAAAGAATTGCAGATTTTTTTTATTTTTTTTTGCCGATCCCGATCTTCGGAAAATCACGTGATCGACCCCGATCCCGATCACGTGATCGGATCGGGACATCCCTAGTCTCTATATAAGCAGACGTTTTCTCAAAACAGGAGAAGGACAGAGAGAAGAGGGTTCCCCCTCTTGGGGGGCACTTCGAGAGATCAGATGATGTTTGGATTGTGATTGTATGACAAGAGGAGCAGAGAAGAAGGAGACAGACAAGAGGAGCAGAGAAGAAGGAGACAGAGACGATAGTAATGTGTTTTGAAGATGAGAAGAAGATGAAGAGTGTAAACTTTATCAATTGTGGGCGAAGTATAAGAACTGAGGAGGGCAGTAATACGCCATGTTGAGAGCGTGATTGTGATTGGAGAGGTGGAGGTGGATCAAGATCGGGACTCTGGTTTTCTCGGGCTCTGAAGTGGATGTGGACATGGGGTGGAGGACATTTGGTGGCTTGCCGGGTGTGGCTTTTGTTTGCAGTCGATTGCTTTGGAGTGGTGTTCAGCTGGAATGGGGTGGAGATTGATGGGTGGCGGGGTGTCTGTGGAATGTGAATGGGCGCGTGGTGGATGTTGGGTGGAGGCTGTTCACGGCACATTTGTCGCCGGGTGGCGTGTGGCCAGACGGGGGAGGCGATGGGAGGTGGCGGGGGGGCCCCTGATCTCCCCACCGGGGCTCTCTGTCGCTTCTTGTTGTTTCTCATGTGATGCCTGGTGGTGGGTGTGTTCTGGGTGTTTTTTGTTTGCATTTTGTAGATGTTTTGTTCATTGGTTTTTGCTTTGTTCTGGTTGGGTGCTGTTTTGGAGCGGTCGGCTGTGGGTGGAGGCCGCACTTGTGGGCTGTCGGGTGTTTTTTGTTCCGTGTTTGGGTCTGCTTCGGAGCCTGAGGGGGTGATTTTTTGGTGGGTGTTGACAATATTGTATGACAAGAGGAGCAGAGAAGAAGGAGACAGACAAGAGGAGCAGAGAAGAAGGAGACAGAGACGATAGTAATGTGTTTTGAAGATGAGAAGAAGAAGAAGAGTATAAACAATCAGAAGTTGATTTACCAGAGACCATACTATGGAAACCATTCTACTAGCATAGTATAAGAACTGAGGAGGGCAGTAATACGCCATGTTGCGTTTACACTGCCGGAAATTCAAAAGAATAATAATAAGAAGAACGGCAGCTTTGCATCTTCAACTGGACTGAACAGGACTGAACGGATAGACTCAACAATGGACTGAAGCCAGGAGCCAGCAAGTGGATTTACGGCTTTCGCATTACGAAGGAATTTTCATGTGTCGAGTCAGCAGTGATTTTGGAGACTGGGAAAATACAGTTTTCTTACCTTGTAGTAGTACTTGTAACTTGTAGTAGTATTTGTAGTAGTGACAGGAATATTTAGGAAAGTAGACCACTTCTGTAAAGAAAGACTTCGCCAATAAACCATTTGGATATTTTTACTTTGCACTGGAGCGGCTGTGGACATTGCTTTTCTTTATCAACGGACGTACTACTCACGAGTAAGTAATTTGACCAGTGGAGTGGATCTCCGGCCCTCACAAGTACTTACACCCCCAACCCAAGCAGATTGCAGATCACTCTCTCTATATGGAGGCTACCATCTGTCCTCACTGAGAGATACTGGACACCTGACAAACACACACACACGCACGCACGCACGCACGCACGCACGCACGCACGCACGCACGCACACACACACACACACACACACACACACACACACACACACACACACACACACACACACACACACACACACACACACACACACACACACACACACACACACACACACACACGGAAGCACATGGTACAGTAAGACAATGATTACATAGTAAACATCAATATACATATACACACATAAGCAAATACACAAAAGACAGCAAGCACACACACACACACACACAGACACCCATGCAAACGCACATGCATGCACATACACACACATACCAATGAATACACATATGAACATAGTTTGTGTGGCGACAGTGGCTCGGGAGGTAGAGCAGTCGTCTGGCAATCTGGAGGTTCCCGGTTTGATTCCCGCTTCTCCCGGACAGCGTGTCGATGTGTCCTTGAGCAAGACACTTAACGAAAGGTTACTGGCTGAGCGTCTCGCTCCTCACCATAATGAGATATCTCTTATATCCAGCACCTACTGTGCTCATGAACAAAACAAATGCACCCATGCACCTGACCAGGCCACGCCCCGGCGTCCTCCTATTAGATGCCGGACATGGTCACACTCCCCCTTCCTCGGAAAAAAAGTTTCCAACATGAAAACCCAACCAAGGGACCTCAGGGCGCTAAGAGCGAGACGCTCAGCCAGTATTCATATAACTAGGTTATAGGATAACCTTTCGTTATATAGCATTACTGGCAATCGCGTCTCGCTACTCGCCATAATGAGATATGGGGCAGAGCAGACGTGTGGCCCGACAAGTGTACCCCCTGAGGACCCGCAAGCCCTACTACCAGGGGGAGGGGAGTCCCGTCCACCCGCCCGTCCTAGTGATGGGGGGGCGGCAGTCAACTCCACCAAAGTGTGAAAAAGAGGGAATCAGAGACCCCTAAAAACGCACAGTACAGGCGGGACCACGTGTGACACAACACCCCGTGGCACACACCCACACACCCCTGCTAACCCACCGAGAGGCGGTACGCAGGGGAGGTCCCAGACCTCAGAACCGCCTGGGAGACAGAACCCCCAGTCATGTCCATGAGGTAAAACTTGACGAAAGGACCCGGGGAGGACCAGGAGGCCGCAGCACAGATGTCCTCCACTGAGGCCCCCCCTAACAAGGCGGCAGAGGCCGCCACCCCACGAGTGGAGTGCCAGGGGGGGCCTGTCCAGCCAACGTGTAACAAAGGGCAATGCCCTCGCATAGCCAATGCGACAGGCGCTGCTTGGACAGTGCCTTACCAGCGCGAGGGCCACCGTAACAAACAACAAGTTGATCGGCAGCCCTGAGATCCCGAGTCCGACTGAGGTAAACCCCCAATCACGGACAGGACACGACAGATGAAGGCTCACCTCTAACCCACTAGCGTGAGGAGGCGGATGAAAAGCCCTAAATCACAATATCCCCGAAGCGAAAAGAGCTCCGGATATTCATTGGCACGAAGACTGGATTAAGCCTCAGAGTCGCACCGCTATTGGCACGAATAGACAGGCACTCAGGCCGCACCGAGAGAGCACACAGCTCACCCACGCGCTTAGTAGAGGTGACGGCCAGCAGGAACGCAGTCTTGAAGACAGCTGCTCCAACGTCGCCTGCTCAAGAGGCTCAACGGGGCCTCAGACAACCGGCAAAGGACCAGTTGGAGGTCCCAACTCGGAGACAGAGAATCGTTCCACCGGCTTGAGACGCAGAGTGCCAAGCAGGAACGTCCCACGAGAGGGTGGCTGAACAACGTTCCGCCCGCACACTCGACCATACGCCACTCCCCAGCATAAGCCGTGGTAGAGGACGGAGCATGCGGGTACCGGATAGCGTCAACCACAGAATAGTCAAGACGCATCCCCACCAGATTCACACTGTCAGCAGCCAAGCCTAGAGGCTGCCCCAGAACAGGAAGGCAGAACAGAGTTCCGCGTGCCTGAGAGAGGGCCCGCGGTGACCACGGAACAGGCCACGGCGGGGCCACACAGAGCTGAATCAGGGCCGGGGACCACACAGCTTAGCCCCGGCCCGGCACGACCAAGACCAAGTCCCGCGCTCCCGGCGTACCCGCCCCAACAGCTGAGCTATCAGGTGTAAGGGGGGGAAAGCGTACAGAATCCCGGACGGCCACGGAATCGGTCCCAGACCTGCCCGACTATGTCTGGACGTAATCCCCACTCGTCAGGGTGAGGACCGCCCTGCGACATCACACCTGCACCCACATTCACCCTGCCGGGGATGTGGAGAGCCCTCAGGCAGAGCAGATGGAGAACGCCCATAGCCAGAGCCCAACCGCCGCCCGGTGCAGACGGGGGGAGCGCACTCCACCCTGTCTGACAATATACGATGCTGACGTGTTGTCCGTCCTGACCAAAACATGCTTGCCCACCACAAGGTGGTCGAGCCGTTTGAGGACCAGAAGGACTGCCTTCAATCCCAACACATTGAATGTAGCGCAGACCAGGCAGCATGGCAGCTGCCCCCTACTGCGTTGGTCTGACACATCCCCCCCCAATCCCATGAGGGAGGCGTCGGTGAAGACCGTGACGTGTGACAGCCTGCTGCCCAAGGGGACCCCGCATGTGAGCCACCAAATGTCCTCCACCCCATGTCCACATCCACTTCAGAGCCCGAGAAAACCAGAGTCCCGATCTTGATCCACCTCCACCTCTCCAATCACAATCACGCTCTCAACATGGCGTATTACTGCCCTCCTCAGTTCTTATACTTCGCCCACAATTGATAAAGTTTACACTCTTCATCTTCTTCTCATCTTCAAAACACATTACTATCGTCTCTGTCTCCTTCTTCTCTGCTCCTCTTGTCTGTCTCCTTCTTCTCTGCTCCTCTTGTCATACAATCACAATCCAAACATCATCTGATCTCTCGAAGTGCCCCCCAAGAGGGGGAACCCTCTTCTCTCTGTCCTTCTCCTGTTTTGAGAAAACGTCCGCTTATATAGAGACTAGGGATGTCCCGATCCGATCACGTGATCGGGATCGGGGTCGATCACGTGATTTTCCGAAGATCGGGATCGGCAAAAAAAAATAAAAAAAATCTGCAATTCTTTTTATTTTTACTTTATTTTTTTTATTCAACAAACATGACCATGTTCACGTCTTAAACTCATACTGAGGCCTTAGTTTTGGTTTTAAATTGCATATCATCATTCATTTATTTATTGTCACACAGAGCAGAAGAATTTTGCCAAAACAAACCAATAGTATCCAGCTGCAGAACGGCAGACCAGCCACACTCTCAGACCCAAACGCATTTCCTTTGATTTAATTATACATCAACTGATTTATGAAGTTAACTTTTCACCTGGATAACGTCAACATTCAGGGTGAATGTAATGTGAGAAATTGGGGAAAAAAATTAAAATATAGAATTTGGGTCTGAGAGTTTGGCTGGTCTGCCGTTTTGCAGCTGGATACTATTGGTTTGTTTTGGCAAAATTCTTCTGCTCTGTGTGACAATAAATAAATGAATGATGATATGCAATTTAAAACCAAAACTAAGGCCTCAGTATGAGTTTAAGACGTGAACATGGTCATGTTTGTTGAATAAAAAAAATAAAGTAAAAATAAAAAGAATTGCAGATTTTTTTTATTTTTTTTTGCCGATCCCGATCTTCGGAAAATCACGTGATCGACCCCGATCCCGATCACGTGATCGGATCGGGACATCCCTAGTCTCTATATAAGCGGACGTTTTCTCAAAACAGGAGAAGGACAGAGAGAAGAGGGTTCCCCCTCTTGGGGGGCACTTCGAGAGATCAGATGATGTTTGGATTGTGATTGTATGACAAGAGGAGCAGAGAAGAAGGAGACAGACAAGAGGAGCAGAGAAGAAGGAGACAGAGACGATAGTAATGTGTTTTGAAGATGAGAAGAAGATGAAGAGTGTAAACTTTATCAATTGTGGGCGAAGTATAAGAACTGAGGAGGGCAGTAATACGCCATGTTGAGAGCGTGATTGTGATTGGAGAGGTGGAGGTGGATCAAGATCGGGACTCTGGTTTTCTCGGGCTCTGAAGTGGATGTGGACATGGGGTGGAGGACATTTGGTGGCTTGCCGGGTGTGGCTTTTGTTTGCAGTCGATTGCTTTGGAGTGGTGTTCAGCTGGAATGGGGTGGAGATTGATGGGTGGCGGGGTGTCTGTGGAATGTGAATGGGCGCGTGGTGGATGTTGGGTGGAGGCTGTTCACGGCACATTTGTCGCCGGGTGGCGTGTGGCCAGACGGGGGAGGCGATAGGAGGTGGCGGGGGGGCCCCTGATCTCCCCACCGGGGCTCTCTGTCGCTTCTTGTTGTTTCTCATGTGATGCCTGGTGGTGGGTGTGTTCTGGGTGTTTTTTGTTTGCATTTTGTAGATGTTTTGTTCATTGGTTTTTGCTTTGTTCTGGTTGGGTGCTGTTTTGGAGCGGTCGGCTGTGGGTGGAGGCCGCACTTGTGGGCTGTCGGGTGTTTTTTGTTCCGTGTTTGGGTCTGCTTCGGAGCCTGAGGGGGTGATTTTTTGGTGGGTGTTGACAATATTGTATGACAAGAGGAGCAGAGAAGAAGGAGACAGACAAGAGGAGCAGAGAAGAAGGAGACAGAGACGATAGTAATGTGTTTTGAAGATGAGAAGAAGAAGAAGAGTATAAACAATCAGAAGTTGATTTACCAGAGACCATACTATGGAAACCATTCTACTAGCATAGTATAAGAACTGAGGAGGGCAGTAATACGCCATGTTGCGTTTACACTGCCGGAAATTCAAAAGAATAATAATAAGAAGAACGGCAGCTTTGCATCTTCAACTGGACTGAACAGGACTGAACGGATAGACTCAACAATGGACTGAAGCCAGGAGCCAGCAAGTGGATTTACGGCTTTCGCATTACGAAGGAATTTTCATGTGTCGAGTCAGCAGTGATTTTGGAGACTGGGAAAATACAGTTTTCTTACCTTGTAGTAGTACTTGTAACTTGTAGTAGTATTTGTAGTAGTGACAGGAATATTTAGGAAAGTAGACCACTTCTGTAAAGAAAGACTTCGCCAATAAACCATTTGGATATTTTTACTTTGCACTGGAGCGGCTGTGGACATTGCTTTTCTTTATCAACGGACGTACTACTCACGAGTAAGTAATTTGACCAGTGGAGTGGATCTCCGGCCCTCACAAGTACTTACACCCCCAACCCAAGCAGATTGCAGATCACTCTCTCTATATGGAGGCTACCATCTGTCCTCACTGAGAGATACTGGACACCTGACAAACACACACACACGCACGCACGCACGCACGCACGCACGCACGCACACACACACACACACACACACACACACACACACACACACACACACACACACACACACACACACACACACACACACACACACACACACACACGGAAGCACATGGTACAGTAAGACAATGATTACATAGTAAACATCAATATACATATACACACATAAGCAAATACACAAAAGACAGCAAGCACACACACACACACACACAGACACCCATGCAAACGCACATGCATGCACATACACACACATACCAATGAATACACATATGAACATAGTTTGTGTGGCGACAGTGGCTCGGGAGGTAGAGCAGTCGTCTGGCAATCTGGAGGTTCCCGGTTTGATTCCCGCTTCTCCCGGACAGCGTGTCGATGTGTCCTTGAGCAAGACACTTAACGAAAGGTTACTGGCTGAGCGTCTCGCTCCTCACCATAATGAGATATCTCTTATATCCAGCACCTACTGTGCTCATGAACAAAACAAATGCACCCATGCACCTGACCAGGCCACGCCCCGGCGTCCTCCTATTAGATGCCGGACATGGTCACACTCCCCCTTCCTCGGAAAAAAAGTTTCCAACATGAAAACCCAACCAAGGGACCTCAGGGCGCTAAGAGCGAGACGCTCAGCCAGTATTCATATAACTAGGTTATAGGATAACCTTTCGTTATATAGCATTACTGGCAATCGCGTCTTGCTACTCGCCATAATGAGATATGGGGCAGAGCAGACGTGTGGCCCGACAAGTGTACCCCCTGAGGACCCGCAAGCCCTACTACCAGGGGGAGGGGAGTCCCGTCCACCCGCCCGTCCTAGTGATGGGGGGGCGGCAGTCAACTCCACCAAAGTGTGAAAAAGAGGGAATCAGAGACCCCTAAAAACGCACAGTACAGGCGGGACCACGTGTGACACAACACCCCGTGGCACACACCCACACACCCCTGCTAACCCACCGAGAGGCGGTACGCAGGGGAGGTCCCAGACCTCAGAACCGCCTGGGAGACAGAACCCCCAGTCATGTCCATGAGGTAAAACTTGACGAAAGGACCCGGGGAGGACCAGGAGGCCGCAGCACAGATGTCCTCCACTGAGGCCCCCCCTAACAAGGCGGCAGAGGCCGCCACCCCACGAGTGGAGTGCCAGGGGGGGCCTGTCCAGCCAACGTGTAACAAAGGGCAATGCCCTCGCATAGCCAATGCGACAGGCGCTGCTTGGACAGTGCCTTACCAGCGCGAGGGCCACCGTAACAAACAACAAGTTGATCGGCAGCCCTGAGATCCCGAGTCCGACTGAGGTAAACCCCCAATCACGGACAGGACACGACAGATGAAGGCTCACCTCTAACCCACTAGCGTGAGGAGGCGGATGAAAAGCCCTAAATCACAATATCCCCGAAGCGAAAAGAGCTCCGGATATTCATTGGCACGAAGACTGGATTAAGCCTCAGAGTCGCACCGCTATTGGCACGAATAGACAGGCACTCAGGCCGCACCGAGAGAGCACACAGCTCACCCACGCGCTTAGTAGAGGTGACGGCCAGCAGGAACGCAGTCTTGAAGACAGCTGCTCCAACGTCGCCTGCTCAAGAGGCTCAACGGGGCCTCAGACAACCGGCAAAGGACCAGTTGGAGGTCCCAACTCGGAGACAGAGAATCGTTCCACCGGCTTGAGACGCAGAGTGCCAAGCAGGAACGTCCCACGAGAGGGTGGCTGAACAACGTTCCGCCCGCACACTCGACCATACGCCACTCCCCAGCATAAGCCGTGGTAGAGGACGGAGCATGCGGGTACCGGATAGCGTCAACCACAGAATAGTCAAGACGCATCCCCACCAGATTCACACTGTCAGCAGCCAAGCCTAGAGGCTGCCCCAGAACAGGAAGGCAGAACAGAGTTCCGCGTGCCTGAGAGAGGGCCCGCGGTGACCACGGAACAGGCCACGGCGGGGCCACACAGAGCTGAATCAGGGCCGGGGACCACACAGCTTAGCCCCGGCCCGGCACGACCAAGACCAAGTCCCGCGCTCCCGGCGTACCCGCCCCAACAGCTGAGCTATCAGGTGTAAGGGGGGGAAAGCGTACAGAATCCCGGACGGCCACGGAATCGGTCCCAGACCTGCCCGACTATGTCTGGACGTAATCCCCACTCGTCAGGGTGAGGACCGCCCTGCGACATCACACCTGCACCCACATTCACCCTGCCGGGGATGTGGAGAGCCCTCAGGCAGAACAGATGGAGAACGCCCATAGCCAGAGCCCAACCGCCGCCCGGTGCAGACGGGGGGAGCGCACTCCACCCTGTCTGACAATATACGATGCTGACGTGTTGTCCGTCCTGACCAAAACATGCTTGCCCACCACAAGGTGGTCGAGCCGTTTGAGGACCAGAAGGACTGCCTTCAATCCCAACACATTGAATGTAGCGCAGACCAGGCAGCATGGCAGCTGCCCCCTACTGCGTTGGTCCGACACATCCCCCCCCAATCCCATGAGGGAGGCGTCGGTGAAGACCGTGACGTGTGACAGCCTGCTGCCCAAGGGGACCCCGCATGTGAGGGCACCAGACCCTCCCCAGAAGACGAGGTCCCCCAGTACTGACATGGGAACCTTCAGCCTCTTCCATATGTCTCACACCGGGTCTATTTCCATATATGAAGAGGAGGCCAAGAGGGACCCCAGCAGCAGGGGCATCACGGACAGCGCCGTAACCATCCTAGGACGGAACCTCCCGAGCGCGCCGAGAACCCAATCACTCGCCGCCGCTCCGAGAGGGATGCCCATAGAAAAAGCCCAAGTACTCCACCCGTTGACTGGGAAGAGGAGAACTCTACTTCCAGTCTACAGCAAAACCCAGGCTGGTGAGACACCACCTGCCTGGTACGAAACCTGGCGATCTACCCTGACCGGCCAAGGACCAGAACGTCGTCCAGGGCAGAATACACTTCGTAACCCCCAACGACGCAGAGGCCCTAGTGCGGTCTACACGCACTTGGTGAAGATGCGGGGAGCCAGAGAATAGCCGAACGGCAGCCTCTGGTACTCGTACGCTAAGCCCTGCAAAGGAAGCGTAGGTAAGCCCTAGGATGGAAGATCGGGATGCGAACACGCATCCTACAGGTCTATGGAGGAGAACCAGGCCCCCACCTGACAGCGTCTAACAGGTGGGAGACGGTCAAAATTCTGAACCTTCCATGGGACAGGTCCAGTATGGGTCTGACACCCCCCCCCCCCATTTCTCGGGCACCAGAGAATACCGGGAGGAAACGCCACGCATCGCGTCCTCCTTTGGGACCACGACGATGGCTTGCTTCACCCACAGAGATTGGATCTCGTCGGCCAGAGCTGTCACTGCTGTTGACCCCGACAATAGGGTCTGTATCAAACCTGAAAACGGGTGGGGTTGTCTAAACACAAGTCCCCGCCTCAGCGTTCTCTCCATCCACCTCCACATATGGCACTGCTATAGCCATATGTGATGATAATCCCAAGCGCACCCGCCGCCACTTGTGCCATAGATAGGCAGCCCGGTCCCACCCGCTGTGCATTGCCAACCCTGGACCCGCCAACCGCGCGAGCAGGGTGTCTCGCGGAGTCGGGATATCGGACCCTGACACTACCAACGAGGCAAACGCACCCAAGGGGGGACCCCGACAGAAAGGGCCGGTTTGATACGGGGGAAGCTGACATCACACAGGGTGACAAAAGCTCCCCCACTGAACACCTCTCCGGCATGGATTGCTGAGGAACTGTTCTACAGCTGGACATATAAGGCGTGAGGTCCCCACACTGCCCGATAGGGTGGGTTCCTACACACCGTAGCCCTGCAGTGATATTACTACCACCCAAATCACGCGCGCCTGCCTGACCACCGCTGGTCTTCCGGCCGTGGGAGGCACTAACGTGATACACGGCCTAGCAAGGGCAGGGCTCGGGGAACTCGCGCTGCGACCCCAAGGGCCTCGAGCTCCCCCGCTGACAACCTTTATTGTTGACAGACACAACACCAGGCTCACCAAACACAGACGCAGAACGTGTGGCGTGGGAGCCGCTTGACAGCACAACATTCTCACGGACAGACCCAGGCCTAGCCAGCAACTGGGTGTCAGCCCCTATCCCCTTGAGAAGCGAAACGTGGGGCCGCTTGCACTTCATTGGAGGCACGTGGCCCGCAGCCAAAGTAAACAAATCAGAGCCCTTATCCCGCTGGTGTTGGGGGGGGGGAGTGACCGGAGAGCGAGCTAGACACAGCTAGACGGCGAATTTTGTTTAGGGCGTGCTCATCTAATGTAGCCAATCCCTCGGCCGCCAAGGCTGCCGGCCTTGCGATCACCTGTTGTCTTTATGTCCAGGGTACCTCAGGCGGGGGAAACATGGCCGCTGGTTGAGGGCCTTGCCACAGCCGCTGGCGAGGCCGCGCCCTCACCTCTGGCTGCGCGGCGTGAGGCGGTGTGGGGCCTAGGTCAAAAACCGCCCGCGCTCCTGCGGAAAGACCAAAGTCCCTCTGCGGAGAGGGGAGCCCTGAGGAGGGAAAAACGTCTCTCCTGCTCAAGGGGAGACTGATCCAACCAAGATGTCTGTAAACAAGCGTTGACAGCATCCTAGCCCTCCCTGCGGTTATAGCTTGCGGCTAGGTCAAAGCTAATAACCTCAAAACCTCTCGCGATGTTTCCCCGCCACCCGACACCATTTTTCACAGAAAAAACAGCAATTCGAACAATGTTACTAGTCGCTGCTTATTCTATACTGTGGCGGTATAGGCTTAACAGCCCACCAGCCACGACGCCATGAGGCGAGTCGGCCCGGCAGGACACCGTTCCACCATGTCAGAGGCAAAGGACTGATGCCACCTGCTTCACAAGCACGGAGCACCAGTGGTGGCTGCAACAAAAAACTACTACTAGTGAAGCACTGCCTCACTAGTAGGAATGCAGCAACCTTCACTGTGGTGTGCACCCATGAAGGGGTAAATGAATGTGACAGAGTGGGTCCGAGGCAGCACGCACGCACACATACACACAACATTCACTCATCATATACATTCATACATAATCATACATGCATTCATAAATATATTTATACATTCATATCCATTCATACATATATTTATTTATTTATTGTGTTGTGTTGTGTTGTGTTGAGGACCCGGCGGACATGCTGGATGTGCTCTTCCATAGAGCGGGAGAAAATCAGGATGTCGTCCAGATAAACAAAGACAAAGCGGTTAAGGACATCACGGAGAACGTCATTGACAAGGGCCTGGAAGACAGCAGGGGCGTTGGTCAACCCAAAAGGCATTACCTTGTACTCGAAGTGACCGAGCGGGGTCTTAAAGGCCGTCTTCCATTCGTCTCCCTCCCGGACAAGATGATAGGCATTTCTGAGGTCCAACTTCGAGAAAATGGTGGCACCTTGCAGGGGTTCAAAAGCAGAGTTAATCAATGGCAGGGGGTACTTGTTCTTGACCGTGATGTTGTTGAGACCCCGGTAGTCAATACAGGGGCGAAGGGAGCCGCACTTCTTGGACACAAAAAAGAACCCTGCGCCGACAGGAGAGGAGGAGGGGGTAATAATGCCCGAGGCCAGGGACTCGTGGACGTACTTCTCCATAGACTCTCTCTCTGGGCGTGAGAGGTTAAACAGGCGACTAGCGGGAAGCGGGGCTCCCGGGAGTAAATCAATAGCACAGTCGTACTGAGGTGGCAGGGAGAGAGCTTGTTGTTTACTGAACACAGCCTCTAGATCGTGATAAATTGGAGGAACAGTCAAAAGGTCAATAGGTTCGTTGGGAACGGGAGAACCAGTGACTCCCAGTGGTGACCGCGCCGAACGTAGACAAGAGGCGTGACAGTGAACACTCCAGCTCGTGACTGCGCCCGTTGGCCAATTTATTACAGGGTTGTGTAGCTTTAGCCAAGGCATGCCTAGAACGATAGGGTTATGGGGAGAATCAGTGACGTGGAAACGGATGTCTTCGCTGTGATTTCCAGAGAGTTGAAGGCGGAGAGGCGTGGTGTGGCGTGTTATTTGCGAGAGCAACCTCCCGTTTAGGCCTTGGGCATTGCGGGTAATTGGCAAGGCGTCGGTGGCAATGTGGTAATGGGACACTACCCCAGCGTCAATGAGGTTTTCGTCTGCGCCCGAGTCGACCAGCGCGGACAGAGGGAGCGATTGACCATTGAGGTAAAGCGTGGCACTGAATTGCATATTTGGGCCGGAGCTGGGAACAAAATTAAGGCTCGTGCATGCGCCCAGCGTCACTGTCGAGCCCCGTCGTTTGGGCGAACCGAACATGAAGCGATGGAGTGGCCGAGTTGCCCGCAGTACAGACATGCCCCTGTCCTGAGTCTGTGACGGCGTTCGCGGAGAGGGACGCGAGAGCGATCGAGTTCCATAGGCTCCAAGTCGTCGGCTCTGCAGCGGCACACTATTAGCGGTGCGCTCCGGGTCTGCGGCTCTGCAGCGGCACACTGTTGACGGTGCTGGCCTTTTCACGGCGGCGTTCCCAAAGACGCGTGTCTAGATCTCTGGCTAGGTTAATCAAATTATCAAGGGAAGTTGGCTTCTCTTTCGACGCCAATTCGTCCTTTATGACGTCGCTGAGGCCCTGGCGGAAAGCCCCGCGTAATGGCTCATCGTTCCACTGGGAACCAGCTGCCAGGATACGGAATTCAATAGCATACTCGCTCATGCTACGATGTCCTTGGTGGATGGTAAACAAGGCGGCTGTTCTATTCGAACCACCGGGAGGATGGTCGAAGACTTTTTGCATGTCGGCGATGTAATCGGAGTACGAATCGCAGAGGGGAGAATTACTGAAGTGGAGGGCTGTCGCCCATTCTAGCATGGACCCCGTCAGCAAACCAGACAGGTAGGATACTTTGGACTTGTCGCTCTGGAAAGTTAGTGGTTGTTGCCTGAATACTAGAGAGCATTGAAACAGAAAGGAGCGACACTTGGAAACGTTTCCGTCGTAACGCTCTGGCGCGGGTACATGGGGCTCCCGGTACTGGGATACTACAGGTGGGGATACCACGAGTGGAGAGACAACAGGTGGAATTGGCTGGGCTGTAACATACGCTTCGAAGCGCTCGAATTGTTTGTCTCGCTCCGCGGAGCTGAGAGTGAGAGCGCTGAGTTGGGCAATAGTTTCGTCCAGAATTAGTGAGTGCTGATTTACCAGAACGGCGTGTCTGTTGACGGCGGCCTGGATGTTGGTGCTCCATTCCCCGGCGTCCTGTGCTGCTGAGTCCGACATCATGGTCGCAGTGTTCTGTGAAGATGGGGTTCTTGCGGAGCCCAATAGCAAAACACAGGAGGAGAGATAATGGAGCGGTTTAGGGGTTTTTAATATTCTTCCCAAGCAGACAGAAATATACACAGTAAATATACGACAGGCAGGTCTGAATGTCTCTTGGTTTTGGACAGGTGCACTCCTAGTGCAATACGGGTGATTGTCGACACCGGTTGTGTCAGGGGGCGAGAGCAGGAACTCCGTAGAGGAGAGCGTAGACACCGGCTGTGTCGAGGGTGAGAGCGGGAACTCCGTAGAGGAGAGTGAGGACACCGGCTGTGTCGAGGGTGAGAGCAGGAACTCCGTTTGACAGCTCCAGGGGGTTCCAGACGGCTCGCTGGAACTGTGGTCCTTGGGCACAAGAGAAGGCAGATTAGAAACAGGGAATACAAGGAGAGGGTGCCTAGTAGGTCTTCAGACTGAAGGGTCGTACCTAGATAGGCAGTTTAACACTGTGACGCCGGATGACAGGATCTGCCAGGTGATATAGGACCCGCTTGATGAGGGAATCCCTTGCAGCTGATCCTCATCTGGCAGCGCGGGAACGCTCCAGCAGGAAGCCCATGTATGGGCACGTCCGGATGACGGCAGAGGAAGGCACAGGCCCCGATCGTGACACAACCTCAACACCGCTTATTCCGACTACACCATCATTGTTGTGAGTTTGGAGGGGAGAGGAGAAGGACCCTGTCACAATGAATAAATGAACGAAAACTCCACCAACACACTGCATAATGGGCTAGCCCATACACACAAATGTTAAGGGGATGCAGACCAGAGAAACACCAGTCCTGCACACAATTCATAGATTCACAAAAAGCACACCAGCCCTAGACCTCAGCCCATCCACCCATGAAATGGTAAACAAGCCCCCGTCAAAACTCCCAACAGTAGACACCGATTGACTGTCAGCATGAATGGTTAAGAGGAGGGAAGACCTTTTAGAAAGACAGCCCTCGGAGAGGAACAAGAAAGGAGACCCAGCATTGTAGCATTAGCATTAGCCGCGCGCACTAGGATAGCTGGGAAAACACCCAAAACAGAGTCATGACAACCATGTTTTCCCAAATATCCTGCCCCTCGCGCCAATACACAACTCGGCTGTCTCACAGGGACAATGAGCAGTATCACAAATGCTACCATTAATGCCTGGCAGCGCAGGCCCTACCTGTGCGCGACCTAGCTCGACAGCTAGCCGCTGCGCGACGTCCCTTGTCCGCTGTCACGAGACGAGGAAACCCAGGACAGGCCCGATGCGCTGTTAGGATGTGCCGAGAAGATTCCAGGGGCTGGTGAATCTCCGGCGAAAACCCAACATTGTTTAATTTCTCTCTGCATTTCATAACAACTAGTTCATGGAGTGCACTGCAGCGTCCATGTTGGAAACAAAAAAAGAGGAAGGGGGAGTGTGACCATGTCCGGCATCTTATAGGAGGACGCCGGGGCGTGGCCTGGTCAGGTGCATGGGTGCATTTGTTTTGTTCATGAGCACAGTAGGTGCTGGAGATAAGAGATATCTCATTATGGCGAGGAGCGAGACGCGATTGCCAGTAATGCTATATAACCCCTAATTGCTCCCGATGAGCAGGTTGGCACCTTGCATGGTTGCCTCCGCCGTCGGTGTGTGAATGTGTGAGTGAATGTGTGAGTGAATGGGTAAAATGTGAGTAACAAATTGTAAAGCGTTTTGGATAAAAGCGCTACTGTATATAATATATATTTTAAAAAAAGCAGCCATTTAAATAATATGTACAGTATACAGTATAAAATCCTCACTTCTGTATTCTTCATTTCTGTGAATAAATCACAATCAGTGTGTTGGTTTGATCAAATCAAGGTTTTCAAGGACAGTGGTTCTCAAAGTGGGGTCCGGGGACCTCCAGGGGTGGCCTATTAACTCTCAATGTGGGGTCCTTAACATGAAGACGTTTGAGAACATGTACAGTAACATGTGAAGGGAATGTTAAGTGTGTGTCACAAGGCAGCAGTTATAACATGTACAGTAACATGTGAAGGGAATGTTAAGTGTGTGTCACCAGGCAGCAGTTAGAACATGTACAGTAACATGTGAAGGGAATGTTAAGTGTGTGTCACCAGGCAGCAGTTAGCACATGTACAGTAACATGTGAAGGGAATGTTAAGTGTGTCACCAGGCAGCAATTAGAACATGTACAGTAACATGTGAAGGGAATGTTAAGTGTGTGTCACCAGGCAGCAGTTAGCACATGTACAGTAACATGTGAAGGGAATGTTAAGTGTGTCACCAGGCAGCAGTTAGAACATGTACAGTAACATGTGAAGGGAATGTTAAGTGTGTGTCACCAGGCAGCAGTTATAACATGTAGGCTACAGTAACATGTGAAGGGAATGTTAAGTGTGTGTCACCAGGCAGTAGTTATGAATGGACTGCATTTATATAGCGCTTTTATCCGAAGCACTTTATAACTTAATCCATTCACTCACGTAAACACACACCGACAGCAGAGGTAACCATGCAAGGTGCAAACCTGCTCATCAGGAGCAGTTAGTTGTTAAAGGTCTTGCTCAAGGACCCTTTGACACGCTGCTTGGAGGAGCCAGAATCGAACCGGGAATCTTCCAATTACCAGACGAACACTGGCTGCTGATCCACTGTCGCCCCATGAAGTCATTGTCTCTCAGGTAGAGTGTGTGTGTGTGTGTGTGTGTGTGTGTGTGTGTGTGTGTGTGTGTGTGTGTGTGTGTGTGTGTGTGTGTGTGTTACATCAGGGTATATAACCCCGCCCCAGACGTGGAGAAGCTGATCTGAGGTCTGTGGGCATATTACATCAGGGTATATAACCCCGCCCCAGACGCGTGTAGCTTATTAACAGCGGAAGAGTGCGTCGCGTGCTTCCGCGTTTTCTCTGATTGGCCATGACGCCCATGTGACCGCGGCAGCGCGGAAATAGGCTGTCTATTGCCTCGCGCTGCAGCGCGGAAATAGGCTGTCTATTGCCATTCTCTAAGACAAACTCTAACCTTAACCAGCTCCTTAACAGCGCCTAAACTTAACCCTTCTAACCTTAACCAACTCCGAAACAATGCTTAACCTTAACCTTAACCATGCCTAACCTTAACCATAACCAACTCCGAAAGAATATTGCCATTCTCTAAGACAAACTCTAACCTTAACCAGCTCCTTAACAGTGCCTAAACGTAACCCTTCTAACCTTAACCAACTCCGAAACAATGCCTAACCTTAACCATAACCAACTCCGAAACAATGCTTAAAGTTAACATGCCTAAACTTAACCGGCGAAAGAATGCACGTTAAAAATAAATAAAAATTGAAGGGAATCAAACTTGTCACCAACGGACCACAGGATCCACAGCACGGCAGCGCTGCCAGTTGAGCTAAACGTCGAACGAAAAACATTGGGGATTACGGCTACATAATGCCGCAAGCTCTGCCGCTCCGCTCGCCGGCTGCCGCGCTGCCGCGGGGAGTGTCGCAGCCAATCAGGGAAAACGCGGAAGCACTCGGCAGCACTCTTCCGCTGTTAATAAGCTATAGGCGCCCCAGACGTGGAGAAGCTGATCTGAGGTCTGTGGGTATATTACATCAGGGTAGTTATGCCCAGTTTTTAATTAATCACCTGTATATTGTATATCACTGTTGTACTTTACTGTTACGTTTGCACTCTGGTTGGATGCCAAACTTATTTTCGTTGTGCTGTACTTGTGCTGTATAATGACAATACATTTGAATCGAATCAAATCTAATCTAATCTAATCTACAGGTGAGAAACAAGACGTTTAATGTGGAGATTGAAAAATGTGTAACAACATCCAGAACTCCAGAACTCATCCAGAACCCCCCGCAGTCGTTCAATCTAAGCAAAGGCGGCATCTAGGCCTTGGTTAGAGATATTCAACGTTCTAAATGTCATTATCGACAAATCATTTAGGCGAGTCGCTGATTAAAATGGGAGCATATTGAACTGTGTTAATATATCTGTCAATATCCTCCACCGTAGGACATGCAGAGACAGTCTCTGATTTGATGGGTCTGCTGTCTCACACGGAGAGGGATTGAGGGAATCAAATTGAACTTTGTTTACTCTGTATAGCACATTGCACACGTAGTTACGACACAACGTGCCACACAAAAACATCAAAAGATTAAAAGACAATAGTGATGAAAAAGAAATAAATGGATTCTGTGTGAGGGAGTTGATCATATGATTTTATTTTATTTTATTGATGGATTAAAAACACACAACAAGGATCCAAAGGATAACATGAGAAAGAGTAAAACCCTTATTTCCGTCATGGTCCCAGGGCTGTTAGGCCACAACAAAAACACGACAATAACACAAAACACATACATTTAAAACATTAGAAGACTACGGCGGTCAGGTGGCGTAGCTGAGATTGCGTTCGTCACCAACCCCGGAAACGCTAGCTCACAGCTCCGGGGTTGTCACCAGCTTGGCTGACCGTTCACACTAATACAATTGGCAGTATTAGAGGGTGGGAGAAGCTGGCGGGGTGGGTCCGGGTCGTTGTAAACAGCGACTCCTACAGTTCGGTCGGGGCGGCCGCTAAGCGCGGATAGGATCTATGGGCGGTAGTGTGATCCTTCCACGCGTTACACGCTCTCCGCGCTGCCAGGTGAAAAGAAGCGGTTGATTGGCTAGACGTGTGTAGGAGGAAGCACGTGATAGCCTCCACTCTCCCAAACCGACTGTGGGGGGTAAGTGCGCAGCGACCAGGAAGGGGATTGGGAATTGGCATAACGACTAACATTGGGATGGGAGAAAAATCGGAGGAAAAAGGAGAAAAAAAAAAAAAAAAAAAAAAAAACATTAGAAGACTAACCTATAGCTAAAATTGTATACCCCACAATAACTAAAAACTGATTGGAAACCCAAACTATAGGGGGCTATTCCTCTATTCTGTCCATGAGCCACTTCCTGAGGCTTCTCTTGAAGCTGTGGAGGCTCGAGCTCTGCTTGATGGGGATATGCAGCTTGTTCCAATCCTGGGCTCCAGAGAAAGTAAGGGAGCACTGGCCCAGTTTGGATCGGAAAGAAGCAGGCTTCAGGTTTGCTATGCTTGCTCTAGTTCTGTGGTTGTGGGATTCGTTGACCGGGGTGAAGTAGTTCTGGAGGTATCTAGGGGACCTTTGGTTTATAATATTGTGCACTATCTTCAGTCTGAGCTGGGTAACTCTAGCATCCACAGGAAGCCAGTTTAGCTCCTGAAAGGGACTCCTCCCTATGTGGGTGCGAGGGCCAAGACCCATTACCACCCTTACCACCCTTACTTAGCTTACCTAGTTATGCCCAGTTTTTAATTAATCACCTGTATATTGTATATCACTGTTGTACTTTACTGTTACGTTTGCACTCTGGTTGGATGCCAAACTTATTTTCGTTGTGCTGTACTTGTGCTGTATAATGACAATACATTTGAATCGAATCAAATCTAATCTAATCTAATCTACAGGTGAGAAACAAGACGTTTAATGTGGAGATTGAAAAATGTGTAACAACATCCAGAACTCCAGAACTCATCCAGAACTCCCCGCAGTCGTTCAATCTAAGCAAAGGCGGCATCTAGGCCTTGGTTAGAGATATTCAACGTTCTAAATGTCATTATCGACAAATCATTTAGGCGAGTCGCTGATTAAAATGGGAGCATATTGAACTGTGTTAATATATCTGTCAATATCCTCCACCGTAGGACATGCAGAGACAGTCTCTGATTTGATGGGTCTGCTGTCTCACACGGAGAGGGATTGAGGGAATCAAATTGAACTTTGTTTACTCTGTATAGCACATTGCACACGTAGTTACGACACAACGTGCCACACAAAAACATCAAAAGATTAAAAGACAATAGTGATGAAAAAGAAATAAATGGATTCTGTGTGAGGGAGTTGATCATATGATTTTATTTTATTTTATTGATGGATTAAAAACACACAACAAGGATCCAAAGGATAACATGAGAAAGAGTAAAACCCTTATTTCCGTCATGGTCCCAGGGCTGTTAGGCCACAACAAAAACACGACAATAACACAAAACACATACATTTAAAACATTAGAAGACTACGGCGGTCAGGTGGCGTAGCTGAGATTGCGTTCGTCACCAACCCCGGAAACGCTAGCTCACAGCTCCGGGGTTGTCACCAGCTTGGCTGACCGTTCACACTAATACAATTGGCAGTATTAGAGGGTGGGAGAAGCTGGCGGGGTGGGTCCGGGTCGTTGTAAACAGCGACTCCTACAGTTCGGTCGGGGCGCCCGCTAAGCGCGGATAGGATCTAAGGGCGGTAGTGTGATCCTTCCACACGTTACACGCTCTCCGCGCTGCCAGGTGAAAAGAAGCGGTTGATTGGCTAGACGTGTGTAGGAGGAAGCACGTGATAGCCTCCACTCTCCCAAACCGACTGTGGGGGGTAAGTGCGCAGCGACCAGGAAGGGGATTGGGAATTGGCATAACGACTAACATTGGGATGGGAGAAAAATCGGAGGAAAAAGGAGAAAAAAAAAAAAAAAAAAAAAAAAACATTAGAAGACTAACCTATAGCTAAAATTGTATACCCCACAATAACTAAAAACTGATTGGAAACCCAAACTATAGGGGGCTATTCCTCTATTCTGTCCATGAGCCACTTCCTGAGGCTTCTCTTGAAGCTGTGGAGGCTCGAGCTCTGCTTGATGGGGATATGCAGCTTGTTCCAATCCTGGGCTCCAGAGAAAGTAAGGGAGCACTGGCCCAGTTTGGATCGGAAAGAAGCAGGCTTCAGGTTTGCTATGCTTGCTCTAGTTCTGTGGTTGTGGGATTCGTTGACCGGGGTGAAGTAGTTCTGGAGGTATCTAGGGGACCTTTGGTTTATAATATTGTGCACTATCTTCAGTCTGAGCTGGGTAACTCTAGCATCCACAGGAAGCCAGTTTAGCTCCTGAAAGGGACTCCTCCCTATGTGGGTGCGAGGGCCAAGACCCATTACCACCCTTACCAGCTTATTTTGGGAAACCTGAGGCTTCTTTTTTATGGTCACTGTCAGGCCCTCGAACCAAGACACGCTACCATAGTCAAAGTGGCAGAGTACTAGGCTATTTGCTAGTAGCCTGAGGCTATCTCTGCCAAGGAGGTTGGCTTTCCTAGCTAGGTACCTGGTGCAGGCGTTGACTTTGCCCAGTACTTGGGAGGCCATAGCCTCCCCATCTAGGCTCCCGTCTATCATACAGCCTAGATACTTTGCTTTTTTTTTTTTTTGCTGTTTTAGGGTTACAGCTCCTAACTCGATGTTAAACTCCCGTGCTTTCCTGGGGATCATCCCTATGTTCCCGGGGTCCTATGTTCCCCGGGTTCTATGTTCCCTGCTTTGATTAATTAATAGATTGAACATTTTATAAATTTTTATTATTTTATTAATTATTAATGTCCGCCTTGTTTCGAACGGTTACTCGTTCGAACTGGTTAAGGTTAGAGTTTGGAATCAGGGCTGGTGGTCTAAAATTTTCAATCTATCAATCAATCAAAGCGGGGAACATAGAACCCGTGGAACATAGGACCCGGGGAACATAGACATGCTCCCCTTTCCTGAGCTTGGAGCCCAATAGTACTGCCTCTGTCTTACCTAGGGGAAGAGAAAGCCTGTTGTCCGAAAGCCAACTGCCGACCCCTGCAAGTTATTCTCCTAGCATCTGTTCTAGTGTGTTCTGATCCTTGTGTGAGACTAGCGGGGCTGAGTCGTCTGCAAATAAAAACAAGTTACATGAGCATGCTGCTGACATGTCATTTATGTACAGTAAAAAAAGGAGCGGTTCTAGCACGCTTCCTTGTGGGACCCCACATACAATGGGCTTGGCCTCTGACATAGTGCCACTGACCTCAACCCGCTGCACCCTATCAGAAAGGTAGGAAGAGAACCATCTGACCACTGTCTCAGACATACCCAAGGTCTTAAGCTTGGAGAGCAGTAGGTCATGGTTCACTGTGTCGAAAGCCTTCTGTAGGTCTAGAAGAACTAGCCTACACAGCTTACCTGAATCTATCTCCCTCCTGATACTGTCTGTAAGATAAAGAAGACATGTTTCAGTAGAGTAGGACTTTCTAAAGCCAGATTGGAGATTGTACAGGAGGTCATGGCTGCTTGCATATTCCTGGACTTGTTCATGGACTATCTTCTCTAGGACTTTGGATAACACACTTAAAATTGAGTCTGGTCTATAATTGCTGGGGTCAGATTTGCTCCCTTTTTTATATATAGGGATGACTTTAGCATTTTTGAAGTCGGTGGGTACCTTGCCTAGGTTCAGGGAGAGGTTAATAATATGGGTTACTGATGGAGCTATAACTCCGCTGCATCCTTCAGAAACCCTGGCACTGATGCCATCTACACCTGTGGCCTTCTTGATTTTGAGCTCACCCAGCATCGCAGCCACTTTGACTACTGACACCTTGCTTAAGGAGAATGAGTTTGCCTTAACCCCTCGTTGGCTATAGTAGTTGGAAACAAAGTCATCACCCAACTGCTCTGTCTTGGGAGGTAGGTTAGAGACAAGCTTACCTGCTACCGATGTAAAGAAGGTATTAAAGATTGTGGCTACATTCTTTTGATCAAACTCCATTCCCTTGTCTGTGGACAGGCCTATGTTGGACTCAGTAGTCCTTTGGTTGGCATCGCCCCCACAGCCTAGCTGCTTGAGGGTTTTCCACAGTTTAGTTGCTCTCCTTGATGGTTTCTGCAAAGTATTCTCTCTTAGCTATCCTGATCTTTTCCTGAGTCTGGTTCCTGAGTCTTTTGAAGTGATCAAAGTCAGCCTGATCGTGAGAACGGTTAAAGGATAACTCCACTATTTTGGGAAATTAGCTTATTTAACATCTTCCCTGGAGTTAGACAAGAAGATGCATACCTTTTTTGTCTCTGTGCGTGCATTTTAGCTTTGGGAATAGATGCTCCGTTAGCATAGCTTAGCTTCATCACTGGAAGTGAGGCAGGACAGTAGCCTTACAGTGCCTTACAGTGTATTGCAAGGTCTGACATTGACCAAACTTGATATGCATGACCTTGGTGGGCTCTAGGTCAACTCCTGAAAAGGGGGTCAATGTCAGACTTTGCAATCAAAAGTTAGGGGGCTAATAACCCTTGCCATAATTTCAGTGCGCCCCTAACTTTTGATTGCAAGGTCTGACATTGACCCCCTTTTCAGGAGTTGACCTAGAGCCCACCAAGGTCATGCATATCA
This sequence comes from Notolepis coatsorum, assembly GCF_963971535.1. Classification (NCBI taxonomy): domain Eukaryota; kingdom Metazoa; phylum Chordata; class Actinopteri; order Aulopiformes; family Paralepididae; genus Notolepis; species Notolepis coatsorum. The sequence goes on from NC_140173.1 coordinate 45,365,767, forward strand.
AGTTTGGTCAATGTCAGACCTTGCAATACACTGTAAGGCACTGTAAGGCTACTGTCCTGCCTCACTTCCAGTGATGAAGCTAAGCTATGCTAACGGAGCATCTATTCCCAAAGCTAAAATGCACGCACAGAGACAAAAAAGGTATGCATCTTCTTGTCTAACTCCAGGGAAGATGTTAAATAAGCTAATTTCCCAAAATAGTGGAGTTATCCTTTAAACTTGGCTAGGGCTGAGTCCCTCAGTTTGATACTATCACCTATGGTGTGCTCAAACCATGGGTCTGATCGCTGCTTCACTCTGGTTTGTCTAAGGGGGGCTACATAGTTTATAACCTTCAAGAACAGAGATTTAAAAGTGCCCCATGCTTGGTCTACCTCATTGGCCCTGAGAACTTGAGACCAGTTCACCTGCTCTAGCTGGGCCCTCAGAATGTCCCCTGAGTAATTCTTGAGGGATCTGGCAAAGATAGTTTTATGACCTGTAAAAACTAGGGATGTCCGATATTATCGGCCTACCGATATTATCGGCCGATATCGGCATTAAAATGTGATATCGGAAAATATCGGTATCGGTTTTCAATATATTTTACATTTCTATAGAAATGATGTCCGATATTATCGGCCTACCGATATTATCGGCCATATCAGCATTAAAATGTGATATCGGTTGATATCGGTATCGGAAATTAAGAGTTGGACAATATCGGTATATCGGTATCGGTAAAAAAGCCAATATCGAGCATCCCTAGTAAAAACCTTTCTCTACAGCTTCCTCGAACAATAAATGAGATAGTGGTTACTGACCCCATACTCTATGACCCCACTCCTGGGGATGTTCACTTTGTCTGTAACTAGGATTAAATCAATAGTAGTCTTCGATACATCAGTTACCCGAGTGTGCTCTGAGATCAATTGCTTCAGACTGAACTGTTTACAGAAATTGGTATAAGCTTTGTGGGTTGGAACAGAGGGATTTGTGACATCAGTATTAAAATCATACTCACATGGTGGCCATTTTGCCTCTCTCTCTCATTTCAAGATTGAAGATTATTTATTGGCATGTGCACTGTTAAACAGACAGTTCTTGACAGGCTTTGTTCAAAGACATAAACAAATGTATTGTATATGTATTGAAGAGTTGAAAGGCGATTTCCCCATCATGGTGGGAACTGGGAACAGAGTGGAAATTAATCCCATCCCGAGCGTGACATATCTGTCCGAATATACCTGCATATAATACTTCTATACCTACTTATACGCTTGCATATAACCCATATAACTCTGTGTGATAGCATGTACAATAATGCCGTATATACCGCATATATATATATATTAGGGCTGTCAGTTTATTGCGTTAATTAGATTAATTAATTACACCTCAAATTTGCGCGTTATGAAAATTAACACTTTAATCGCCGGAGACGCCGAAACTCGTCTTTCCCCGCCATGCTCATTCTGCCGAAGACGCCGTAACACGTCTTTGATATCAATATTTCAAATATTTCAATATTTCTCCCCCGGGGACCTGAGATATACTGCTGAGCTCCACTCAACTCTCTAACGGTTCAAGAGCGCCATCTGGTGGCCGATCGGGGGATCGCCCAGGGGAGAAACAGGATGTAGAAGCTGGTGCTCATTTCAATTCAGTCCGATCACTCGCTATAGGTCCCGGGACTCGAGCTGGACACAATACATAGCGATCCGTTGCCAATAACTCGATAAACAAGATGATTTGGACGTATATACTATTATACAACCTGGAAATGGATCAGGTATTTCTCCATCCCATAATAGAAAAAATTCTGTTCCACGCTCATCTGCCAATGGCGCGACGAAGCTACGGTGAGTTTCAGCGTTATTTTCTAATGTCCTCTATAGTCTATACTAACTGCTCTAATGATCATATCACCCACACTAGATGAATGATATAACATTGCCCACGGAATTATAAACGACCCCCCGCCCATCCGGTCAACATCAGATCATACGTAGTAACTTCTAGAACTACGTGCAGTTGAAATTTTTTATCTGGCACCGATCGCTATCAAACTGTATTTGATCATCAATATAATGCATTTAGGGCTATAAATCAAGTTCTGGAGAAAGCTGCAGAAAACGATAAAAACATACTTATAGTTTAGACCGTATTTTAGTATGAATATGTGAATGAAAAAGTATAACGTTGCTACACCCTGAACAATAGATATAGGACATTGAATGGGCCATAATAATGTCAATTTAGCAATACAATTTAAAAAGTTATAGCCCTGCAAAGAAGGGGAACTTCTCCATAGACAAATAGAGCTGGCTAGGGATGGTAAATTATGAATTTAACCATGGCGATCAAAGTGTTAACTCAAAATTAATAATAAAAAAAAAAATATATATATATATATATTTATTTTTAAATATTTTTTAATCTTATTCATTCCATAAGAACGTAGAATACACATTTACAGACTTTTTTTTTAATATGGCCCATTTGCATGTTCTTGGTATCTGATTCTAGGGACATCTATGGATCTCAGGGAATGTATTCCCAGTGTCAGAAATACTGTGTCTGTTACTAGGCTTGAGTAAATTGTAATGAACCAAATGAGAATATCAATAAATTTTTTTTTTTATCTTTGACTGAATAACACTATACTCAAATTGACCAGACCTGAAAAATCTAAGGCAGCAAATGAATAAATGGAAGATGATTAAACAGAAGGTTTTGTAGATACAGTACTGAATTCTGCCATCCGGACACATGCCATTTGAAATATGATTATAGAATATAGAATATCGGGCCTAAAATGGTTATGCGATTAAAATGCGTTTAATTAGATTAATTAATTACAAATCCTGTAATTAATTAGATACATCTTTTTAATCGCCTGACACCACAAATATATATATATATATATATATATATATATATATATATATATATTCCTACCGTATATATATCTATCCACATTTGTCTGAACATACCTGCATAATCCTTTTTACATATCTGTAGATAATAACACACACAACATAAACACACACACAAACACACACACACACACTCAATAACACACACACACATACACATACACACGCACACACTCAAGAACACACACACACACACACACACACACACACACACACACACACTCAAGGACACACACACACTCAAGAACACACACACACTCAAGAACTCACAAACACACGCACACACACACTGTTACATTTGCACTCTGGTTGGACGCCAAACAAATGACAATACATTTGAATCTAATCTAATCTAAACTAATCTAATCTAAACTAATGTAATGCAATGTAATATATAATCTACACATAAGAGCAAAATGACCGGCGTATTAATATGGTGGATGAGGCGGAGGATGAGGCGAGACGATGAGGCAGAGGATGAGGACAGAGGATGAGGTGGAGGATGAGGAGAGAGGATGAGGCAGAGGATGAGGAGAGAGGATGAGGCGGAGGATGAGGAGAGAGGATGAGGCAGAGGATGAGGATGAGGTGGAGGATGAGGAGAGAGGATGAGGCGGAGGATGAGGAGAGAGGATGAGGTGGAGGATGAGGAGAGAGGATGATGCGGAGGATGAGGAGAGATGATGAGGTGGAGGATGAGGAGAGAGGATGAGGCGGAGAATGAGGAGAGAGGATGATGCGGAGGATGAGGAGAGATGATGAGGTGGAGGATGAGGAGAGAGGATGAGGAGAGAGGATGTGTTGTGTCTAAGCTCTGTGGAGCATAGATGATGGCGTCCTCCACCTGGTATGCTGATTGATTGATTGAACATTTTATTAACAGATTGCAGAATGGTTACAATACAGTACAGCTCAATACAAACATTGTTAAGGGGATGCAGACCAGAAAATGACTTTAGTCTTTTTTACATCAGGGTCCCCCATTTTCAATTCATCAGGACATTTAAGTCATACATGACATACGGATATACAAACTCCAGGGGGTCGAGAGAGTCATGCACCAGGGGCTTGAGGTGTTGCAGGACCAGCCTCTTGAACGTCTTCATCGACTGTAGTCGTTGAGGGTGCTGGGTCGTCCCTTCTTGGGTACCGGGACAATGCAGGAGGTCTTCCAGAGCTGGGGCACTCTGGTCAAAGCGGTTGAAAAACGTGTTAAACTCGTTTGCAAGCTCCGGGGGGCCCTCCACAGCCACGCCCTCCTGTTTGAACCCAGTAATCCTCCTGACATCCGCCCACACCTCCCTGGTGTTGTTGGCTTGTAGTCTGCCCTCCAACCAGTTCTTGTAGCTGTCCTTGGCTGCCCTTAGCTCTTTTTTTTTAGCTCCCTTTGGACGGATCTGAGTGGTATTTTCAGCAACAAACTTCAAATACATGTTTTGGGGACCTAAGGGATGTATTTGTTCAAATACATTTAAATCTTTCGATTTGATAGATTTTTGTCTAAAATATTTATTAAAAGAAACAGTAATTTAGTCGACACCTGCAGGAGTCCATGGAGGGGAGAGAGTAGCATTTTAATAACATGAATCTATCAGGCACATAAATCATCACCATCATAAACCACAAAGGCCTATGGTAATAAAGAGCTCAATTTAATTAAAATGAGTGGGAAGGTATTTTGGTAGGAAGGCCTGTTTGCCATCATTATCCACAGAGACGAGACCCAGCAGTGTTGATTTGGGTTCCTAATGAGAAAGTCTTTGATGATACAGAGAATGGGACGATAATAACTAATGTTGCTAACTCCAGTCATTAGTGGTATTTATAGAACAGGACAGTGACAGCAGCAGATGCTGTGATTAAGGACTGTCGTGGAAATATATTATCATGTTCTTATATATCTGTGTGGAGATATCATGTTATACAGCTTGAGTTTCAATATGACCAGATTGACTGGTTAATGTGTGTGTTACAAAGGGTCAGATTAAACCGAATATATATATTTATTGCCTGAGATCCCATGTATAATATTTGTATATCGTTTGACATCCCTTGTATATTCTTTGTACAATATACACTGAATGTCCCTTTAGTCTACAGGACAGACCATAATATTCGTTCTCCTATTGGAAGCGATCCCCCGGCGCCACTGCCTTACCCCCTCGAGCTGACTTCAAAGGTACCGACGAGATATGTCTGTACATGCCCAGCTCCTGCCCATGAATACGGCTACTGAAATACGAATGGTACTATTTGTTCACAGCGCATATATATATGGCGCAAGTAAAGTAGAACTCTCTCTTAGCCTCTTAGTCCATTGTCCCGTTCAGTCTCGTTCAGTTCCAGTTATCCAAGCAACGTCTCACCCACTACGCAACGTGGGCAGAGCAGGGCTCGCATTGCCCTAAGATAGAGTCTCGTGTTATCCTAATACATTTGTTCAATGTATCGTTCGCTATTTATTAGTAAACCTTCATTACGAGTCAAAGACCACGTGGAGTGAGTAATTGTGCGTCTACATAGAGCACTTATTGCCCGTGCTAATAGTATAGTAACGTCAAGTTTAACCGTGCACTACCGCACCGGAGGATATCTACACCGGACCAGCAGCACCACGGAGGATTTACACCCCGCCAGCAGTGCCACTTTCGGGCAAGGATTATTATTCTTCATTCTTCACCAAGCTGCTGGAAGCAGAGAACCGTCTACACCCACTGCTGTGGGATCCACGTGCCCGTGGGGACATCACTCAAGCCCGTCTCTGTCGTCCCAGAGACTCCACGGCTTCCACCCTCACCTGCCCGGCACGCACCCTGGGACCAGGCTGCCTATCCCCGCTGACCCAGGGGTGATATCGCCTCCTTGAACCCTGGACTTGCATAGAGCTTTGCCCCCCTCTGCTGGCTTACAACCGGTAGTACCCCCTCTCCCAGAGTACCATAGAGATCATCCTTAATATTCACTATTGATTTGCCTGCACATTCTATTTGCCTTATAAGCGCATTCAAAGTAATGTAACCTAATATTCCTTTATGTAATAAATATTGTAAACGAGTATTTTGTGTGGAAAACCGTGTTATTGTGGAAGTGTTCTAATCTAATATACTTGTGTACAGTATTGGCCAGTAGTACATAGACGGTAGTGATTTAATGATATCAATACTTGATTAATACAGTCAGGGAATTGTACCCCTCAGTTACAGTGTGTATGTCTCTTTAAGATCACTCTGACATCCTACCAGTCATAACAAAGTTGTTGTTTGCTTCCAGTTACTGAGAAACCATTTTGTTTACCTTCGTCATCATATCTGATATAATATGTTTCGTCTGACAACTGTGTATTTAACATATGTCTGAACAGAACTCTTGGTCAGTTCATGGCCAGACGCTACTGTGTGAACATGTGTCTCTGACTGTGGGTTGAACTTTCATTGTGGCCACGGTGAAATAAACTTTTCTATTATTAATAATGACTCAGAATGATTAATGTAAGCGGCTCATCGTTTGTCCTTTAATAATTCCCATTACAGATGGCGACGAGAGATGTTTTTTTAACCGATGGGTGTCGAGGTCGGCCGCCAAACGGACTCTGCAGAAAGGGTGAATCCTGGAATTCCGGGGGAGCGCTGTCTCGAGGCTCCTCCGTGCGAGACACCGAGGGGAGAGAACCAGCTGCGCCGTCCGCTTGGCTGTCACCTCCGGCATGAACCTTGGGGACGCGTAATAAGGAACACTCAGTGAGCTGTTGACATTCTGATTTCTGTTTAAAACATTTTTGTTTTTAAATTTATAATTAGAGGTCTAAACTAGAACATGGTGCCGGTCAGAGCTATTTTTTAAATGTATATTACTATGTGCTCTGCAGTGGTTATTTTTTCATTGTATTGGTGTATTACTGTGCTTGGTAGACTGGCGATGGTTTTTTCTATAGTTTCTCAATCTTGGTACGTCCCGAATGTATTAGGCAGGGATTAGGCTCGTGCCTTATAGACGGGGTGCGGGGGCCTACCACGAGTATAATAAAATATGTTGAGTTCAAGTCTGCATCCCGAAGAAGAGGGGTGGGGGTTTTTTGGGCTTCAAAATTATATATAGTTTAAGGGTGATCCTGAGAGAGGATTTGTTTTGGGGTTTTAAAGGGCCCTTTGGAACGCTGTGAATAGGTGATCCTGCCGTAAAGGGAAAAAGAGTCAGTATGTTCCACAGGGGTTGATTATCTTTAATTATTTTACCTGGTAAGAACTAGGGTATAAGGGTACTTTCTCATGGGGTCATGGACAAGGGAAGCAGTGCTCTGAGGGTTAATTCCATTTTTGTTTGTCTGTACTATAAGGGTTTTTTTCTCACAAGAGGCGGGAACGCGGGACTGTGAGTCGGGAGAATTTACCTATGTTTTTCAGACCTACCGTCATTTGCCATTCAGTCTGTTTTGACCTGTTCAGTACTTGCATGTTTATAGTAGCTGCTAGCAACGACGATCATCTAATTTCATGTGACCTGCAGAAATCATTATGACCTGTTTGCCGACGAGACTCTTAGAGACGTTGTTTTTTGTTGTCATGACTTAGGGAATCTGCCCTGCTCGTTGGAGCTGAAGTTGAGGTACTATAGAATGTCCTAACTTCAAGCCTGGAGTGGACCCTTTCTACCGTTTTAGTGTGTAACTGTCTATAATGTGTGATAACGGGCAAATGTTTTTTAAGTGTGGCTGAGAGAAAGAAAAAAAAAAGAAGAGATTGGAATAGTGAGATATACAGCCAGCCACTCACATCTTTCCTTTGTCTCTTCTCTCCCACATACACCTATGTATGTACCCCTCTCCTTTGTAGTTTCTCAGGGGGGGGTCCTCCATCTCTGTGCCAAACCAATGCCCACCGGCCCTACTACTGCCCAGTGAGAGGAAGCTGTGCCCGGAGAGGTATATGCCAGCCTGCTCTGGCCTGCAGCTGGACACGACGACGCAGCTATGAGCTACATCAGACACTGCCCAACAGCTGACCACAGCTGGGACAAGCACTGGCCGAATCATTGGTCGAAGATAAAGAACTAAGGGACAGTTCAATCCTAACTGTCCAGGTGGTTGACGTAGGGGAGGCCTCACACACGGAAGGGCATCGAGGTCAGGGTCCAGACAAAGCAAAATGTTATCCTCTACATCAAGAACAGACCATCGGCAACGACGAGGGAACCATCGGACTGGGTCGGCCCGGGGGTGTTTGGTGCGAGGAGAGGGGGGACCTGCCTGAGATTCAACAACTGATTAAGAGGCAAGTCTGACCCACATCACATTACATTATCTCGGAAATATTGAGTAACGATATGAAAGAATGGAGATGTTTGTTTGCAAATTGTAGTTTTGTTTTGTTTTGGCTATCTCCCGGCCTCTGTGAGAATGCAGTCACGTGTATTCTGTTTTCGCTATGAGTTTTGTGAGAATGTTTTTGTCTTCTAGTAATGCACCCAGTGTTATATTTCGTGAGCGCAGTCTATCTTGCAAGGTACTGCCCTGTTTTTTCTTTTGTGATTTCAATTTTTCAGCTTGGTGGTGGGAGAAGTATGGCCTTGACAAAACCAGAGGCTGGACTGTACCCTTGAGTCCTGCAACCACCGTCTGGGCATTTGCAAAGAGACGCTAATGATGGTTGCTGTTATGACAACTTCTCTTTTGCACGTGACACGGGGTCTATGCAGAGGACCTTTTGTTTTTTAGATAATAAAAATAGTTTGTGCTGAGTTTAATGATGATAATATGTTTGTTGTCTTTATGAAATGATAATGATTGTGATTAATAATTATCAAAAGGAGGGAACTGTCGTGGAAATATATTATCATGTTCTTATATATCTGTGTGGAGATATCATGTTATACAGCTTGAGTTTCAATATGACCAGATTGACTGGTTAATGTGTGTATGTCTCTTTAAGATCACTCTGACATCCTACCAGTCATAACAAAGTTGTTGTTTGCTTCCAGTTACTGAGAAACCATTTTGTTTACCTTCGTCATCATATCTGATATAATATGTTTCGTCTGACAACTGTGTATTTAACATATGTCTGAACAGAACTCTTGGTCAGTTCATGGCCAGACGCTACTGTGTGAACATGTGTCTCTGACTGTGGGTTGAACTTTCATTGTGGCCACGGTGAAATAAACTTTTCTATTATTAATAATGACTCAGAATGATTAATGTAAGCGGCTCATCGTTTGTCCTTTAATAATTCCCATTACAGGATACATTGTCAGTGTTTGGACTCACACAATAACACACACAGACACAGACACACACACACAGACACATACACACACACACACACACTCAAGAACACACACACGGACACACTCAAGAACACACACACACACACACTCAAGAACACACACACACACACACTCTCTCTCTCTCTCTCTCTCTCTCTCACACACACACACACTCACACACTCAAGAACACTCCATTCATTAGTGGTATTTATAGAACAGGACAGTGACAGCAGCAGATGCTGTGATTAAAGACACATTGTCAGTGTTTGGACTCACACAATAACACACACACACACACAGACACACACACATACACACACACACTCAAGAACACACACACGGACACACTCAAGAACACACACACTCACACACATACTCACACACACACACACAGACACACACACTCTCTCTCTCTCTCTCACACACACACACACACACACACACACATACACACATATACTCACACATACTCTCACACACACTCAAGAACACACACTCAATAACACACACACACACACACACACTCAAGAACACACACACACTCAATAACACACACACACACAAACACACACACACACATACACACACACACACTCATGAACACACACACACACACTCTCTCTCACACACACTCAAGAACACTCACACACACTCAAATCAAATCAAATCAAATCAAATCAACACAACACACGTTAATGTCCCCATGGGCCGGACACGTCTTCTTTAAAGTCAAGAAGAAACATTACAATAAGTCAAGAACAAAACAAGAACACCATAAAAAAACAAATTTAAAATAAATGCAAATAAATAATAGAATGCAAACACTCCCAGACATACCCCACACGAAGGAAAAACTCACTAAAACCTAACAATAGTGAAAAAATGCTCCACAGGCAGTGTGGAGGAGAGAAACCTTAGAAGGGCCATTCAAGGGGGGATCTCTCTTCTTAGATGTCGGTGATAGTAGTGTTGCAGACTAACAGTTGGTAAGCATGCACTCATGTGTGTAGTGAAACACAGATGAGTGCATGCAATAGCAACTGAACAATTTGAAAAATTAAAGATAGAGCTGATAGCGATAGCAACTGAACATTTTGAGAGATTAAAGATAGAGCTGATAGCGAATCTATTTGAGGCACAGGGGCGACGCAAAGAGGGTTGCGTCCTCCCCGTCTTAATCACGGGACACACACACAATACGGGTTGCTATAGTTGACTCTGTCACTTAAAGCACATAAGGAAAGGGTTTCATAGTCTATGCTGATTCATGTCAGTTACAGGCATGTTGCCCATATCTCATTAAAGCTCTTCATATGGTTTCTCAATACTCCATCACAGTGTCATGTTCACAGATTTGAAAGCATTAATACTGCATGTTTCGGAAGTTAGTGTTTTATTCACTATTTTCCAAATTTACAGTCCATTTCTGCAGTACATTTACATTTACATTTAGTCATTTAGCTGACGCTTTTATCCAAAGCGACTTACAAGTTCTGTACGACAAGCCATCAGGAAGGGCACAACTCTATCAGCTGAGTAACAATGTTCATCAAAGTGTTGAGTGCTACAGTGTAGGTTAGTTTATTAGGACAAGTGCATGACAGTATGGTTAGTTAGGGTTAGGGTTAGATTTTAATTTTTATTTATTTATTTTTTTAATTCAGATAATGGTTGAAGAAGTGCGTCTTTAGTCGACGGCGAAAGATTGGACGTGTTTCGGCTGTCATAACTGGGGTGGGTAGTTCATTCCACCATTGTGGGGCAAGGACTGAGAATAGGCGACTTCTCTTTGATGACCCTCCCGGAGCTTGGATAGGAGTAGGTCTGAGGCGACCAGAAGATGCAGAGCGTAGGGGTCTTGAGGGTGTGTAGTTAGAGACCATTGACCGGAGGTAGGCGGGAGCGGTTCCCTTTGCCGCACGGTATGCTAGGTCGAGGGCCTTGAAGCGGATTCGTGCAGCAATGGGGAGCCAGTGCAGGTCCCTAGGAAGTGGGGTGACATGGGCCGACTTCGGTAGGTTTGAGATCAGGCGGGCCGCTGCGTTCTGAATGAGTTGAAGAGGCTTAGTGGCAGTGGCCGGGAGGCCAGCAAGCAGTGCGTTGCAGTAGTCGAGGCGGGAGATGACTGTTGATTGGACGAGGAGTTGGGTGGCTTCTTTTGTCAGGAAGGGGCGGATCCTTCTGACGTTGCTCAGGAGGAATCTGCAGGCAGGGCCGCCTCAGGGGGTGTGCGAGCAGTGCGGTCGCACAGGGCCTCGCGGGAAGGGGGGCCTTGCAAAAAAAAATAAAAAATAAAAACAAAATATTTTTTATTTATTTTTTTTATTATTTTTTTTTAATTTTTTTGCGAGGCCCCCCTTCCCGCGAGGCCCTTTTTCATCACAGACCTAAAATCTAGTTTTGCTTATATGCTTATATATTTCACATTAGACACATTTGTAGAATGTGTCTGACTTCCTGCCTCTGCGGCTCTGCAGACTGCAGTTTTCCGGTTTCTGCGGATTTGCTGCTCTACAGATTTTAGGATAGTGTTTCCGGCCCGTCCGCCGTAATACCAAATAGAAGAAGAAGACACGACACGAGGTAGATAATTCAGCGCTATTCAGAGGAGCGAGGCGAGTGGATGTCTTTTCAAAAGCCGCATGGATCAGAAGAAATTACACCGTGGGCCAAGAAAGTCTCCTTCCAACTTTACCATTGGCGCCGGATTGATACTGCGTTATGGTGAGTCAACCTATGATTATATTCCCGCCGTGGACCTATGCTCTCTTTCTCTCTCTCTGGAGCCAAACTGGTCGACTAGCTAATATAGTACTACTAGTAGCTAACGGTGTGTGCCTGGTGTCAGCGCCTGTATTGCTTTTCTCATGTTGTAGTTTCAGTGGTAGTGCGTTAGCTCATGGTTAGCGATAGCCGGGTTGAGCTAACTGGCTAACTGATAGCATCAAAGTAACGTGCGCAGCCAGCAGCTAACGTCGTAGCTAGCTGCCGGCTAGCTGCCGGCTGCGCATGTTACTTTGATGCCATCAGTTAGCCTAGGCTAGAGTTAGCTGTTAGCTTGTGCTACGAGTCGACCATTGACATTAGCCGTGAGAATAGCAGGGGGTTCTGGCTTATTTTGTCCCGCCAGCGAGAGGCCTTTCGTCAACGTGGAGACCTGTGTTGCGGCCTTTCGCCCTGCGTTCCTTTTGTGCAGGTAAGATTAATGAAAATGTCATGACATTACCCCACTCTTCCTTCCTTCCCCTCCCGAATGTTTTGTTAATAACGATGTTTTTTCCCAGGCAAAACATATGCTACTTCACAACATTTGGAGATACGACATGTGCTGTGTGTGAATGTCTTGGTCGCTTGTGTAGCTTGGGTAGCGTTGGGCCGTTGGCCAAAGCTGTGTGTGGCCTGGTGTCACAGTACCTGGCTAGCCTATTTAGCTGATGTCGGCCATTGGCTCCTTGCTGCTTTGGTTTCTCTGGTATATACCCTCTTCTTGTTGGATTTAAGTGTTGATCTTTGTCCTTTTGGATCTCTCATACATGCTCTAGTCTCTCTCTAACACACACACACATGACAAACACACATGTTCTCTCTCTCTCTCTCTCTCTTTCTAACACACACAGTCTGCCTATGGCGGCCTTTCTCGATGGCTAGGCTGTGCTCAAGGATCTTCAGTCACAGACTAGTGCTCAGGTATTCTGCCACTGTGTACTCTCTGTTTAGGGCCAAATAGCATTTCAATTTCTTTCCAATGTGTCTCTCTCTCTCTCTCTCTCTCTCTCTCTTGGATTTAAGTGTTGATCTTTGTCCTTTTGAATCTCTCATACATGCTCTAGTCTCTCTCTAACACACACACACATGACAAACACACATGTTCTCTCTCTCTCTTTCTAACACACACAGTCTGCCTATGGCGGCCTTTCTCGATGGCTAGGCTGTGCTCAAGGATCTTCAGTCACAGTGCTCAGGTATTCTGCCACTGTGTACTCTCTGTTTAGGGCCAAATAGCATTTCAATTTCTTTCCAATGTGTCTCTCTCTCTCTCTCTCTGTACACTGTATATTGACTGTAGAACGGGAGCTCTCTCTCGCTCTCTCTTTTGCTATATGTTGACTGTATCATGCCCCGCCTCGGGCAGCGCTATTATTTAAGAATATGTTGACTGTATAAAAAAATATATATATATATATATATATATATATATTTTTTTTTTTAACCTTTTGGGGGGGGGGGGGGGGGGGGGGGCCTCGCGTTAAATCTCGCACAGGGCCTCGCATTTCTCCCAGGCGGCCCTGTCTGCAGGATCTGGTTGTCGCTGCGATGTGAGCAGAGAAGTTCAACTGGTCGTCGAGGACAACACCAAGGTTCTTGGCGGTCGGGGACGCGGTCACAGCTGCATTCTCGACTGTGATGGAAAGGTCGGTCAGGGGGGAGGATTTGGCCGGCAGGTGGAGCAATTCTGTTTTGCTTAGGTTCAGTTTGAGGTGGTTGGTCGTCATCCAGGCGGAGATGTCGGACAGACAGGCAGAGATCCGCTCAGAGACGTGGATATCTGAGGGAGGGAAAGAGAGGAAGAGTTGAGTATCGTCGGCATAACAATGGTAGGAGAAGCCATGAGACGTGATAATGTTACCCAGTGATTTAGTGTAGAGGGAGAAGAGAAGGGGTCCTAAAACCAAGCCCTGGGGACACCCGTCCGCAGGGGCGGTTGGCCGACAGGGTCCCTCTCCATGACACTTGGTAGGAGTAAGCAGTAAGCAGATAACACAATGGATTCTGCCTTTGAGGGGATTTACATAAGCAGATATTGCTTTCTCAAAGAGGTTTTCACTGTACTGTATGGGGAGTGTTTGTCTGTGAGCTGTCTATTGCCTCTTTAAGGATGGAGAGCACACAGGCTGTAGTGATAGTATGCACCTTGGCTTCAGCCTGGGAATGAGCTCAAGTCAAGTCAAGATTCAAGAGTTTTATTTGTCACGGCATACAAGCATACAGTGAAATGCGGGGGGTCTTGCGGGGGGATGAGAATAAGGCATTTGTGCAATAATACAAGTAATAAGAATAAGACATAACAGGTATATGTACATGAAGTTTACAAAAAGCATGGTAAGACATGCTAAGGTCCTGCGATAGTGCAATACACTGTTAGCTACGGATGAGGCACTGGGTCTTACAATACTATACAATGCTATAGCCTGAGCTCTCAAGCCCAGGACTGAAGGGCTTGTTATCACATTCAGCAAACATCCAGGGGCTTATCTTCAAGCTAGAATAATGCATTGGTGCAGAGCAGACACTCGACTAAGGCCTAACAATCTCCCCACTTTGCTGCTACTTTCACAAGCAACATTGTACTGGGTAGATCCATGAGTCCAGGTGTCGGAACAAAGCCATCTGCATCATCCAGGTCCACAACCACCCGGGACACCAGCTGTTCTCCTTCCTGCGATCCGGTCGCCGGTACCGCAGCATACGAACAAACACAAACCGGTACAAGAACAGATTCTACCCACAGGCAGTACGCCTAATGAACAGTGAATCTGCTCATTACTGGACTCAAATGAATGATGCTAGAATGCTCAGCCATTCTGTTAATTGTTGCTTTTTTATTCCTTTATTGTTACCGTCTTCTCCAGAGAGAGACAAGAAGATAGATACCAGTTTCCTCTCTGTGCGTTCAGTAGAAAGCTATCTGGCTGCACGTTAGCCTAGCTTCCCAGGTAGCCAGCATATTCGGGCCGATGCCGGCTACTGGTCGGCACACTCGGCTCAGTCCAAAGATTAGCCGGCTCTGGCCCGGTAATGGTTGCCGGGCCAAAGCCGACTCCGGCTTGCCAAAGATTAGCCGGCTCTGGCCCGGTAATGGTTGCCGGGCCAGAGCCAACTCCGGCTAGCCAAATATGAACCAGCTCTGGCCCGGCAACCACCAGAGCCGACTCCGGCACACCATAGCTGAGCCGGCTCTGGCCCGGTAATGGTTGATTATTATGATTATTATTATTATTGGATATGCATGGAAAAAAGACATTTCCAGACTCTGACACGGCCAAAATGTTTAGTAGCCTTATATTTGGTTCATGGCACCAAACCCTGGCAGCACATCACTCCCACCCTCATCCACCTCCACTGGCTCCCCATCAAATCCTGCATCACCTACAAAACTCTCCTGCTCACCTACAAATCCCTCCACGCTCTGGCACCTCAGTACCTCACTGACCTCCTCCACCCCTACACTCAGTCACGGTCCCTGTAATCCACGGACACTGGTCAGCTCTCCATCCCCCGAACCAGACTGCGGACCTTCGGGGACAGAGCTTTCAGTGTGGCAGCTCCCACCCTCTGGAACTCCCTCCCTGCAGAACTCCGCACCGCCCCAACTCTGGACTCATTAAAAAAAAACTCCTCAAAACCCACCTCTTCAACTTGGCCTTTAACCCCTAATTTCTCACTTTGTATGTTGTGTCTGTCCACTAGGTTTGTTACTTTTGTTATTTCCCCCCCTATGTAAAGCGACCTTGGGTCTTTTGAAGCTATAAAGTGAAGCTATTATTATTAATATTAGTATGGTGCCTCAAAATGTTTTTGGTTTGATTTATGTAATAAACATATAGGTAATAAATGTCATGTTCACTATATGCAAATGTAAAAATCCAAAACTGCATATAGTGCACTTTAAAAATAATTAGATTAGTATCTTTGTGAGGTTACTGATTTATTATTTACATTGAAAAGGTACAGAGATAATTTGTTAACGCTGGATTTTCTACACAAGATGTATTATTTCGAACATTTCATATTTTTTTGTTATTTATTGTTGTAAGACTTGAAAAGAGAGCTATTATTATTATTATTATTATTATTATTATTATTATTATTATTATTATTATTATTATTATTATTATTATTATTATTATTATTTTAAGTTATTCTTGTGCCATTGAGATTTGTCAGAGAGATTGTAGGCATAAAGCATGTTGATTGAGTAACTGCGTTATATAAAATAATATAAATAATAATTGTCTGGAAACCGTGGTCAGTCTGTGCGGAGAAGCAAGGCAGCGAGCAAGGAAGAGCAGGGTTGCCAGATCGGATTAACAATTTCTCAACCGCCCAATGTTATCAAAGGTACGCCACATGGGGGCAGACTCTCAAATCTGGCAACACTGATTAACAGCTGCGTTGCATTGTGGGAAATTTGAATTGGCGCGGTACGGTAATAGCGAGAGCCTGGTACGTCGTACGACCAACTGTTGCATCTTCTCATCTCAGGTAATTTATGCAACACAGATATATTTTATTATTTACAAGTAATACCGCTAATATAAATGAGTGCTGTTTAGTCTGTGTTTCAGTGACTACTGTAACGTTAGCTCGATATTATGATACCATTACCAACCGTTGTTATTTTCTTTCATCTAACGTTACAGTATAAGCTAGCATAGTGCGTAGCATAGTGGCTAAATGTGCTAAATATTGTATATACTCATATTTATATATGTGACAGAGATGGAGGAAGGAGAGAGCGGGCCTTGAGACGAGATCATTCTTAGTAAGTTGTAGTCTGTCACATATACTTACTGAATGTTGAAGTCATTAAAACTACAGGACATCTACTTTGTCCATGACACAAATAATCTTTCCAATAATTGTTTACAGACATATTATTTCACTTATAATAGACTACACTATCACAATTTATTTATTTATCCCGGTGAAGACTGTATGACACCAGTGTACCGCCCATCTGTCTGTTAATCTAACTTATGGTGTATCTAACTAACTATCTGTCCCCTCCCCCCGGGAATCAAACCGGGAACCTCCGGATAACCAGACGACTGCTCTACCTACCGAACCACTGTCGTATACACATGCAAACATACACATACATACACACGCATACATACATACACACAGGAGTGTAAAAAGTACCCAGAAATTATACTTAAGGAAAACTCCAACATTTTGGGAAATTAGCTTACCGTCTTCTCCAGAGAGACAAGAAGATAGATATATGTATGTTGGTGTAGGTATATTTACAGAATGAGCAATAATAGATATTCAAATGTGTGTTTTTTTTTAGAAGGAATAGTCTGTAATTACCACCATAGGTAGACACAATTTGAAACTGATCATATTCATGCTTACCGTCTTCTCCAGAGAGAGACAAGAAGATATATACCAGTCTCCTCTCTGTGTGTTGAGTAGAAATCTATCTGGCTTAGCACAATGAATGGAAGCGGACATGACTGGGTAACCTTCGGGAGAGGTGGACAATGCCTAGGCTACCCAGTCATGCCCGCTTCCATTCATTGTGCTAAGCTAGGCTAACATGCAGCCAGATAGCTTTCTACTCAACGCACAGAGAGGAGACTGGTATATATCTTCTTGTCTCTCTCTGGAGAAGACGGTAAGCTAATTTCCCCAAATGTTGGAATTTTTCCTAAAGTATGGGTACCGTCTCAAAATCGTACTCAAGTAAAAGTCAGAGTATCTGGCTAAAAACACACTTGAGTAAAAGTCAAAGTTTCTACGTTTAAATGTACTTAAGTAGTAAAAAGTAAAAGTAAAAACTTTTTTTCTGACTGTCTATTCTTCTGATAGCAGGTGTTTAATCAAATATCCCCGCTTTCTAGTCTTGCACAAGGACCAATCAGCAAACCTAATACTACTTGAGTAAAGTACAAATCCCCCAAAACAGTACTTAAGTATTGTAACTAGGGATGTCCGATATTATCGGCCTACCGATATTATCGGCCGATATCGGCATTAAAATGTGATATCGGAAAATATCGGTATCGTTTTTTTTTTTTTATTATTTCTATAACCTTTATTTACCCAGGCAAGCAAGTAAGAATATATCATATATCGGTATCAGTTGATATCGGTTGATATCGGTATCGGAAATTAAGAGTTGGACAATATCGGTATATCGGTATCGGTAAAAAAGCCAATATCGAGCATCCCTAATTGTAACGAAGTACAATTAGTCAAGTACTTTACACCCCTGCACATACACACACGTCCCTGACATAGTAAGGTTGGGTATGGACTCTGTGGGAGAAGACTGTTACAGAGGAACAAGGGGTTAACAATGGGTTTCTTATAACTTACCTGCATTTCATTGGAGGGCGTTGTCTGCCATAGAGGCCGGTTGGGTTCAGAGAGGATATGTTAATGCTTTATACCAGAACAGTTGTTGGACTTTGCTGAGAAGACATGCTGTTGCACTCCAATAGAAAACAGCAAGTAAACTAATTTGAGTTGTAACAATGATATTTTTTTTGTTAATAAATGTTTAAATATAATCTATTCATGGTGTAATTTTTTACTGGAAAAAGTAGCATGCATGTATGGGGGTAAGCTACTGTAGCTGTTACTTTACTTGATATTTGAGCTTAACTGCAGAATGATTTATATAGTGTACAATGTGCAGAGTTTGACACTAGGCTGTTTCACATTCATCTGCTAACTGATGTGGAAACTTGAAGCATCCAGGTCACATACACTGAGAAAATACTAGTGAGGTAGGAGACAGCATGTAAACTTCTGGATTTTTCAATGAGGGACATGCCAATACTGCATTGGTAAAGGGAAGGGTCCTTAAATATATGTGGTTTTGTATTACTAATCAACCATTTCCTACTGTATTTCCGGTAATGTACGGTCATAGGCAGATCGTGGGGTAGCTCTGGCAGAATACTACCAGTATTGCATTGGCAAGTTCTGGTAGTTTATCTGGGGTGATTCCGGCCCAATGCTGGCAGTGTCGGCTAGGCATTGGGCAGCCGGTACTGGCCCAGTGTACATTTACATTTACATTTAGTCATTTAGCTGACGCTTTTATCCAAAGCGACTTACAAGTTCTGTACGACAAGACAGCAAGAAGGGTACAACTCTATCAGCTGAGTAACAATGTTTATCAAAGTGTTGCGTGTACTTGGGCCGATTCCGGGCAGTCAGTCATTCTGCATCCTGGGCCGATTCCGGCAACCGGACTTGGGCCGATTAATTTCGTCCGGCCTGCCGGATACGGGCCATTATTGGGCCAGAACTTTTTGGCCACCTGGGTTAGCACAATGAATGGAAGCGGACATGGCCGGTTAGCCTTCGGGAGAGGTGTTAGTTGGACAATGCCTAGGCTAACCGGTCATGTCCGCTTCCATTCATTGTGCTAAGCTAGGCTAACGTGCAGCCAGATAGCTTTCTACTGAACGCACAGAGGAAACTGGTATCTATCTTCTTGTCTCTCTCTGGAGAAGACGATAAGCTAATTTCCCAAAATGTTGGCGTGTTCCTTTAAGTCACAGTAACTGGTGGCCTCGGGAGGCAGACTAATGTTCAACCCTGTAGGGCATTTATTACTACGGAGAGGGGGGGGGGGGGACGACGACGACAGGCGTGGTGTGTCTATGTGTCTTTAGCCTGGCGGGCGGACGATCGTGGCCGGTGGGGATCACTGGAGGTAGTGGGCTGTGAGGACACAGAGAGAAAAAACAAGTCCTCACGATAACACTGCACATCGGAAAAATACAACATAAAAAAACAGCTCTGTCATCACAGTGTCATCTGTACTCATGCTGCTTCCTATGGAGCAGACACTGCTATGTGATGTCATCACAGTGTCATCTGTACTCATGCTGCTTCCTATGGAGCAGACACTGCTATGTGATGTCATCACAGTGTCATCTGTACTCATGCTGCTTCCTATGGAGCAGACACTGCTATGTGATGTCATCACAGTGTCATCTGTACTCATGCTGCTTCCTATGGAGCAGACACTGCTATGTGATGTCATCACAGTGTCATCTGTACTCATGCTGCTTCCTATGGAGCAGACACTGCTATGTGATGTCATCACAGTGTCATCTGTACTGTGCTGCTTCCTATGCATTGTGTTTGAAAAGCAGCTGTTACTATGTTGGCAGGCTCCTTTCATCTGTTGCTTTATTATCTATGTTCTCTAAATCAATTTGTATCGTGGATTTAGTCTTTATGTGAATTGATGCAAATTAATTTATGCAAAGCTGCAAAGGAGAGTACAAGAGAGAGAGAGAGAGAGAGAGAGAGAGAGAGAGCGAGAGAGAGAGAGAGAGAGAGAGAGAGAGAGAGAGAGAGAGAGAGAGAAGTGCCAGACAGTGCAAGCACACCCAAAAATGTTGCATGCACATAATGGCAGCGCCCCCTGATTGTGCCCCTCCTGAATTTTGGCTTGCATGACGCCCCTGGGCTTTCAGACACAAGAGTTTCCACTATACAGTTTCCACTTGGGAAGGTAAATGGACTGCATTTATATAGCAGCTTTTATCCGAAGCGCTTTACAGCTTATGTCTCACATTCACCCGTTCACTCGCACATTGACACACCGACGGCGGAGGCGACCATGCAAGGTGCCAACCTGCTCATCGGGAAACAGTTAGGGGTTAAGTGTCCTGCTCACAAGGACACTTCGACGCGCTGCCCGGGGGAGGAGCCGGAATCTAACCGGGAAAGACAGTGGCTCAGGAGGTAGAGCAGTCGTCTGGAAATCCGGAGGTTCCCGGTTCGATTCCCGCTCGTGCCGGGCAGCGTGTCGATGTGTCCTTCAAGGACAGTCCTTGAGCAAGACACTTAACCCCTAATTGCTCCCGATGAGCAGGTTGGCACCTTGCATGGTCGCCTCCGCCGTCGTGAGTGTGTGAGTGAATGGGTAAAATGTGAGGAACAAATTATAAAGCGATTTGGATAAAAGCTCTATATAAAAAAGCAGCCATTTACCATTTACCATTTTCCGATTACCGGACGACCATTCTACCTCCTGATCCACTGTCACCCCAGTCAGTTGGGAGTGATCAGTAGTCTATAGGAAACTGATCCCGTATGGTGGCTGGGTGGCGCAGCGGAGATTACGCTCGTCACCAATGCAAGAGACTCCGGTCTCGAATCCGGGTGTCAGCATTGCCTCCGGCTTGGGCCAGCCGTCATACTAACTCAATTGGCAGAGTTAGAGGGTGGAAGTCGATGGGTGGGGATTTGGGCGTTGTGGACAGCGACCTCCTACAGGTCGGTTGGGGGACGCCTGCACAGCAGAGACAGGAAGTAGCGGGGGTAGTGTGAGCCTCCCATGCGTTACACCTCGCCACTGAGTGTCCGCGCTGGCAGGTGAAAAGATGTGACAGGTTGCCTCCTCGGGGTACCGGAGGGGACACGTGATGCAAGGCTTCTATCCTCCCTACAACTGACCAGTGGGGGGCATAGTCGAGCAACGTTCAAGACAGGGGAGGGGGGAATTGGAAATACGAAATTGGGATGGGAGAAAAATGGAAAATAAGGAGAAAAAGTGGATAAAAAAAAAGGAAACTGATCCCGTACACTTCACTTCCCAGGTACCTGAACAGAGACTTGTACTGTAGCTCTAA
Source organism: Notolepis coatsorum (assembly GCF_963971535.1). NCBI lineage: Eukaryota > Metazoa > Chordata > Actinopteri > Aulopiformes > Paralepididae > Notolepis > Notolepis coatsorum. Next base: position 45,387,333 of record NC_140173.1, read on the forward strand.
GGCAAGAACAGAGGATACGCCCTTTGGAATAGAACGTGACCCCAATCTCTTCTTGAGTCTGCTCCTCTTCACTCTGCACAGTACGGCCCCCCAAACCCCTATAAGAACCCCTCTCTCTCTCACTCTCTCTGTGTGTGTGTCTGTGCACACGCTCAGCATGCTTGCCTCAGTGCTCTGGGCTGTATAGGGACTTTCATCCACAGAACCTTGACATGCTCAACCAAGCATCCCACACTTCACTTTACATGCACCACACACGCACGCACGCACACACACACACACACACACACACACACACACACACACACACACACACACACACACACACACACACACACACACACACACACACACACACACACAGACTTTTCAACCGACTGACAAGCTGTCTGCTACACTTCACCCTTCAAACACCTGTCAAGCCACCCACCTCACATGTGCACGCACGCATGCATGGATGCGCACACACACACACACACACACACACACACACACCTGGAAGAACACCATTTCAGTGAATGTACTGCACAGACAGGGCTCCATGCTATAGCTGCTGCATGCTGCTGGGATTCACTGAGCCAGGGAACATTCTCTCCCAATTATCCCTGAGGGTACATAGACCTCCTTATGTGTGTGTGTGTGCGTGTGTGTGTGTGTGTGTGTGTGTGTGTGTGTGTGTGTGTGAGTGTGTGAGTGAGAGAGAGAGAGAGAGAGAGAGAGAGAGAGAGAGAGATAGAGAGAGATTTGTGTGTGTCTGTAACTGTATGTGTGTGTATCTGCTCTTCACTTGGAGATCATTAGAAGACCACACAGCTGTAACATATCCCTGTGGAGAAAGAGTGAGAGACACAGAGAGAGAGAGAGAGAGAGCGAGAGAGAGAGAGAGAGAGAGAGAGAGAGAGAGAAGGAGATACAGATACATTGTCACCCCCTCCACCCACGTCCGCAACCTAAGTATCATTATTGACCCCACCCTTTCCTTCCTCCTGCATGTAAACCAGATCACAAAAAACACCTTCTTCCACCTCAGGAACATTGCTCGTCTACGCCCCTCACTATCCTTCTCTGCTGCTGAAACACTGACCCATGCACTCATCACTTCCCGACTGGACTATTGCAACAGCATTCTGTATGGCACATCCACCAAAATCCTCAACAAACCTGGGGCGACAGGGATGCAGCTGCCCCCACCCTCTGGAACGCCCTGCCCAACCATATCCGTCATGCAGACACCCTCTCATCATTTAAAAAAGCCCTAAAAAGCCACCTTTTTACCCTTGTCTTCAAGCCTTGAACTCCTTCCTCTCTCACCTTTGATATAATTTTATTCATTTGAATTTTTCTTCTACTAAAACTGTATTGTTTATTTTGCTCTGTAAAGTGTCTTTGGGCATTCGGAAAAGCGCTATAGAAAATGTATGTATTATTATTATTACAGAGATGCATACAGAGAAAGAGAGAGAGGGGGATAGAGAGGGAGATAGGTAGAGAGAGGGAGAGAGAGAGAGAGAGGGAGAGAGATAGAGAGAGAGGGAGATACAGAGAGGCATTGTTAAAGTTATGTGATGTGTACGATTGCATGTAACTGTCTAACTGTTTCCACAAGAGGGCGCTATAGGCGGAGCTGCTAATGCTGCCGCCAGGTAAGAGGTATAAAAGGAGATGTTAACTCCCCCTCTGTCTCTTCCTCCGTCGCTCTCACAAGAGAAGGACTCTCATGCAGTGGCAGCCGCCACTGGGGGGCGCTAGGGCGCCGCCCCCCCTCAGAACCTGCCCCGGTTATATGAGAGAATTCTCCACTTGCACAAATTGAAAGTAGGCACTTCCGGCTGACTTCCGGTTGCCAATAGTACTTCCTGTCCCATCCAAATACATTGGTTTTAGCTACTTTTCTCCCCTTATTTAAACAACTTTGTCGGCACAGAGAGGCAATGAAACGTTTGTATTATTATAGTATAGAATGTATTTAATAAGCAAACGTTTGTCAGCAGGGTTTTTGGGCTGTATTTCATGTAAAAATGTTTACTGTTAGTTTCCTTGCTCAGCCAGCATTAGCCTTCATTAGCTAACAGAAGCTAGTGGTTAAACAGGCCGGATTAGCTTTGAGCTAACTATCTTTCCCGACCCATGTATTCATTCCATTCTAAACATAACGTTAGTTTACAAAACATGACCTGTCTATATAACGTTGAGGAACAAATTATAAGTGTGTGGGTGTGTGTTTTGGTGAACATTGGACTGCAAACAGAAAATGCATCACAGTTAGACAGTAGCTACTGTTAGCTGCCGTTCCGGATTAGCTTTGAGCTAACTATCTTTCCCGACCCATGTATTCATTCCATTCTAAACATAACGTCAGTTTACAAAACATGCCCTATAAATAATATAAACTAACGTTATGTTTAGAATGGAATGAATACATGGGTCGGGAAAGATAGTTAGCTCAAAGCTAATCCGGTCTGTTTAACCACTAGCTTCTGTTAGCTAATGAAGGCTAATGCTGGCTGAGCAAGGAAACTAACAGTAAACGTTTTTACATGAAATACAGCCCAAAAACCCTGCTGACAAACGTTTGCTTATTAAATACATTCTATACTATAATAATACAAACGTTTCATTGCCTCTCTGTGCCGACAAAGTTGTTTAAATAAGGGGAGATAAGTAGCTAAAACCAATGTATTTGGATGGGACAGGAAGTACTATTGGCAACCGGAAGTCAGCCGGAAGTGCCTACTTTCAATTTGTGGAGAATAACAAGAACAATTATTTTTTAGTTTTTTGTTTTATAGCCCTATAAATAATATAAACATGTTTAAAATGAATAATATTTACTCATTTTAAGTATGTTTGTGTTTCCAATGCACAATATAACGTTAATAAATAAAATAATAAATACTCGTTTTCTTGAACAGGAAGTGACTCACTTTTTTTTTTTTTTTGTATTTCTCAGCCCGGGCTAGACGCGATAGCGCTCTGAGTGCGCGTCACTGTGTGATCGCTTTATCCGTAGCAGCCAATCAGTGCGTAACGCGTTGTGCGTTGAAATATGACTATTATGTTGGAATCCGGGCGCGATTTGAAGCGGTCTAGGCAGCAGCAGTCAAGAATTTCTGTAGCCGCATTTCGCGGAGACGATCTCTGATTGGCCGACGCCAGTATTTTTTTCCGTAGCAGCATTTCGCGGAGACGATCTCTGATTGGCCGAATCCACTTTCTAATGTTCCAATTCTAGTTTATTCTAGCTTGGTAGAGATAGTTGTGTTGTTGTGAGATGCAGCTGTTTGTCTTGGAGCGTGATGGCAAGTTCTTTCAACGGTTAGGCTTAGGCACTCTTTCAAAGTTGGTTAAGGTTAGAGTTTGTCTTAGAGCATGGCGATAGAACACCAGGTAGTTTGCAGGCTGTTCGAGGCGGACATGGACAAAGGCACTCACAGTACTTGTTGGCTATTAACAAGCTATATTATGGATGCAGTGTGGAGGGACATGCATGGACATCAACACAGGCTGGATGGACAATGCCATGGAGTGGATATACACTTTATCAACAAGCCCTTCTGCCAACAACAAGGTAGATTAGCGATATTTCTCTCTCTCTCTCTCTCTCTCTTTCTTTTGGATTGAAAATGCGTGGATTATGGCTTGTTCAATATCGTCTATGTTTGAATGAATGAATGAATGAAAACTTTATTAACAGATTGCAGAATGGGTACAATACAGTACGGCTCAATACACACAATTGTTAAGGGGATGCAGACCTGAGAAAGACGTTTGTCTTGTTTACATCAGGGTCCCAGATTTTCGATTCATATCGATAGTTTAATAGCTAGCCTTGGCTCGTTTAACAATATGCAAAATATGTGTACAGCCCTGTACTCATACTGAAGTTATTCTTGGTATATAATACTACATATACTAGGTCTGATTGTGTAACGAATCGATTCCACGTCGCGCTGTGTGTGAGAGAGAGAAGGAGAGAGAGGGAGAGATCTGAGTGTGTTTGGAGACGGAGCGAGTTTTGTTTCTAACTTTTCTATTTATATATTGTGTTACAAGTTGTGAATTAGACTATACTTTATTTGACTGGTTGTGTGTTGTTGTAGTAACAGCTGAGCGACTCGTTCATACGAGCCGATTCATTGCCGTGAGCGTGAGTCGAATCGCTCACGTCTTGCCATGAGTCGGTTGCGTGGTACTGTACATGTTTGCAAAATGTTTTGGTATAGCGCCCCTAGTGGAGAGAACCAGCAGCCGCTACTGCTCTCATGTACTGTTGGGTGCAACGTGATAATAAACCATGCCGTTTAATGGCTAAGTGAAGAAACCATGTCTCATGAACATATTATTGTCGCCCCATAGCTGACTCTGTCAACAGGCATACAGAGAGAGGGAGAGAGAGAGAGAGAGTGAGAGAGAAGGAGATACAGACAGACATTCAGAGAGAAAGACAGAGAGATACAGACATTCAGAGAGAAAGAGTGAGAGAGATACAGACAGGCATACAGAGAGAGAGAGAGAGAGAGAGAGATTCACAGCTAGAAGGTCCTCGGTTCGATTCCCACTTGGGGACCAAGTTGCCGTGTTGCCAGTTACCCAGGTGGGGTATCTCCCGGGCCTTTCTGTGTGGAGTTTGCATGTTCTCCCTGTGCTCCCAAAGGGTTTTCCCTCCCGATAAGATAAACCCAATGGGAAAAACACGCAGAACAGATCGCTAACTCTGTTGCATCCCCGACGAAGATGGACAGGAGCACTTGGATTGGGCCCACGCAGCAGCCCAGGGCCAAAACCTCACGCCACAAGAACAGTTTCTTCCCCTCTGCAGTGAGCCTCATCAACAAGGCTCTGGACCCTCACTGACACCCCCCCCCCCCCCACTGGACTATATACTTGCCCACTGTATTGTTACCTCATTCTAATTAGTGTATATAATTTACCACATCTGCCCAGTTGTACAGCCCTGGCCTATTCCTATTTTTATTTTACTTAAAATGTTACTATATTCTATTGTGCTATATTTAATTTAATTTATATATCACATATCATTTTATTCAACCTCTTATTTACAGTTGTACAGCCCTGGCCTATATTTGATCTCATAATAATATTATTCTATTGTGCTTAACTTGGCTCATATTTCATTTTATTTTACTCCACCTCTTTATTGTATTGTATTGTAGTATCTGTCTGTTAACTCATTGACCGCCGGGGATTAGCCTTATCCTGTGGCAGTATTGCCACGATGTAAACGATGGGAGTTAGTCACCTTGTGTGTAGAGCTAAATCTATATTCTATATTATAGCCATGGATACAATACTATAGTCATTTGACATTAAGTTTCTTCCGGTCAAGATGCAAGAACGAGATAATTTTTCCATCCATACGTTCCCGTGTTATACCGTGGTGAATATAAGTATGGTTTTTAGAACGGTCTAGGGTAATTTATGAAATGCTTAGTTATGGCAGTATACGTCGATTCCATTGTAGACGTTGCCGTTTCTTGCCTGAACCCGCTATTGTTCCGGAATCAAATCCACATCATAGGTATTATGTTCCATCATGAATGCATGAAAGGGGGGGGGGGGGTCGTTTCTGATTATTTGATTGTCGGTAACGGCATTCGTATTCAACACTAAAAACGCTTATCAGCCCGATCTGTACAAAAAAAGCCTTGCAGGATCAAGCAAAAATGTACGTCAAATAGTCCTTACCTGCGACCGGGAGTATTCCAAAAACAATATTCCAATTTCTTGATCGCCATCTGATACATCCAAAGTCCATTTGCTCGACAGTATAATCCACCATAACATATGGATCGGGCATATTTGACTGGCTTCAATGTAACCGGCAGAACCGTTCATCTTGCCCGACAAGGAAAAATGTAACCCGAAACCCTTGGCCATCCCACAGCCCAGGATACAATGTTAGAAAGGGTGGTCGATATCGCCGTCTAGCGTGATGCGGCCGGTATTGCACCTAGGCATTCTCAATGCGATTCCCAATGTTAACCCCGAGTCAGTGGGCCTGTAATGAATAGAAATATCGAATAAAAGAAATAACGATCAAATAACGAGTATACTCGTTGTTGGCGTTCAACGATTGGCGGCCAATAACGAGTATAATCGGCGTTGGCAGTGAATGAGTTAATGTCTGTCTGCTAATGTCGCACCGATAATGTCCAAAGCAAATTCTTTGTATGTGAAAACTACTTGGCAAAGAAAGACCTCTCTGATTCTGATTCTGTTGTCTGCCACCGGCTGCCCTTTGGGGGGAAGGGCGACGGGATGGGTCAAGTGCAGAGAGACATTTCATCGGCGACCCAATGCATGTGTGTGTGTGTGTTCCTGTGGGTCGCCCATCTCGCATGTGTGTGTGTGTGTGTTAATCTGCATGACAATTAAAGACTTCTTAACAGGTTGTTGTGAGTGAATGTGAGACGATATCGCGTTGGGAAATATCTTGGTGCCACATGACGATGTGGCAGAGAGAGGGAACAGGAACCAACCAGTGGAGGTTTCTCTATGACAACACGTGAAACACAAATTCACTCATAATTCATAATTATTATTCATTTACATATATATATACATTTATTTTATTTATATATATATAAAAAATTAATTTTTTTAATTATTATTTTATATTTCTTTATTAGAAAAGTTTTCCTCTGTAAAAAAAATGCCAGTGAATTTTTTCTTTTAAAAAAATTGCCAAAATTGCCAGCTCTGAGCAGGCCTGCACTGCAGTAATGACTGCAGTAATTATTCGTGAAGAAAACTTCACAGGTGTGACCCAATGTTATATAAATAATAAATAACAGCCAATCGAAATAGGCTATTAACTTCGTCTAAGCACGGTCTGTGCAGTTAAACTCTTGCCATTGAATGGAGGATTGAATGATTGACAGCCCTTGCCATCCAATACATGGAGGTTGAATATGATTGGCAGCCTTGCAAATCCAATCAGAGATTGCTGCATTGCAAAGTCAAAACGGGTCCATCTGCAGGTTAGGTTTAGCTCTGGCCAATCTCAAGTTTCTCAAGTTTCTTTATTAGTTGTCATACAGAAGTACAGAATACTTTTATACAAAATGTAACAGAAATAAGCATTTTGTATAAAAGTATTCTGTACTTCTGTATGACAACTAATAAAGAAACTTGAGAAACTTGAGATTGGCCAGAGCTAAACCTAACCTCCGACCCTGCAGATGGACCCATTTTGACTGTTTGAAAGAGCAAGGAAGTAGTTTAGTTGTTGTTTAGTAGAAGTAAGCTGTACAGCTATAACAAGTAAAGTCAGGCTAAATTAAACTTTGCGCCAACATTAGGACCGAAGTATAAACCAGCAACTGAGCAACATGAAGAAGTGGACTTATGCATCTGGATCAGAAAAAACGTTGTGGATGAAAAAGTAAGTAGGCTAGTGTTTGTAAAAGCTTGTATGCTAACAGTAGCTAGCCAGCTTAGCCTACATCACAATGATAATCACCAAGCTAACTTACTGTACACACTGTAGGGCTGGGCAATTAATCAAAACAGAATCGCGATATCGATTCATAGACCTATGCAATCTCATTTCTAAGTTATGACTATTTTTTTTTATTAAATTTTTTTTTTTTTTATTTACTCTTTAAATTATTTTATCTGGGTTGAACATGATTTGTGGAACTCCCTCTGGTGTTGTGGTCATGGTATTCACTGACCTTTGGGAAGTATTTCGACATGCACATGGGTATCTTAGTGGTGTAGTGTATCTTGTAGACCAGGCCCATTGCAAGTTGCTGTACTCTGTCGTCTACTCTAAGCCATCCTAGGTTGTCAAAGTGGGCAGGGGTGAGGTGGGTTTTAGGAGTAAGGTCAAGCAGTAGTCTGACCAGTTTGTTTTGTGATGTTTGTAATCTTGTTTTTAGTGCCTTTGAGGTGCTTTGGTACCATGAGGTGCAAGCATAGTCGTAGTACCCTTGAATGAGTGCTGCTGTTAGAGTCTTCAAGGTATTCTTGTTTACCAGAGAGGAGATCCGGTACAGGAATCTAGTTCGTTGGTTGACTTAGTTTTATTACATTGGATCCCATTTTGTCACAGGAATGATTTGCCTCTATAGGATGGAACCCAGGTAGGGAATTTCATCTTTCCTTTTAAGATAAGATAAGATATTCCTTTATTGATCCCCTTGGGGAAATTCAGGCATCATAGCAGCATGGGGGAAGGGGGGGGGGGGGGGGTACAGGTAGTGAAAACAACACAAGCAGTGTAAACAAATAGGTCAATATAATTTACTATCTAACTAACTGAAATATATTTTCACAGTGTCACATAAGGTGCAGTATGCATAAGGTAGTGTTATAATTTACTATCTAACAAACTGAAATATACATTATTCATTATTCACAGTATCACAGTATCCACATAAGGTGCAGTATGCCTAAGGTAGTGTAAGTTGTCCTCCTTGGGTTCCTATAAGTCCCAGGTCGATGTCTGGCAGCAGTTGCTGCCCACTGTTGTGGAGCCTGATGGCCACTGGTATGAAGGACTGTCCGAGGCGGTTAGTTGAGTGTCGGGGGGGGTATGAGTCTGTGGCTTCCTTGTCACCTTCACCTAATATGTTTTGATCTGGTCAGGTGCGCTGTCACCTAAAATGTTTTGATCTGATCAGGTGCGCTGTCACCTAAAATGTTTTGATCTGATCAGGTGCGCTGTCACCTAATATGTTTTGATCTGGTCAGGTGGGCTGTCACCTAAAATGTTTTGATCTGATCAGGTGCGCTGTCACCTAATATGTTTTGATCTGGTCAGGTGCGCTGTCACCTAATATGATTTCATCTGGTCAGGTGCGCTGTCACCTAATATGATTTCATCTGGTCAGGTGCGCTTGTCACCTAATGTTAATATGTTTTCATCTGTGTCCACTGACCACTGACACACAGTGGGGGATGTTTTAAAAATATAATTTAATATATAATATAATATAATAATTTGTGCTTCACCTAAAAATTTGGTCAGCAGCCTCCACTGGAACCAACCGACCTTATATGGACGTCTGTGTTTTGCACTGTTTTCCTTCCTTTCTCCTTGAGAACAAGTCTAATGAGTCCAATGAGTCTAATGAGTCTTGAGTAAATTTCTTCATGAAATAAAGTATCCCCCTTTGTCAAACAACAACAACAAAATAAAGGCCCTCTTTTCAGAGCTCGGATGGCTGGAGATCTATGACGCCTCCCCCATAGAGCTGTGCTTGTAATCCCGCTGCTGAAGGGAGCCGTATTATTTGAGTGCGTCTGCCTGTAGCAGGGCTGTGATAAGGGCCCAGGGGGAGAGACAACATCCATACTGCCTCTGCTTAGCGCTGAGTGATGACCTCTCCATTGTGCTGGTGTGGGAGGGACGGAACGCCGGCGTATTAAGCTGTCCATAGAAAAGACATATACCGTCTCCTCACAAAGGCTCCCACAGACAGGCGGTCAAAAGCCGCGAGTCGCGTCGATACTTCCTGGTATTAACCCTTTCACTACCACACTACAGAAGGTTAACCTTTCACTACCACCGTCTGTAGTGTGGTAGTGAAAGGTTAACCTTCTGTAGTGTGGTAGTAGTATAAGTCTTTATTTGTCATCAGATTAACACACACACACACATGCGATGGGCAACCCACAGGAACACACACACACATGCACTGCGTCGTGAGACGTGGGTGTGTGTGTGTGTGTGGGTGCGTGTGCGTGCGCTCGGACGTGCGCTAAGGCTGCCTCGATAAGCCGTTTTTTTATTTATTTATTTATTTTTATTTATTTATTTCTGGAGCATTAAATGCATTCATCTTCTCTGGTTGGATGGTGTATTGTACTTGTGATGTATAATAACAATACATTTGAGATCAATCGCAACTGGCAAATCGCTTCCTGTTGAATGGATCAGCATGCAATACCAAACCTCTCAAGCTGTTTTGCATATGCCTCATCCGCCTTATAAGGAGCATGCGGGGCGTGTCTGTATGCAAATGAATTGAGCATGAACACGCATTTGAGTTTAAGAATGAGTAAGAACAGATTTGGACGTTAACTCATTCAGCGCCGGTCACGCATATATACGTGTTTGTCCGCCAATCGAATAACGCCAATCACGTTATTGGATCGTTATTTCTTTTATTCGCTATTTCCATTCATATATCACCCAGCAAGGCTGTGGTACTGTGTGGTGATGTGTCTGAGATCGCAAAGGTCCAATACCGCCGCCTGGTGGTATGCAGCCGATGTCGCACTTCCTTTCTGACGCTGTGTATTAGGGCTGGGCGATATGGAAAAAAATCATATCGCGATAACGATATGATAATTTTATTTTATTTCTCGATATCGATAATTATCGAATTGTTATAAGTATAAAAAAAATGTAAAAAAAAAAAAACATTTTTTTTTTTTTTTTTTTTTTAACAACAGATGTATGTTTATTTTGCAGCAATTCTTTGTCATTGCCGCCATCTTTAGTGTTACATCCCCTCACACTCCAGTTCTCAGGCTGCAGCTGGTTTAAAAGCTAAAGTAAACCGGCTTCTCTGCTGGCTGTGGCTCCAGAGGAGTTGAACAGTTCTGGCTCTGCTAGTTTATTTTCGATCTTTTGGCGCTTCTTTGGTGGACAAACCACCGCACATGTGCACTGTGACTCGTGACTGGAGTCTAGTTCTGCTAGCACACATAGCCTACTGTGTACAGACGGTTTCAAAATGTATTTTAAATTAGAAAGCAAACAAAATAAATGGACAAGAGAAAAAGAAATCTGAATTTGGTCAGTATTGTCATTTGGACAAGCAAAGCCATTACTTTAAGTTGCAGGCAAGAAAGACAAGTCTGTCCACTGTCTCTGGTTTTAAAACTGCCCTGTTGCAGGTAAAAAAAAAAATATTCGATATTCGATATCGATTATTAAAATATATCGCGATATTTATCGTTATATCGCCCAGCCCTACTGTGTATGACTCTTTATACAACGGCATGCAAATTTCTCGATTCTGATTGGCTGAAACAGTCCATTTACACGTCTTTATTGGCAACAATCCACGGTCCTGGGCTCAGGACCCGCCCACAACCTAATCACATATCACTCCGCCGGCTCACTCCGGGAGAAAACAAGATCGTGGACAACAAATGGATATGTTGATAGCGCCATAACGACAAAATATGAAGCGATTCTGTCACTGCGAATGTGTTAGTCCTTTAAACAATGTTGGATGATGTAATTGATGGGTCTTGAGTCATTCTAGAACAAAAGAAAAATCACGATTTGATTGATTGATTAATTTGCATTTTTTTTCAATTTCTTTTTCCTTCTCTCTGACTGTCAGCGCTAGCTCTAGTCTCCACCCACCGCCACCCCCCCCCCCCCCCACACACACAAACACACACTCCTGTCTGCAACGCGGGTCAGACTGAGAGAGAGCTGGGTGCTGCGCTGTTCTAAGTGAGCATGGCCTATTGAGTTGATTGATTGATTGATTGATTGCTAATTTTATTACTGTACGCTTGGTTTCCAACTGGTTAAGTTTAGGCCCTCTACAGTAGGTTTAAAAAAATTAATAAAAAAATAGGGCGAAGAAAACGTTTTTTTCCTATAGGGCAAAGAAAACTTTTTAATTTGTTTTACCTACTTTCTATAGAAGCATCTAAGAATGAAGTTCTATGGAAAGTAGGTCTGCATTCCCTTAACAATTGTGTGTATTGAGCCATACTGTATTGTACCCATTCTGCATCTGGTAATAAAATTTTCAATCAATCATTCCAATAATACACAGTTGGATGTGTTAGTTGGTTGGATGCACTTCAAGCTGCTTCCACATGAGGCAACTTCTCTCAATCATTCCAATAATACACAGTTGGATGTGTTAGTTGGTTGGATGCACTTCCGATCTGCTTCCACATGGAGGCAAATTGTCTTTTTTGTAGTTGTGGGAACTACTTTTTCTGGCGGATGGTTTTTTCAATAAATCTTCGATTAATGTGTGTTTATTGTATAGAAATAAGGTTGGATGAATGTGGCAGTTGTATAAAAGCTTTACACCACTTGTAGTCGTGATTTGTGAACAATAAACCATGCCTAGGGGGGTCTAACGACCACCCCTAGGCATGGTTTATTGTTCACAAACCACTCCTGTGCGTGATGTAATGCTTAATTGTGTATCATTGAAATTCCTCGAGGCGGAGTTTTCGAGTAGGCTGGACCGAGGGGTATACCCGATCGCATTGAATCGCTTTCGGGACGCCGGATTCATTATGCTGTTCAAATAATTGGAATATCCTTTTTGGAATCTCATCGGCCACAGGTAAGAGCAATTTAACGTCAATTTCAGCTTGGTTGTCCATTGTTTTCATAGCCATCGCCTGGCGCGGCGATATAGGCAAGGCAGGCAAGGCAGCCGCCTCAGGGCCCGGGGGGGGGGGGGGGGGCCCGGGCCCGGGACTGAATGGAGTTCGTGGGACTGGATCGACAGACTGACTGTGCGTTTGTTTTGACTGTAGGCTCCTCCCGTTTTGCCAGTACTGTGGTACGACTGATAGCGTGTGGTTTAGGAACAGGGTGTTTTACACAAATCCAGCGCTCCCTTTCTTGGCTGTGACGTAGCCACGTAAGTTTCTTGTGCCGCGTTCACGTTACGTGGGAAGAAGCGGAAAAACCATTCACGTCAGCCTCCTAGTGGTAATTCCTACTAGGACATATGGGATTTTTTTATAGACCCCGATATCTCCCACGTCGCGTCACGAATTGCGGGCGTTTCATCGAGTCAATGCGTGAAGGCTTCCTAGTTGTAGCAACGAGATGTCCTCTGGTTCTTCCGCTTCTTCCCACGTAACGTGAACGCGGCACAAGAAACTTACGTGGCTACGTCACAGCCAAGAAAGGGAGCACAGCGCGGACGTAAACAACAAAGATGGCGTCGGTTACGAATAGTTTCAGAGGAAAAAGATCGCTTGCTATTTGTAATAAATGCAATGCAGAAGTTCCACGAGGAGGGAAAGGGGCAACAAGCTATAACACATCCAACATAATAAGTCACCTGAAACATCACCACCGCTACGATGGTGTATTAAAATCCGACGATGCCGAGCAGCTAAAGGCTAAGCTCATCCAAAACCAGCTGCCGGCGGGACATTTACTGAGGACCAGCACAAAGTGTGGATATCATAACATAATGACATACATGACATACAGATAGACAGTAGTGCTACATCTATACATGACATACCAGATTTGCAAATACAGTACTGTTTGTGATACGAAAAGAGTCCAGAAAAGAGAGTATATACATTTGACGTATTATTATTGTATTGTGATATGTTTTGTTTCATGTTGAAAAAAAAATTAAAAATTTTGATATTTTTTTTAATAATACAATAAATATCGGTGTGGGGGGGGGGGGGGGGGGGGCATTCCAACCGTCACTGGCCATCGCCCTGATCAGCGTATGCTGTTGTACTAATGCCGTTATTGACAATCAATTAATCAGAAACGACCCCCCCCCCCCCCCTTTCATGCATGCTTGATGGAACATAATATACCAATCATATGCATTTGAATTTTTAATTGTAGCTGTAGGGACAAAATGCCAATGGATTAAGTATAATATGCGTCGCAGGCTATTACTAGCCTCCCAGGAATTACCCCAGACCACTCGAAAACCATACTTATATTCACCACGGTATCTGCACTGTGCACCATAATATCTGCACTGTGCACCATAATATCTGCACTGTGCACCATAATATCTGCACTGGGCACCATAATATCTGCACTGGGCACCATAATAATATCAGTATCAGTATCCAACGCATGTTCTATTGTTCAAATGATACCCAGTCCTAATCGCACACAATGGCAATCCTACACACACACATCAACATCTGCAAGCATGCATGTATGTAGGTAAGCACACGTTTGATGACTGTGAAATAGTCATTTTCTCACACACTGAAATACATTTGAGGATATTACTGAATATGGAGGATAGAGAGATGAGACTCATTCTCTCTCTCTCTCTCTCTCTCTCTCTCTCGCGCACGCACGCACACGCACACACACACACACAAGACAAGAAGTGATGCACTTTAAGTGCCCTGAGGGCCTCTCTCTGGCTTTCCACAGCGTCTGACAAGTGTGTGTGTGTGTTTGTGTGTGTGTTTTTGTGTGTATAGGTGTGTGTGTGTCCATATTCAACCAATAGTGTTCTCTTTTCCCCACATTGCACAGGACTGCTGTTGTGGGCTATGCATGGAAAATTGTAGTCACTCACTCACTCATTCACTCACTCACGCAGTCACTGACGATCTGTCAGTGTGCGTCTGCATGGTTTTGTGCTTGTTGAATGTTTACATGCTAGCTTATACTAGCTTACCTAAACTGTTCGTGTTTCCAACCAATTGACCGCTTGGCAAACAGGCGTCGTCAGGCTTGGAATCAGAGGATCCCCTTGGAGGATCAGAGGCAGTGACCCTGGTTGTGTGTATGTGGGTTGTCTCTGTAGAGTGTGTGCATGTGTTGGGTGGCAGATGACTACCTAGATGCCTGAAGGGATACGTTGACATGTGGGTTGTCTGTGTAGAGTGTGTGCGTGTGATGGGTGGCAGATGACTACCTAGACGCCTGAAGGGATACGTTGACATGTGGGTTGTCTGTGTAGAGTGTGTGCGTGTGATGGGTGGCAGATGACTACCTAGACGCCTGAAGGGATACGTTGACATGTGGGTTGTCAGTGTAGAGTGTGTGCATGTGATGGGTGGCAGAAGACTACCTAGACGCCTGAAGGGATACGTTGACATTTTGCTTCACCATGCACTTGTAACAGTTGTATGTTTCTTATACTAGCAACACCACTTACCTGAGAACAGTTAGGTTGTTATGGCAACATCACTTACCTGAGAAAAGGTAGGTTGTTATGGCAACATCACTTACCTGAGAAAAGTTAGGGTGCTATGGCAACATCACTTACCTGAGAAAAGTTAGGTTGTTATGGCAACATCACTTACCTGAGAAAAGTTAGGTTGTTAACACAATCCCGCCCAAGCACGGATATATCCGGCTTTCGAATCCATGCGCTGTGGACAGAGGCACGGAGAAATCCGTGGGAAGTTGTTATTGCTTTTATTCCATTTTAATAACCTGTTCAAGGTCGCACGACCGGCACTGCAGATCTACCCTACTCCATGAATTCGAGAAGGTGCAATACCGGCCAGATCCTCTTAGGGGCGCTATCGCGATAATAGAGTGTTCCCTGTGTTTTTTTTTTTTGATCTCTAATGTAGTTTTCTACTCATCTGAAGCGATAGCTATTGTCTGTTGCACGGGATACGTTTTGAATTGCGGATTTCACTATGCAATAAGGGGATTTATCATCAGCCAATGGACATATCGATCTACCAGATGGCGATCGATAATGGGGAAATGCTCCAGGGGATCAGCCCCGACCACGGTAAGATCCCCTTCACGTAAATTACAGCCCGATCTGACACCGTTCTGATAGCCATCCAGGCGTTCGGCCTATGTGGCTAGTTAGACGAACACGGTTATTGCTAATCAATAATAATAAACAACGTCCCCCGCCCCCCCCCCCCCTTTCATGCATACATGCTTTGGGATTGTCCGGATCATATGCAGTTTGAGTTATTTCTGTAGCATCTGTAAAACGGAAATGCCATTGGATATAACGTTAGCAGCTATTAGCTCTATAACTAGCCTTCCAGAAAATATACTAGATCAAATCCGCTATGAAGCTTATATTCACGGCGCTATAAAATGAGAACCTATTGATGATTTTTTTTTTCTTTAAGCCATTTTAAAGGGACGGTTTATGCACTCAATTGACAATGAGAATGGACAGATAGCAATACTATAAAGTATAGATTTAGCTGTACAAAAAGCCACACGTTTATTTACAAAAGCTGGCCCTCAACCATTATATTAGACGGGCCCCAGTGGCCGCAAAAGTGTTAATGGCAACATCACTTAACTGAGAAAAGTTAAGTTGTTATGGCAACATCACTTACCTGAGAAAAGTTAGGTTGTTATGGCAACATCACTTACCTGAGAAAAGTTAGGTTGTTAGGGCAACCTCACTTACCTGAGAAAAGTTAGGTTGTTATGGCAACATCACTTAACTGAAACACGTTAGGTTGTTAAGGCAACATCAATTAACTGAAACACGTTAGGTGGTTATGGCAACATCACTTAACTGAAACACGTTAGGTTGTTATGGCAACATCACTTACCTGAAACATGTTAGGTTGTTATGGCAACATCACTTACCTGAAAAAAGTTTGGTTGTTATGGCAACATCACTTAACTTAAACGTTAGGTTGTTAAGGCAACATCACTTAACTGAAATGTTAGGTTGCTATGGCAACATCACTTAACTGAAACATGTTAGGTTGTTATGGCAACATCACTTAACTGAAACACATTAGGTTGTTATGGCAACACAGTTAACATCTCTTAAAAAATAAAAGAAAAAGCTTAGATCCCCATACACTTTCAAAAAGATAAACCAAAATCCCCACGCTCGAAATAGACCTCTGCCAGGTTTTTATCGTTTATCTGTTGATGTTTCGGTACAAGACCTTTCTCCAGGCTTTTGATAAACGTCTTTAAAACTGATGTACCGTACGTCTTGTATTTAGACCACCACACATTTGCCACAGAAACAGTATTACTGGTCCAAATGTTTTCTGCATCGGTAAGCGTTGGTCAAAAAATATTATTATTTTTAATTTTAATTTTTTCATACAGTCAACATATTCTTAAATAATAGCGCTGCCTGAGGCTGGGCATGATACAGTCAACATATAGCAAGAGAGAGAGCGAGAGAGAGCTCCCGTTCTACAGTCAATATACAGTGTTATCGCTGCACAGACCCGGCAGCGTCTATATTTATCACAGCCGAAGAGTGCAAGAGCGCTTCCGCATTTTGCCCTGATTGGCCCCGGTAACGCCCTCCAAATGCCCATTTTCTTTTCCCCCGCTCAGACGCCCAAATGGAATACATGTATATTATCGCGACGCGATAACGTTATTTCCTTGCACATTGCAACGTTAACACAACGCAGCTGTCAACTGTACTTTACATATTATCCAAACGAGGACCACATAACACCAGGAAACCAACCTAGATTTACCCTGAAGGACTGGTTCTGGCCGAACCGTTCGTTATACAAGTATCACAGAGACATTTCAAAGGTACTCACAGTTGCACAAGGGTTTCGGACAGAGATACGGGATGGTTGTCTCTGTGATACTTGTATAACGAACGGTTCGGCCAGAACCAGTCCTTCATGGTAAATCTATACAGGTTGGTTTCCTATTGAGGAGCAAGTGACTGTGGATTCACTCGGTGCATCACAGTCACGAAAGGGGCTATGAGCTTGGCAAGCCAGAGTAAACAGTTTTCAATCAATCAATCAATCAATCAATCAATCAACGTTAGCGTTAGCAGAATAGACACAACAAACAACATTAACCAGGCGCTTGTTGTGTCTATTCTGCTAACGCTAACGTTACCTCTCATTGTGTCTATTCTAAAAGCTTTAACGTTACCTAGCCTCTCGTGTCTATCTGCTAATGTTAGCATTAGGCTAACTAACGTTACCACTCACGTCCCTAACCCCAACAACAAGCGTAACTAATCAGCAATCTTTTTGTCAGACTAAACTCTCTGCTCGGTGGCAAATTGTGTTGATGTCGGTTTTGTTTCATCAATAAATGAGGCAGAATACACAGTGACTGTATCCTTTTTTATTGCACTTGTTTCGTGCTGCATACATAATGACATCCTATGCGAGCTATTCAAGATGGCGCTTTCTGTTTTCGTTCAGACTCTCCAACCAGTGACGCGTCTCTCTTCTGACCAATCAGTGGTCTGCAGTTTTTCACGTGACTTTTCTAGCGGCGACCTCATGCGCATGCGCGGCGAGCACCTGGGCGAAGGAAAAGGAAATGCGCATTACCGTACTGGCGTATGGCGAAGTATGCGGAAGCGATCTTGCACTCTTCGGCTGTGATAAATATAGACGCGACCCGGCAATGCCCCTGACCCTCCACCAGAGCAAGGCCAGAGAGAGAGAGAGAGAGAGAGAGAGAGAGAGAGACATTGGAAAGAAACAACCCAAAACCAGAGCAAATTGAAATGCTATTTGGCCCTAAACAGTGAGTACACAGTGGCAGAATACCTGAGCACTGTGACTGACCCAATACTAAGAAGATCCTTGACTAGGTACAGACTCAGCGAGCACAGCCTAGCCATCGAGAAAGGCTGCCATAGGCAGACCTGGCACCCAAGCGAAGACAGACCCACTGCACACAAGATGAGGTGGAAACCGAGCTCCACTTCTTAACAACCTGCCCACTATACCAAGACATATACTTCCCACAAATTGCAAACACCCAAAGAGACTTTGAAAACATGGACAATAACTCAAAACTCCCATACCTACTGGGAGAAATACAAGAATGTGAAATAAAGCCCATTTGAATTGAAGAGAGAGAGATAGATAGAGCATGTCTGTGTGTGTTAGAAAGAGAGAGATAGAGAGAGAGCATGTCTGTTTGTGTGTGTGTTAGAGAGAGAGCATGTATATGTGTGTTAGAAAGAGAGAAATATAGAGAGAGAGCATGTCATGTTGTGTGTTAGAGAAAGATATAGAGCATGTCTGTGTGTGTTAGAAAGAGAGAGAGAGAGAGAGCATGTGTGTTTGTGTGTTAGAGAGAGAGAGCATGTCTGTGTGTGTGTGTGTTAGAGAGAGAGCATGTATGAGAGAGATAAGCAAGACAGCTAAGATGAGCCCCTAAAGGATATTCAACTTTTAATGGAAGAACAAAACAGAAGGAAAAGATAACTTCACAAAGGCAACATGAATATACATAGATCCAAAAGGACAAAGATCAACACTTAAATCCAAAGAGAAGAGGGTCTATACCAGAGAAAACAAAGTAGCAAGGAGCCAACAGCCGACATCAGCTAAATAGGCAAACTGCAAATAGAGTAGCCAGGTACTGACACCAGGTACACACCGTTAGCTACAACAGCTAGCCGGCCCGTTTGGCTTAATATAACGTTAGCTACGTTAGTTAGCCGGCCCGCTTTGGCTCAATATAACATTAGCTACAACAGCTAGCTGGCCTGTTTGGCTCAATATAACGTTAACTACGTTAGCTAGCCGGCCCGCTTGGCTCAATATAACATTAGCTACAACAGCTAGCCGGCCCGTTTGGCTCAATATAACGTTAGCTACGTTAGCTAGCCGGCCCGCTTGGCTCAATATAACATTAGCTACAACAGCTAGCCGGCCCGTTTGGCTCAATATAACGTTAGCTACGTTAGCTAGCCGGCCCGCTTTGGCTCAATATAACATTAGCTACGTTAGCTAGCCGGCCCGTTTGGCTCAATATAACGTTAGCTACGTTAGCTAGCCGGCCCGCTTGGCTCAACATAACGTTAGCCAACATAACGTTAGCCTTAGCCACGATAGCTAGCCGGCCCGAGAGACCGAGAGAGAGAGATATATCCACGGCGGGAATAGAATAGAGTGCATTAAAAACTCACCAAACGTCCAAGAGGATGGAGACAACCGCGTGGAGTTGACGAAGTTCATCTGCCGAACGACCGTCCTCTTCATCTTGGCATATGTTACGTATTACTTTCACATGGTGGAGGGATACTTACTGTCTGTGGTGCATATTCACATTGTGGTTAAGTGTGCTGTCACTAATTGGTGGTTTAATTGACACACTGTTTCTTCCTGTTTTTGTTATTAAAATGGCCGCCCTTCTAATTCATCACAGGTGTGGTGATGAGGCACCACGCCCTACAAATGCAGTGCAGGGAGCAGTTGTCAAGTCTCCCCCACTTCACAGGAGATGTGTCAGCTCTCCAGCGTCTCACCTGCTCTCATTGTTTTGTTGTACATTCGGCTTGTTCTTCCTTTTGCCTATAGTTTTGTTATTTAACTTTGGAGTCTGGAACACCCAGCTCCCACTATTTCTGTCCATTTAGTTAGTTGTAAATAAATAGTTATTTTTGATAAACTTTTGTCCAGTGTCCTGTGTCCACCATGTCGCATTCAAGGCCTTGACGAGCCATATTTTAGGCTTGAATGTAACATGGGGGCTCTAGCCGGTCTTCAAACAGGTAAGTATGCTCTTAATTTATAATTTGATTTGACTACTGGTATGCTTTAAAATATTTAGTTTAGTGGACACCACAGGTAGGTAATTTCATTGTTTTCTGGCTGTTGTTAGCCTCCTGTGTACCACGTACTCCTGGGGCAGTCAAAGAAGTGATTGGTATATGATCTTTGGCTGGTAGCAGGTGTGGTTGAAGAAAGCTAGGTCTACAGTGTATTAGCTTTCAGTATAGGTAGGTTAGGGGGCCGGGAAATGTAATTAGTGTGTTAGGACCTGATGTAAGTGTTTTTGTTAGATTAGACATGTGGTGGGCCTAGCAGTCCTTCTTTTGACTGCAGTATAGGTTTTAGAAGCCATTTGTGAGTCAAACATTTTGTCCTATCGTGTTCTGAGCTGAGAACAAGGGCTTCAAGATCTGCATCAAGAGGTGACTGCATTGGTGCAGATTTACAGATTACAACCTTTATTGAATGGTTAATATTTTGATCAAAGGTCTGTATTGTACTGGTATTTACACTTAAAGTAGAAAAACAAAGGTAATCTGTAAAATAAGTGAATTTCCTGTGAAGAAACTATTCTGCCCAGAGATGCAGGTGAATCCTCTCCCCTCCCCCCTCCTCTCCTGTCTGGCCTTTGATCACATAGCCTCTGCCACAGCTACCACTCAGGAAGGGCTATCATATCAAAATATCATCTACAGACATAGATCTTTAAAATAATTATATGTAAGTTTCGTCACTTTGAGTGGTACCCCCATTCGGTGCCTCATAGTCCTCCACCTGTCTGCCCTGTATACTTATAACCCTAACCCTGTATGTACTCATTCATGATAATTTAAAGGTCTTGTCATCATTATATTTGCAGCTGATGCCATCCAGCATCTATCTGATTTCGGATGATGGCGTTGTGTTGCTGCCCGGCGACATGGGCTTCATAATGGGGGGTTATGGAGAGGACAGCAGGGACGAGGTCTGTGGGGACGAAGCCCCTACCCCATCCTTGGCACCTGCACCTGTGCAGCCAGTGAACCTGCCACCATTCCAATTCAGTGCAAGGCCTGTGGCTTCCGCTGGCCGTCCAGGACCTGCACCCCAAGCGAGGGTTCTTTCAAGGTTTGTTCCAACCTAAACCAAATGTTTAGGGAGGGGGGGGAGGGGGTTGAGCCAAACATACATTATTACAATGCATGCACTGAGGGCAACCTTATAGAATTATTCTTGAAAACATAGAAACATTGTAAAAGGCTGAATGAGTAGGGAGGGTGGAGGGTGGACTCCTTGTTTGTGGAGACACCCTCTATGTCCAATTTGATGAGAGGGAGGCAAATGTGGCCACTATGGCCCTGTTCGGGATTAGCCTATCCCTCGTGAATTCTTAATTGATTTGCCAGTGGACCAGTCGGCCGAAAGACGAAGCGGAGACAGAGTATTTCTCAAACAGAGCTTTTATTCATCAGAGGAGAAGACAGTTACCCCGCGCGGGCACATCACCAGTAGAAAAAGGAGGCAGAATGTCCATATTACATGTCATTTTATACACTCTTGAGAAAGGGGAGGGGGGTGTGTGTGTATGAGTTTGTGTGTGTATGTATGGGTGTGTGTGTGGTGTGTGTGTGCTAGGCTGTGTGTGTGCTTGGTCAGAAGAAGGGGGCTAATTGGTTCCAGATGTAGAAGACCCCTTCTCGGAATAACATCTCCATAACTCAAAGGCGTGACAGCTTGTGCGCGTGTGTACGTGAGTGTGTGTGCGTGTACATGTGTGTGCGCGTGCATGTGTGTGCGCGTGCGCATGCATGTAGAGGGGACCCTGTGTAGAAGGAACCTCCAGCCAGAGGTCATCAGGTCACGCCACATGCACAAAGGGAGACACAGAGAGCAGCCTACAGCCTAAGCACAGATATTACCAGGCATCAATGAACTAAATCTATCAATTCCCCCTTTTTGACGTTAAATATATACGTCAAACACACAGTTCATTGATCTGTATCCGTCGATTGTCACCTCATTACATGCATCACATCCAATACCAGACGGGATAATCAACATCAGGAGAGCAGAGAGAGAGATAGAGGGAGGGGGAGAGCGGGAGAGAGAGAGAGAAGAAAGAGAGAAACACAGATTCTGGCAACCTAACAGAAGATACAGTAACCCCGTTGGACCCCCCTTACTCAGGCACACCCAACGTCCATCAGGGCGCTACCTTCCCCCTGTTACAGTGCACCGCCCACCTGGGTCGGCCCCGTCTTCTGGAGGGCAAGGGCTGACCTCCTGAGGTTGGTCCCCGTTCCAGGTGCGGGTCCCCTAGACAAACGTGTCTCCCCTGGTCCGCCGCCTTCCCAGTGTCTCAGACTGTCCCCTCCACCTCTCGCCGGCCGGCCCACCATCACTCCAACTCAGCTCAGTGTCTCCCCTGCGGCCGCTTCCCCCGTTCTCGTCGTGGATGAACTGCGTGTCGTAGACGACTTGCGGCGGTGCCTATGATCTGCGGTGCATGTGGTGCCTGGCCGCTGTCGCTGATCTCCGGTGTTGCGGTGGTCATCGCTGGCCTCTGTTGCTCAGCTGCCATCTCCTCCGGTCCTGGCCCTCATCCTGGCCCGTCTGTCCTTCGTCTCCTCCTGCCTGTCATCCGGTCGTCTGGTGGTCTGGTCACGGACGTCTGAGGGGCCGCTGGTATCTCACCCCTGGTTCAGACGCGCTGCAGACAGCTGGTAGTGAACGTCTGGATCTTCTGCATCGTCTTCTCCTCCTCCGCGTCTCCATTCCTCCGTCCTCGGGGCTGGCCCACATCAATTCTCACTCCGGAACCTCCATTTGTTCGGGATTAGCCTATCCCTCGTGAATTCTTAATTGATTTGCTAGTGGACCAGTCGGCCGAAAGACGAAGCGGAGACAGAGTATTTCTCAAACTGAGCTTTTATTCATCAGAGGAGAAGACAGTTACCCCGCGCGGGCACATCACCAGTAGAAAAAGGAGGCAGAATGTCCATATTACATGTCATTTGATACACTCTTGAGAAAGGGGAGGGGGGTGTGTGTGTATGATTGCGCGTCTTCTCTCTCTCTCCCTCTCTGCTGCGCTCCCTCTGTGGAGCAATATACTATAGCAATGTATATATAATATGTGCATTGCTATGTTGTTGATAAGGAGGCCATTATCGTTATATTAAAATGAATAGTGGTAGGGAGGCCAACCTATTATTATAGTGTATGTCGTTCATATTGCATTTATTGTGCTGCTCTGTGGAAGAGGGATACGGCCGCGCGTGGGGACGGGTCTCTCCACATTGCAGTTTCAGACTATGCGTTGACGACCTAGTTGATTAAATATGGGCGGATATATATGCTCCGGGTCTGAGAAGGAGCGGGTGTTATATTGTATTATATTATATTATGATATATGCAGTTGTGGTTAGTTTATTTGCATGGACCACTCTGAACACCGCCGTCTGCGATGCGACCGGCGCTTCGCTTTCGCTCCCCCCACGGGCGCGCGGCTTGGAAGCGGTTGTTTTCGCGTGGTTGGATTCAGAGGCGTGCATGGTCACAGAAATACACTCGATATCTGTGTTTATTTTTTATTTTTGTAATTGTTTTGATTGGTTGATTGGAAACTTTGTTGACAGATTGCAGAGTGGGTACGGTGGGTACGGTACAGTGCGGCTCGAGACGTACAATTGTTAAGGGGATGCGGACCAGAGACGGACTTTCGTCATCAGGGTCCCCAATTTCATTTCATCATAATCATCACCATTATCATCATTATTATTTTGTTGGTGCCGCTTGCTGTAAACTGTGCGGGACCACACGTAAATTCACACAGGTCTGCATTGATAAAGACACTTCAGATTGATACAATAGTTTATTGGAGCGACGCGCGCTCGGTCCTGCCGGCAACAGAGAGCAGGAGCTGTTATGTTCCCCCAGTCTCTTTTGCTCCGTAAAGGGCTCACGGCAGTAGGAGCTGTCCGTGGTGCTGTGTGGTGAGCCGGCACATTTTTCACTGGGTGAATCTCGCCCGCACTCGCTCTCTCTCTCTCTCTCTCTCTCTATCTCAGTCTCTCTCTCCTTCTCTCTCTCGCTCTCTCTCTCTCTTTCGCTCTCTCTCTCTCGTTCCTTCTCTCTCTCTCTCACACTCTCTCTCTCTCTCAATTGCAAGTCAATTCGGATGGTGTTGCCAAAGCAGTGTTATGGGAAGATAACCAGTGTTAGTTCCCCCCCCCCCCAATCCCCATTAATCTCCTTGTCTCTCTTAGGAGTAAGGGGGATAGCTGAGGTTGGAGGTTGGGGGGGGAAAGGTCGGGAAACCACTAATATGTTTGTTTGCATGTCTGTCTGTTGTATGGATGCATGGTTCTGCGTTTATGTTGCAACTAATGCATGTGTGTGGGATAGTTGTTGTTGTTTGTTTTGTTATGGTTGAGTGATAGTTGTTTGTCATAGTTTTGTTGGTAGATGCGTGTTGAGCATGTTTTGTCGTTGAATTTTGTCTTTTAATTTGTCTTTTTAATTGTGTCTTTTAGTTTTGTCCTATTTTTTATTTAATTTTTTTTCTTCATTTGTGACGCTGATAATGAGGAGGGTGATGCCGATAAGCCGGACGGCTCTCCTCCTCGAGCCCGTCTCTTTCCTGTCCATCTGGGGTCCCCTGTGTCTGCATGGGCCACCGGACTCTGCTGATATGATGGAGCCATCCAAGGATGATGATGAACCGACTGGATGATGGCCCGACTGCATGTTTCTATGGACAGGGTGTTGTTTTTTTTTCCCTTTCTCCTCTCCTCTGGGGGCCGTCGGACGCTGGAATGCTACTGTATACTCATTAGGCTACTATTAGGCTACTGTATACTCATTAGGCTACTATTAGGCTACTGTATACTCATTAGGCTACTATTAGGCTACTGTATACTCATTAGATGTATACTCATTGGACTGCTGTATAATCGTTGGACTACTGTATGCTCGGTAGACTACTGTGTGCTCAATAGATTGGATCTGCATAGTGCATAGTGCGGCATATAGGGATGTGTTTTGTTTGGGTTCGATTTGGGTTTTTCCTTACGGAATGAGCTCACTTACTATATATGTTTTGTTCTAATTTTGTCCCGTTGTTATTTAAATTTTTTCATTTGTGGCGCTGATGATGAGCGAGGAGGGTGATGCCGATGAGCCAGTGATTGCAGTCTGAAAGTTGAGTGGTTCTTTTGCACATTTTGTATATGTTTCAATCAATCGATGGGTTTCTCATACAGGGTGTTATTCTGCTGAGTAAGATGTGGTGTTCTGTGTGCTTTGTTTCTTCCACAGGCTGTCGGGTTGGGGAGTGGCTGAGCGACCAGCTGAGCGGGTGGACACGATGGGAGGATGGTCAGCTGTCGTCTGCTTCCTTGGGGACGCTGTGGTCATGCTGAGAACTGTGCAGAGGCCCTTCTCCTCTCCATACCTCTGCCGGTGATGACGGAACTGATCTTGGGGTGGAAATGCCTTAAGGTGGGTTCGGGTAACCCGGACGATATCACGAGCTGTCGTTCGATGGTCGCCTGAAAATGTAGGGCTGGTGCCTAATTGAGGGGGAGGGGCCGGCAACAGGAATTCGGCCTGAAATTCAGTGTGATGCAGTGTCCTCTGGGGGTGCTGACTGACTAGGATGGAGTGTCGTTTGGCGCTCTCTCTACCTGATGGCCTGGGGTGGACTGCTGTGGACTGAGTTGAGACTGGTGTTTTCTCAGTCTCAAGAGTGGGGATGAGTGAAGTCAGCAACTGTAAATGAGAGGGTCTACATTGATTGAATTTATGCAAAATGAAACTAGACTGTCTTGAAATATGATTGAAATTGTGCAAACTGGACTGTGTTAAAATATGATTGATATTGTGCAAAATATGACTGAACTGTCTGAACTGTCTTAAATAGTATTTCAAACATGTACATTGTGCGAGAGTGTCAAGCATCGTTTCCATATTTTACAGATCCTGGTTAATGTTAAATCGTCAGTTTATTGTTAGGTTATTTTTTTTTGTTTTCATTCCTCTATAAAGTTACAATGAATCTTGATGACTGTATCCTCATGTTAGTTTCCTGGGTTATATTATTTCACGGTACACACATGACTGCGTAGCACAGCGGAACAACAACACCATCATCAAATTTGCTGATGACACAGTAGTGGTGGGCCTGATCTCTGCCAACGACGAAAGGGCCTACCTGGAAGAGGTAGAGAACCTGTCACAGTGGTGTCAGGAGAACTGCCTCTCCCTGAACGTCAGCAAAACAAAAGAGATGATTGTGGACTTCAGGAGGTCGGGGGTCAAGGACTACAGCCCCCTCAGCATCGACAGGGCACCGGTTGAGAGAGTGAACAGTTTCAAGTACCTCTGAGCCCACATATCCGAGGACTTGACATGGACCACACACATTGACAGTGTTGTGAAGAAGGCACGACAACGCCTCTACTTCCTCAGGCGCCTAAGGAAGTTCCAAGTCAGTCAGAAGATCCTTAGGAACTTCTACTCATGTACAATAGAGAGCATCCTGACCGGCAACATCACCTCCTGGTTTGGGAATAGCACTGCACAAGACCGTAGCAGACTACAAAGAGTGACACGTTCAGCCGAACGCACAATTGGAGGGGGGCTTCCCACCCTCCAGAACATTTACAACAAGCGGTGCAAGGGGAAGGCTAAGAGAATTATTAAGGACTCGAGCCACCCGAACAACTGCCTCTTTGAACTGCTGCGGTCAGGCAAGCGATACCGGAGTCTTAAGGCGAGCACAGAAAGACTCAGAAGAAGCTTCTATCCCCAGGCCATCAGGCTGCTAAACGAACAATAATCACTATGCAACAACCATCAAATGCACACAGCACACACACCCACACACTCACTCAAACAAACAACACACTGCAGCACCCACTCTCCACACTTTAGATCACACAAACACACTTACACTTTATATTTATTGATAAAGGATTTGCACTACAACTCATACACCTACTGTGAATTGTACCTAAATTTCACCTCGTCCCATTTCTCCATTTCTGCCTTGCACTATATAGTATTGTATATTAGTACACTGCACAGTATTGTATATTGTATGGTAACTACGTCTATTTTGCATCGAACATTGTACATATGTCTAAACTGAACACTGTGACCTCATTTTTTTACTTCTAATTTTACTATGTTATTTTATTTCATACTTATCTTGTCTTGCACAGTCTCTGGAGCGCAACAGTAAGAAGCATTTTGTATAAAAGTATTCTGTACTTCTGTATGACAACTATTAAAGAAACTTGAAACTTGAAACTTTTGATCTATGGCCTGCCCATCTACGGCCCTGACGACACTGGACTCTACTGGCGAGATGGAGGCAGTCCGTCTCGGAGGACACCCCCCTCCTTCTCCATACTTGGTGCATGTTCCGATATGTGATTGATGGTTGTGTGTCATAATTATTGGATTATGACAAAGGGGGACTGAAAGGATAATATCTTCAACCATCAATTAATACCCTTTGATATTAATATCTTATATTTAAACCCACCCTTGCTAAGTCTGTGTTCCCTCTCCTGCATTTGGGTGACCTGGTGACCTTTTGGCTCTAGCCCCCTCTCACGCACACACACACACACACACACATATACACAACAACCAGATGGCCCCCATAGATCAGTTGAAATTGTTTCGAACTCTCAATGACTTGGCTCAAGTGTCACGATAAAAGACTGATGAGACATAAACTTATGGCCAGCCTCGCACACACTCACTCAAACAGATACACATTCATATACACACAGACATACAGAACCCCGAGACCGGGGGACTCAAGGGAGTCGTTGTCTTCGGCCCCCGCCTCTGCGACGGAGTGCGTGCTGAGGTCCCCCAGCCTCGTGTCTCCTTTCCCGCCCAAACTTCTCTTTGTCCTCGCCTGTGACGTAGCAACCACCAGGTCGCCAAACTAAGGAGAGGTGTGTCCAACAACCAATGTATAAATGATCTGCTCTTTGTATTATCGGGGCCTCTTTGCAACTGTGCCCTCCCTGTGAGGGGAGTTCATGTCAAATGGGGTCCAGATTGTGTTATATGCGTTGTCTGTGAGAATTCAGTAAACTGCAGACTACCACCTCTGACTCGTGTCTCGTTCATTGGAGGCATCGTAAGTTAAATTATAAGGGCTCGTCCGGGGGAAAAACCTTTTACCTCTATTAGTTATTAATAATTATAATTTATAGCTTACATGCTTGCTTGCTGTAACTATGCAATGCTTCTATTATTAGCGTTTATTATTAGGCTATTATTATTATTATTATTATTATTTTCGGCCATTATTAAATATTAATACTATATTTCCATGTGCAGGACTGCCCTACTCGCTGGGGTTCGAAGCAACAGATGATTGGTCGGATAATTGAGCAAGCTCGAGCCATTCGACAGGTGCTGGCAGATGACAGACGGGCAACAAACCACCTGACATGGCAAGACATTGATGTCCTTAAAGCGGTCAACGCGGGACTGGAACCAGTGAGCACATTCACAGATGCGCTGTCGGGTGAAGCGTATGTGACCAGCTCATCCATCCTCCCCATTCTACAACTCCTAAAGGAGGACATTCTGGCTAGATCGGAAAGTGATGTGGAGTTAACCGCTCAGCTGAAGTCGGGGATGTTGGCATAGGCGGCGGGTATATATAGGCTAGAGGGGGCTATGCCTACCCAGAATATTATGCTCGGAATCTTGAAATGTATATAATATGTGCGCAGGCTGCTGGCTATTGTGTGTGTCTTGTGCTGCAGCCGGCTGGCCGAGGTGTCAACGACGAAGGTGTCAATTGGTGGCAGCGTTTAACATTCCAGGTACAGGCAGTAACCAATCACAATAGGCTCAGGTTAAATAATGTAGCCAATCACATCATCATCCTGATCCCGCAGGCCGCAGTAAGCAACATCTGTGTTCTGAATTTCAGCCCGCCGATCGCTTTGTAGCGAACACCAGCGCACTATTTTGAGTCAAATTTCAAAAAGCAAAATACAGTATTTTTCCAAGGCATAAACAAAGTAATTTAGAAGCTGCACCGGGCTGGCCCTGGGCATAACTACGGATCACCTGAGGCTGTATGTTGTTTTATCTTGCCATACAGGGCTTGCTCTAAGAGGACATGATGAGAGTCCGAGTTCATCAAATTGTGGAAACTTTTTAGAGCTACTGTATGTACATTGTTTTCAAAGCATGATGAGATCTAAATTACGAAAAACTTTCACTTCATTGCAACTTGTGATTCAAGTTGTGAACGGTCTTTCTCACCAAGACGAAACGTCGCATTTATCTGCATTAAGGTAAGACAAAGGTTAATATATTATTGGATGCCTTCATTTGAACACTTAATTTGCACTATATGAAATGAGTGGGGCTCGCTGTAGTAGCCTAGTAGTGTGTGTGTATATGAAATCAGAACCTGGACAGCATAATTTGCGTGCAACCAAAAAAAAAGGGAAAAAAAATTCCCGCTCCGCGCGAGGTCCATTCTAAAAATAGCCTTCCCTAATGTCAAGCTCACCCGCCGCCTATGGATGTTGGCAAAGCTGGACGGCAAATATGACAATATGACAACACTATTGATGTGTATTGTATATGTGCAAAGGTGCAATGTGTAGAATTTTGTAGCAGAAGTTTGTGTAGACTTGGTAGAAATGGAATGTAATATTCGTAAGTATGTTTTAATTAGTGTATAATCCCATGAAAATAAAAAAAATGGTTACCTTAGAATGATCTCTTTATATCTACGTAGGGAGCGGTTCCTTCCATGGAGGGAAGGAATATGTTAATAATATCAGTATGTTATGCAATGCATGGTTGGAGCAAGACATTTTGAACCATTTCTGAGACAGGCTTAATTTAGTTTGTTGATCTCTTATTATACATCTTAGAGCTCTCACCAAATTGGTCAATGAGAAGCAGAACAACTGGGATGTCTTCCTGGATGCTACGTTGTTTTCATTAAGGTCAAAGGTCCAGACCACCACGAAACACTCCCCTTTTCTCCTGATGTATGGTAGGGAGGCAGTGTTCCCCTCTGAGGTTCCTGTTGACATGCCGTTAGTTTGTTTCTGGAGTCCTTTAAAAATAATCATAATGGCTTGTAGTTCTATGTTTTAATCATATTCAGCTGGATAATTACCAGTAATACTTGTTTTACATTTCAGCTTTCCACCACAATTCTTCCTGAGGAGAGGACTTATGTAAAATGTTTGGAGGAAAAAAACAAGTCAATGGAGACTGTAAAAAAAATCAGCAGAGGAAAACATCTCGAAGTCTCAGGAAAAGCAGAAGCAGGCCTATGCGAAACGGGTACAAAAGAAGTACAAAAATACTGTGTATCAGGCTGGAGATGAGGTGCTTCTCTTCAATGCGAGGAAGCGGGGAAGGAAGGGAGGAAGAATGGAGCCTGGTTTTTCTGGACCTTATCGGATTCAATTAATATGTGGCAAGCAAATTACACTGTCCAATTCGGAGGGGGCTACTTTAAAGACAAAATACAATGTAGACCACATCAAGCCGTACTGATGGATCCACACTGATGACAGGCCAGTCCCCAGTGAGGAATCGCACAAGATCCAAGAGAAGAGCAGTGCATTTTCCTCTTGCACCATGGGAGAGGATTTGGAAAGGACTGAAGAAATGTCCATGCCACAGAGGCCTTCAGTTATTAATTTTGCCCTCCCAAAAGATGACGTCGCAATAGAGGTAAAGCAAAATCACTACATGAGAAGCCTGCATCTGCCTTGAATATAATGCCCTTGTTCAATGTTTATTTAATGTATTCCTCCTTTATGCAGTTTATGTAAAGTTTACATTTCACATTCATGTTGTATAACTGTGTATGTGATGAATAACATACAGTAGCATCCACAAGATTCCTCATTGAAAGAGGAGAGCGTACAAGAAAGAGGTATACTGTAGTTACTGAGTTCTGACCTGTTGGTCATTTGTTTGGGCTACCCACGTTTGTTTGCATGAAGGGTATTTGGCCTGTTCAAACTGTTCATGTTGGCCTGTTGGCCGATACTGATTGCCATTCACACACGGGGTAAGGGAGAGGTGGGCTATCGCGTCATCGGTTCAGGAGAAGGCGCGCGTTTCGCTTGTAAAGATGGTGACGCAATGGTCTTCAGAATTGCGCACTCTGGGAGCTGGTATCAGAAAGTAGCGTCTTCAGGCTGCCAGAACGCAGTTCCGTGTGGCTGAAAGGTGCAAACGATCAAATACTTTGCCTGATACGACCGAAATCGTTTTAGTCTGGACATGGCCTTAACACAATGGCGCCCGACCACGGATATATACGTGTTTCAAATCCATGCTTAACACTTTGGATGCCAGCCACGACATAACACGTGTTATCAGCCCGCCCCCTGAATGCCCACCACGACAATTAGCGTGATTTTTTTTAATTAGCGATCTGAATTCATATTTCATCAACCAAGTCTACCGTTGTGAAACCAGCCCCATCAGGAGCTCAGATGTGAAAAAAGCGCCCCCTATCGTCTCCCAGATGGTAATGCACCCTTTTGGAATGGACTCAATGAAAATGGATGAGAAAAAAAAAATCCGGAATCCACATTTGACTTCTCACGCATGTAACCGGAGATGATCCCAGTCATTGTGGACTATCAGAACAGCGTGTAATATGTGTTTACAGTATGTAGCGTTGGATCAATAAAAGGATCGATTTTTGGAATGGCGATCAGGAATTGGAATAATCTTTTTGGATAACATCTGATCTCAGGTAAGGAATCTATTTTACCAGTCTTAGGATAATCAGACCTGTTTTCACGAAGATATAAGCTTTTCCCCTATGTGTGATGTGGCTGTTTGGCTGTGCGAGCGATCAGGAAATATATCAGATATCAGATCGCCTATATAGCGTGCATACGTACACATATACTATCGATAATCTAGCTTTATTTGCAAACGATTCATAAATAGGCCGAAAAATTTGAACGTTTGTGTATTCTAGAATATTCCGTTTATTATGGAATATTTAAATTTTCCTTGAAAACGAGGGCTTTTCAAGATGCTATAAAACGGAAATGAACCGATAAAAAAACAATCCGCTTCGACAATGTTGACTGGAAAATGAGTCATTGATAAGCGACGGGCAGATTAGACACATCATTTAATAATTTAAAACATAGATTAGGCGATATTAACGCTAACATTGGCTGCGTTTACATGGACAGTTTATTCCCCTTTTCATTCGGAATTAACGTTAAATCCTATTTAAAGTTATCATGTAAACATCTGAAAATACTTAATTCCGAATGAAAATGGCCATTCCGAAATAAAATCCATTCCGATGTAAGTGGCCGGTTTATTCCGTTTATCATTCCGAATTAAAGCTTTTTCTGTCCATGTAAACGCTTTTTCGGAATTAGTTCCCCCCGGTCTTTCTGCACATGATCGCGCATAGGCTACAGTACACATAGATGATCGCGAACAGGGGCACATATTGTTCCATAGCATACGCCTTCAGTTGATCATGACAAATCCTCTCTTACCTTGACGATTAAAAAGCCTCCATAATTTAGTAAATAAAGCTGTAGCCAGCCAGCTAGTATTGATGCTATACAAAATGCTATCCACAAAATAGCTACATAGCTAACCAACTAAATACAATGGTATCCTGAGGTAACGTTAGATACAACGTTTGCTAGTCGAAATGACTGGACACACACAGGGACAAGTTAAACATCAATCAATTAATTTATTCCAACAGGTAGTTTGAGCTGCATGTGAGCCGCGGTCTTTCTCTCCTCTCCTTTGGAAACGAATGATGATACGTTAGCTAGAAAAAGCACAGAACCGGCCGGCAAAAGTGAAGCTGCTAGCAACAGACACTATAATACTTCCGTCTGGGGATTTCAAAATAAAAGAGCGACGTCTAAAAGCACCGTAAATAGGTTTATTTTGTACATTATCTAACGTTAACACGAACCTAAACTAACTTTAGATTAGTTTAGGTTCGTGTATAGATATATATATATTAGATATTGTAAAGAATAAACGTATTTACGGTGCTTTTAGACGTCGCTCTTTTATTTTGAAACCCCCCGCCCGGAAGTAAAAATTATGCTTATTTGTCTGCTTGTTATCAATGGGTTGCTACATACAGGGTACAATGTTACATAGGCTGTGCGTCGATGTTGCAGAAGCATAAAGGCCTGCAACACCCTTGCTTTGTCGATGTTGTGGTGCAGTTGCTTTGAAGTTGCTGTAGCATTTAGAGGCCGATTAGACAGTGACTTTCATGTAAACACCTTGTCGGAATTAAGATTTGACATGTAAACTCGCATGATTTTTTTTTACATCCGAATGATTTGATTCCGAAGTTATAATTCGGAATTAAAAGTCACCATGTAACCGCAGCCATTGAAGTGGATGGTGGGCATTCAAGCACTAAATCGTGCGCCCCCTGCTGGCACTGAAAGAGTTAATAATTAATAAAATAATACAAATTTATAAAATGTTCAATCAATTAATCAATCAATCAGGGAACATGGGACCCGGGGAACATAGGGATGACCCCGTAAAATGTACTTGTGTGATGTGATCTTTTACACACAAATTCACCTGGTCCTTACGGTTTGGCAGGTAGAGGTTAGGCTTGGGCGGTATCATTTTTTTCACACCGTCATACCTTGCTGACATAATACCCCGGTATATGACGGTATGACTTTCATTTTCATCAGCGGGGGGGGGGGGGGGGGGGGTGACCCGTGTTACCAAGTAAACAAATCACATCGTTAGCTCTCAGAATGGTAGCCAGAAGCCCGCAGCATCTAGTGCTACTATCGACGTTAGCATGTAGCCTAGCCATGGCAGACTATTTGATTCCTTAACACTTTGAATGCCACGAGGTGGCGCCAGAGGTAGCGCTTCAATGCCACCATCGGCGCCAATGTTACGCTTAATATCGCCTAATCTATGTTTTAAATTATGGCTATGTGTCTAATCTGCCCGTCGCTTATCAAAGAATACTTTTCCAGTCAGTGCTGTCAAGGCAGATTGGTTTTTTATAGCTTCATTTCCGTTTGAAAGCATTTAGAAAAGCACCCGTTTTGAGGTAAAAAACTGTTAATTCTGGAGCATTCTATGATAATCGTCTTTTACTGGAATATTCCAGAACGTTGATATTCGTCTGCCTATTTATGAATCGTTTTCAAATAAACGCTAGATGATCAATATTATATGTGCACGCAAGCCCATTCGAGCCGCGCACGGATAATCGCTGTGTTCATTTCCTCTCTGACTTTTACAGTGAAACCGAAAGAGCCCATTTCACAAATCAGCCTATATCTTCATCAAAATTAGTCTGATTATCCTAACACTGATAACATAGATTCCTTACCTGACATCAGATGGTATCCAACTGGTATATTATTTGCTTGCTCCACCAGTGCACCACAACAACACACACCAACACTCGTCACAACGCTTTATGGTATTTTCACAGCATGAACACCGTTGTGATACACTCGCCTCCACTAGTGAGGACTGGTCTCGCCCTCTGCTGGTGCGTGTGTGCACTACACTCAAAACTGTTTCACTGTAATAGAAACTGAAGCGCACCTGTGATTTTGGTATTGATTTTCAATACCGTCGGGATTTCTAAATACCCTGGTATACCGTCATACCGCCCAAGCCTAGTAGAGGTCACACTAAGAGTTAAGAAAATCCTGTACAGAGTTGAGAAATCCTTTACATAAATACACCCCCAAAATACAAACAACCAAACTGTAACAATCTGTCCCACTGACACAAATCAAATTGTCTCAATAGTGTTCGGATTTGTGAGAAAATGCTCACAGTATAAATTACACAATCCTTAACACTTTGACTGCCGGGACACGTCTTTAGACGTCTTTGCTGGCCATGCTAAAGTTGCCGGGGGACGCTGTACAGCGTCCTTATATCAATATTTCAAAAATCTGCGATCGGATTCATATTCCCCCTCCGCTGGCCTGAGATCCACCAGCAGGACCCACTGATCTCTCTGGCGGTTCAGGAGCGCCATCTGGTGGCCGATCGGCGCAACCGCTTAACAGGAAGCGCAGTAGAGGTTTTGCTGGTCGGCCATATTACTTCCGGGCACTCGGTATAGGTTCCGGCACTCTAGCTCGTCACACTACATAGCGATCGATTGCCAATAACTCGATAAACAACATGATTTGGACGTATATACCATTATACAAGCTGGAGATGGACCGGGTAATAATATATCCCATAATGATAACATTTCTACTCGACGATGATCGCCCAACGGCGCGCGGAGACTGGGGTGAGTTTCAGCGTGTAACGTTACCATCTTCGATACTAACTGCTTTTATCAACATTTGACCCACATTAGATGATTGGTATAACGCTGCCCACGGAATTATAAACGCCCCCTCGCCCATCCGGTCAACATCAGATGACGTGTAGTAACTTCTAGAAGTACGTCTAGTTGGAATTTTTTATATCGCGCTGATTGCCATCAAACTGTATTTCATCATCAATATAATGCATTTGGGGCTATATATCACGTTCTGGAGAAAGCTGCAGAAAGAGATGAAAACATACTTATACATTAGACCATACTTTACTATGAATATGTGAATGAAAAAGTTTAACGTTGCTACACAATGAACAATACATATAGGACTTGGGCCCTAATAATGGCAATGTAGCAATAGAATTAAAAAAGTTATAGCCCTGCAAAGAAGGGGACTTTCTCCATAGACAAATAGCGCTGGCAATCTATGGTATATCATGAATTTAACCTTAGGCAGCCAAAGTGTTAAAAGTAATTTTGATTTGGCTTATAAACATGTTGTCCTATGATTCAGAATCTCTCCCTCTCTCTTGGTCTATAATTTCTCTGCAAAGCCATTTAAATTCTCAGTGACTTAATCATCTTACTTCTTTATGCAGACATTCAGAGTGATCAAAGAGGAATGGAAGGAACGCCAGCAGAAATAGAGGGGGAGATACGTCGCTGCAATCTGCAAGAAATTCGAGTTTTGATATCGATTTTCCAAGTTTGGCTCCGCTCAGCCTCGGCTCAACACTCACTAACAACAACCAACGTTACGTGATGACGTAACATGCTTTACGTGATGACGTGACGTGCTTACGCACCACAGCTCCAGATGCGCCACTGTTTTGGTTTAGGACTCAAGGCTGGCGCTAGGATAATTAGCTTGCACGGCACTATTTTATATATTTACGTGCCGAGTATGTGTGTGGCGTGAATTCTGATGCCACGGTTATAGTAGTGTGTGGTATACGGTGGACGTCATTGCAATGTATTCGGGCGAAAGAGTATTTTAGGGATATTTAGGACATTTGGATACATGCGTGGCTAGGATAATTAGCTTGCACGGTGCAATTTTATATATTTACGTGCCGAGTATGTATGTGGCGTGAATTCTGATGCCACGGTTATAGTAGTGTGTGGTATACGGTGGACGTCGTTGCAATTTATTGGGGCGGAACAGAGTATTTTAGGGATATTTACTAGTACATTGTCATGGGATTGTCTCGCTCTGGCTAACTGCTAACGTGCGCGGACTGATGACGACATCAACTCGAGACATTCGCAGCAGAAAAACAAGTCCATCGGCGCCGGGCATAATAAGTTAATTAAACTTGATACATTATATCGACGATAATTATCGATAGAGTTATATGAAAATAATTTTATAATTTTATCGCGATAACGTTTTTGGTCATATCGCCCAGCCCTATGAGCAAGTCCACCTACAGCGGCGTGAGATCCAGGGTGGAGGAGGTGACAGAGAGCCACCTCAAAGCTTTCGGACAGTTCGATCTGTTATGGCCAGAGCCAGAGCTGCGGTAATGCCTCTCATCCCAGGTACGATTGCTGATGTAATCATAGAAGGTCCGTGGGCTGAGACATGGGCCAGAGACGACTTCCTGTTGCACCAGGACAATGAATGGGGCATTGCAGTGTTTGCCACAGAGGGCAACCTGAGGCAGCTGCAACACTGCACGACATTGTATATGGATGCTACGTTCAAATCATGTCCACACCCCTACAATCAAGTATTCACTATACTGGGGGACATTCATGGCTTCATTGTCCCCCTTGTACATGTCCTCATGGAGCACCGCACAATTGGACACTACCGCCAAGTGTTCCAGGCTGTCAAAGCGGCAGTGAGGAGAATTACGCACCACCGTTGGTATCCCCGTAGAGTAATCCTTGATTTTGAGCAAGGTTTGAAAACTGCTCTTGAAACGGAGTTGCCACAGGCCAGAATCGGAGGATGCTACTTCCATTTCAACCAAGCGTTGTGGAAGAGGGTGCCGGTATAAAAAAACGTTTACTGCGTTGTGTAATTTTAATTAAGACTTGGGTTGCTATAATTTAATTTCAACATGCCTACATTAATAATTCCAACTACACTGTAAAAACTGAGCGTCATCTGGTCATTTTTGGTCAGCTGACCAAAACTGTGTAAAATGCTATTCATAAATGGTTCAAATTCATTGAATTCAGCTCAATTTGATTTTTGACAAGTGGAATCACAATAAACTCTGTTACACAGGGACTTGGATTGGCCGGTCCATTCCGGAATGACCATCGACTGGCAGCAGCAATCCGCATGGTGATGGCCTTGGGACACCTGCCTCTGGTCCAGATACATTTTGATCTTATCATGGTCAACAGCTGAAACACCAGGCGCTCCCTGAGGAACCACCCTGAGTTGCAGGACTTCCTCGCATATGTCCGTCACACATATGTCCCTGGAGCGGCCTTTCCACCAGCAATGTGGAATGTGTTTGAGAGAAACATGGAGCAAATGACCAATAACCATGTGGAATGTAAGTGTTCCTTTCGATTAGGACTGAAACTATTGATCCTCTGAATGAATAATGTTATAAGCATACTTTTTTCAAAACAGCACAATTTATAGATATAGCCTAACAATGACAGATCTGAACAAAAGTCATTATTGATTATTATTATTATATATATTATATATAGAGAGTATTATTTATTAATGAAAGTCAAATTATTTTCATTAATCGATTACTTTTGATTAACTCTTGCTGCACTATTTTTAGAACTGGACTAGTTGGCCAATGTTAACATGTTCATGCCAAACTAATAACATTTAATAGGCTAATAAGTTATACAATTCTGTGTCTTTGTTCTAGCTTATCTTTGTTCTAGCTTATCATCGAACCTTGAATGATGCTGTTCAAGTGCGCCATCCTTCAATTTCAATTCCCCAAGGACCCAGGCTCCCGCGATTTGCAGGGAGTGTCAAATGAAAATTAAATACTCCGGGAATACAACTAACCTGTGGCTTCACCTCACACGCCACCATCCAGAGACAGTGGTTGAAGCTGAAAATTATGGCAGAGCAAAGCCACCTCCACCGAAAAATCAGCCAACACTGGACAAACTTAGCTTGACAAAGCTACCCCCCAATTCTGACCGAGCTTGATCATGTGAAACAGTGGGAGCACGCTGGCAAACCACGCTTTGGCACAAAAGCAGAAAATGTTAAAGCTCCCGAGCCACAAGCTAAAGACTGATGTCAGCACGAGATGGAATAGTGCGTATGAAATGCTCCGGCGGTTCCTTGAACAACAGCCTGCCATTTGCGCAGCGCTGTTGTCTCCCGAAGTGAGAAGGAGCAGCACAGATATCTTCACCCTGAATAACCGGCCATCCATTCTTCTCTGTTTGAGTAGAGGGGGATACTTGTGCACGAGTGGGGGAGGGGGGTGTGAGGTGAGAGGAGAAGACCTGCCGCGTGATTACCAAAGGTAGCCGCATTTCTGGCAGACGCTCTCTGATTGGCCGACCCCAGTTTCTACACTGGTTAAGCTTAGGCACTCTACGAAGTTGGTTAAGGTTAGTTTGTCTTAGAGCATGGCGATAGAACGCCAGGTAGTTTGCAGGCTGTTTGACGTGGAAATGGGCAAAGACACAGCTTGTCACGCTATTGGGCGCACATGACCAGAAACGTCTGCCAGAAATGCGGCTACCTTTGGTAATCACGCAGACCTGCCACAGAGAGGAGCTTGGTATCCCATTAGCCGACTCAGTGAGTAGTGATCGCTCCTCTGAACAGACGGTGCAGTGCAGCTTGACAATACAACGGTACCAAATCTGTTCTAGATCTCTCCCTGAAGATGTATATTAAATGCCTGTGTTTTATGATTATTATTATTTAAAGATTATTTTTCAATGCTGTGTAATTGTTGAGAAAACACTGGTGTCCGTGCTAAATTCGGTATCAATATGTTGCTCCTGGGGGAGCCATGGGACCACCGGCCCAGGTCTGTGCTGTCCAGTAGTGTGATCGTGCCTGCTCTGAACAGACGGTGCAGCGCAGCCTTGGCAATACAGCAATACCTAGATTTCTTCTTCTTCTGTGTTTAAATGGCGAATCGCAACCACTCGGAGCATTATCGCCACCTACTGTTCATTTACTCAATCTTCATTTTAGATCCTTGTCCTCAGACCAGTGTTTTTAAGAAACTTGAAGATCAGCTTGTTAACTTCGTTTCTTATATTGAATATTGACTTGAAATCCATGTCCTTAATGTTATGTTGTTCCAATTATGAAGCACCCTTGACCCAAGGTTCAAAGCCCTGCCGTTCCTGTCCCCAGAGGAGAGACAGGAAACCTATGCCAGAGTTGTTGCTGAAGCTGTAGCCCTTCAGGTAAACACACATTTAAATAATAATGTTAGAATGTATTCTAACCCACTTAAGAAATGTCACTGCTCTACTAATATTGTAGTCATGTTGGTAAAGACTTATTTAAAACTTAAGACATATTGCTCTTCTTGTTCCCTCGACAGAACGTGTAGTACTGTAACGCATGCTCAACAAGAATTTTACTCTCCCAAAATTAACTCCCCGAAGAGGATGGCTGCGCCTGCTGCCAATAAGTTGGGTCCGGCTGGGGGGCTACAGGCGGCTGGTCCACCGTTTGGAAGGAGGGTGTTGGGTCGGGCGGCCGCGTTGGGAGAGGCGGCGCTCCGCCGTCTCGGTGAGATGTCCTGGCGCTAGCGTAGTACCTGGACTGTGGAGTGGGGTTTGGCCAATGTATGGCTGTTCCGTGAATGGGCACAGTTCTCGGCAGGCGTCAGGCGTGCCGGATGGTGCCACCGCACCTTCCGGCAGACCTACTGCCGCCATAGCAGCCGGGCCGCCCACCGCCGTTCCAAGCCTTAAGACGGGTCTCAACCCTCCAGTCCAGTCCGGGCAGCTAAAATAACAGATTTTAATATATATGTTCTGCCGGCGCCAACCGACCTGACCCCCCATGGATCTTCTGATCTTGAATTGCCCCATGCTGGGCTTGGGAAACGGGTGGTGTCACTACCGGAAGACTGCAAACATCAGGAGGTGATCAATTATTATGATGATGCTGTTTTTCAATCCCATACCATTCCCAATACATGACAGACATTGTATTTTTTATGTGTTATTAGATAGTGACAATTCTGGAGGAGGCGTTTCCCAAACTCCGAGCCATTGAGAACAGATGGATGTTCTACAAATCTACAGGTAATAATAATAATAAAGAAATATATTTTTACAAGTGACCCTCCAGCCATTTTCAAAGTCCAGATTTTCTCACCTCAACACGTATAACTGTGAAAGCAGCTTTTAAATGTGCTTTCTATCAAAAAGCTGGCTACTTAAAGGGGAACTCCAACATTTTGGGAAATTCGCTTATTTAACATCTTCCCTGGAGTTAGACAAGAAGATACATACCTTTTTTGTCTCTGTGCGTGCA
This sequence comes from Notolepis coatsorum, assembly GCF_963971535.1. NCBI lineage: Eukaryota > Metazoa > Chordata > Actinopteri > Aulopiformes > Paralepididae > Notolepis > Notolepis coatsorum. The sequence goes on from NC_140173.1 coordinate 45,428,294, forward strand.
TTTTAGCTTTGGGAATAGATGCTCCGTTAGCATAGCTTAGCTTCATCACTGGAAGTGAGGCAGGACAGTAGCCTTACAGTGCCTTACAGTGTATTGCAAGGTCTGACATTGACCAAATTTGATATGCATGACCTTGGTGGGCTCTAGGTCAACTCCTGAAAAGGGGGTCAATGTCAGACCTTGTAATCAAAAGTTAGGGGGCGCACTGAAATTATGGCAAGGGTTATTAGCCCCCTAACTTTTGATTGCAAAGTCTAACATTGACCCCCTTTTCAGGAGTTGACCTAGAGCCCACCAAGGTCATGCATATCAAGTTTGGTCAATGTCAGACCTTGCAATACACTGTAAGGCACTGTAAGGCTACTGTCCTGCCTCACTTCCAGTGATGAAGCTAAGCTATGCTAACGGCGCGTCTATTCCCAAAGCTAAAATGCACGCACAGAGACAAAAAAGGTATGTATCTTCTTGTCTAACTCAGGGAAGATGTTAAATAAGCTAATTTCCCAAAATGTTGGAGTTCCCCTTTAAAGTCTAAATAGGACATTTTCGAGAGTAATCACATGTTTTATTTTTTAACTACAGCGGTTGATTTCCGTTTATTCAAATGTCTTTTTCTTGTTCAAACAGTGACATACATTTTGTTAAAACTTCTGGATGTGGATTTGGGACGATCGTAAAAGTGATCATAATATTTTTACTAAAATAACTTTTATTACCCTCTCATTACAAACCAGGAGGAGGTGGTCGGCGTAAGCTGTGCGAAATCCCTACAGAAGTTGAGGGCTACTCATATCGGCTGCTCAAATCGGCGTCAAGTAACGGAAAAAGTACATTATTTATTGTTCCTCTTCAAGAAGAGATGAGCACAGAAGCATTGCCGCGAGGATAGGAATATGTGAAAAAGTATAATGTTGATTAGTGAACTTCGACCTGACGCATCGTGTTCTTTTCATTCTTTACAGTCTCAAGGAATCCCACAAGTGAAGAAGATGCACGCCCTCGGTGCCCTCAATGTGGTGCTCAACTGGCGCAATAACTACCCAGCAGCCCACAGAGTCGCTAACACCCAAATACTGGTGCGAGTCTCTGCCCCATATCTGATCGATCTGCTTTTTATGCATGACATAGAGGTACTCGCGGAGGCGCAGGAGGATAGAGCGTGGCGTCGTGCCACCATCGAGCATCAGTACCACCAGATGCTTTTAAGGGTGGTCAGGGGGTACAACCATACCTGGTATCTGTAAAAAGATCACGAGGGCGCTGGAGAATAAACCTAGTTAACGCTAGCTTTCGGTTAGCTGTTCAATGCTAATAACACCACCAAGCGAACCCATCTGAGCTCCCCGTCAACACCGCTCTGTCGGGAGGATGGTATTTAAGAAAGTATCTGCTGTTAAAATGACAAACAGCATTGACACTTTCATTCACGGTCGGTTAAACACACGTTTGTTTTATAATGTCACTCAACAGACCGCAGTGTTGTTGATAAATTACGTGGTATCGGAGCGCAGCATTAGAGCGTACTCGCCGATACCGATACCAGCATTTTAGGCAGTATCGGCGGCATGGCTATGAAAACAAGGCACAATCGAGCTGAAATTGACGGTAAATTGCTCTTACCTGTGGCTGGTGGGATTCCAAAAAGAATATTCTAATTATTTGATTGCCATCTGGTAGATCGTATGTTTTACATTTACATTTACATTTAGTCATTTAGCTGACGCTTTTATCCAAAGCGACTTACAAGTTCTGTACGACAAGACAGCAAGAAGGGTACAACTCTATCAGCTGAGTAACAATGTACATCAAGTGTTGCGTGTTACAGTGTAGGTTAGTTTATTAGGACAAGTGCATGACAGTAAGGTTAGTCAGGGTTAGATTTTTTTTTTTTTCTTTTTTTTTTTATCATTTCAGATAATGGTTGAAGAAGTGAGTCTTTAGTCGACGGCGAAAGATTGGACGGGATTCGGCTGTCCTAACTGGGATGGGTAGTTCATTCCACCATTGTGGGGCAAGGACTGAGAATAGGCGGCTTCTCTTTGATGACCCTCCGGGAGCTTGGATAGGAGTAGGTCTGAGGCGGCCAGAAGATGCAGAGCGTAGGGGTCTTGAGGGTGTGTAGTTAGAGACCATTGACCGGAGGTAGGCGGGAGCGGTTCCCTTTGCTGCACGGTATGCTAGGTCGAGGGCCTTGAAGCGGATACGTGCAGCAATGGGGAGCCAGTGCAGGTCCCTAAGAAGTGGGGTGACATGGGCCGACTTCGGTAGGTTTGATATCAGGCGGGCCGCTGCGTTTTGAATGAGTTGAAGAGGCTTGGTGGCAGTGGCCGGGAGGCCAGCTAGCAGTGCGTTGCAGTAGTCGAGGCGGGAGATGACTGTTGATTGGATGAGGAGTTGGGTGGCTTCTTTTGTCAGGAAGGGGCGTATCCTTCTGACGTTGCTCAGGAGGAATCTGCAGGTTCTGGTTGTCGCTGCGATGTGAGCAGAGAAGTTCAACTGGTCGTCGAGGACAACACCAAGGTTCTTGGCGGTCGGGGACGCGGTCACAGCTGCATTCTCGACTGTGATGGAGAGGTCGGTCAGGGGGGAGGATTTGGCCGGCAGGTGGAGCAATTCTGTTTTGCTTAGGTTCAGTTTGAGGTGGTTGGTCGTCATCCAGGCGGAGATGTCGGACAGACAGGCCGAGATCCGCTCAGAGACGTGGATATCTGAGGGAGGGAAGGAGAGGAAGAGTTGAGTATCATCGGCATAACAATGATATGAGAAGCCATGAGACGTGATTATGTTACCCAGTGATTTAGTGTAGAGGGAGAAGAGAAGGGGTCCTAGGACCGAGCCCTGGGGGACACCCGTCCGGAGGGGGCGGGTGGCCGACAGAGTCCCTCTCCATGACACTTGGTAGGAGCGGTCGTTGAGGTATGATGTCAGCCATGTCAGCGCAGATCCAGCCACTCCCATTCCTGCGAGGGCCGCGAGGAGGATCTGATGGTTGACTGTGTCGAAGGCTGCAGATAGATCTAGGAGAATCAGGACAGAGGAGAGGCCTTTCGCTTTTGCTAAGTGAAGTGCCTCTGTGACCGCAATGAGGGCCGTTTCTGTGGAGTGGCCAGTCCGGAAGCCAGACTGATTGGGGTCTAGGAGGTCATTCTGTAAGAGATAAGCAGTAAGTTGGTTGGATACAGCACGTTCAAGTGTTTTAGAAAGAAAGGAGAGAAGAGAGACAGGACGATAGTTGGCTATGACGGTGGGGTTCAGGGTTGGTTTTTTTATGAGGGGCGTGACTCTGGCTTGTTTTAGGGAGGTGGGGACCACCCCCGAGTTGAGTGAGGAGTTGATGGTTGCAGTTAGGAATGGGAGGATGTCCGGTGCTATGGTCTGGAGGAGTGGGGAGGGTAGCCGGTCCAGCTGGCATGTAGTCGGACGGTTCGACGTTACCAGTGTCAGGGTCTCGGCTTCTGTAATGGGAGAGAAAGATGACAGAGTGAAGGATGAGGTTCTCGATTCAGCGTTTGGAATGGGTGGGGGTTGGGAGAAGGAGCTGCGGATGTTCTCCACTTTTTCCTCAAAGAAGATCGCAAAGTCTTCGGCAGAAAAAGATGAGGGAGGAGGGGGTGGGGGGGGAGTGAGGAGGGAGGACATGGTAGCATGCAGTTTGCGAAGATTCTTGGCAGAGGCCTCGATCCTATGGTGAAAGAAAGAAGCTTTGGCATTAGTAATGGTTTTGGAGAATGTTAACAAGAGGTTGTGATATGTGTCGATGTCAGCAGTGAGGCGTGATTTTCTATACTTCCTCTCAGCCGCTCTCAGGACCTGTCTTTGTTCTCTCACTGCATCCGTCAGCCATGGACTGGGTGGGGAACGGCGGGCAGGTTTCTCAACGAGGGGACAGAGCTTGTCAAAGGAGGTTGCAAGGGCTGAGAGGAGGGTGGAGGTTGCCATCTCTGTGGGGAGAGCAGAGAAGGTGTCACTCAAAGGTAGAGCGGATATTATGTCAGAGGAGAGGGTGGAGGGGGATAGGGAGGCCAGGTTACGTCTGAGTGAGACGGTTTGAGTTGGGGTGAAGACCTTTCGGTTAAGCATGAGAGTTAGTGAGAAGGATATGAAGGAATGGTCAGATACATGTAGGGGAGTTACCGTGGTGTTAATGATGCTGGAGTTACGGGAAAATATGAGATCCAAGGAGTTGCCTGCTTTGTGGGTGGGAGGCATGGCAGTGGGAGTCAGGTCAAATTGTTGTAGGAGGGAGACCACTGGGACCGACTGAGATGAGTCAGGCAGGTTGAAGTCGCCCAATAGAAGGAGCGGGGTACCATCTTCCGGTAAGGAGCTTAGAAGCATGTCCAGCTCATCTATGAAGTGATCGAGGGGACCTGGAGGGCGATAGAGTGTAACAATGGTGAGATTGAAAGGATTAGAGACAGATATTGCATGATATTCGAGGGAGGAGAGTGACAGTTCTGGGAGTTGTGTTAGGTTTGAAGCCCATGAAGGAGATGTCATGAGGCCAGTGCCTCCACCCCGTCTGGAGGGTCGAGGTGTGTGAGTGAAGTTATAGTTTGTAGATAATGCTGCAGGTGTTGATGAGTTATTGGGAGTTATCCAGGTCTCAGTTAGAGCCAGGAGCTGCAGATTTAGACTATGGGCGTAGGCAGTAATGAAGTCAGCTTTCTTGACTGCTGATTGACAATTCCATAAGCCTCCCCGTACTGTGACAGGTGTATTAGTGGCTGTAGGAGGGTAGGAGATTTGCCCACGACATAACCCCCCACAGCATAATGAATCGGGGGTCCCAAAAACAATTCAATGCGATCGGGTGAAGCCCCTGGTTCACGCTACTAGAAAAGTCAGCCCGGAGGCATTTCATCGACGCACAGCCCCATACACAGAGTCTCAAAGGAAGTGCAACATCGGCCACATACCACCAGGCGGCGGTATTTGATCTTTGCGATCTCAGACTCATTCCCTATGGTAACACAGGCTGCCTGGATGGATAACGAATGGAAATATCGAATAAAAGAAATAACTATCAAATAAAGTTACGTGGTTGGCCGTTCAACGATTGGCGGACAAAACGTATAAAATCGTAAAGAAGATGTGTCCGGCCCATGGGGGACATCAACGTGTGTTGTCGGGCCTTACAGATACATTTGATTTGATTTTAAATTTGATTTGATAAAGAAAAATCGCAAATTGCAGCCTAAGTATGACCCTATTAGCACAAAGAACGAAACCAATCTACTGATAATTAAAACACTAACCTTCTTACGGTCTTCTACTCTCATGCACTCCTCCTCCTATACTAATATGATACATTTGATTTGTTTTTATCAGTGATTACAAGAAGACCAGCCTGCCCAAACGCCTTAAAAACGCCTTTGACATCAACTTCCACTTCCTTATGACCACCGAGCGGATGAACCAAGCCGTCCGTGCGGTCTCACAGCAGCTGGAGATGAGTGTGGCGGAAAGTGCGGAGACCAGTCAACTTCCACTTCCTTATGACCACCGAGCGGATGAACCAAGCCGTCCGTGCGGTCTCACAGCAGCTGGAGATGAGTGTGGCGGAAAGTGCGGAGACCAGGGAGACGGCGTGGAACCGCAGGGAGGAGGCGCGGGACGTCGTCCTGCAGCAGGTGCTGCAGGAGTTGCAGGCAATGCGAGTGCTGCAGGAGTTCCTCTTTCACATGGTAAAATTTGTTTGAACAGCCAGGAGCAATACAAACAGAACCACCGCGGTCCCGTTGTTTTGTAGGCAACATTTTATTTACTGACTGACCCATTCACTATAGGCAGCTAACCAGCAGTGTATACACCAAACCAGCCCCATGACGTCAGCAACAAAATGGCCGCGCCCATAATGATAAATGCTTCAAAAATGCACATAACAAATAGTTTTTTCTTAGAAACTGCTTATTTTTATAACGTGATTTTTTTCTGTGGCTTATCTAAATACTAATGTGATGCTATGAATATGTATTTATCGCTATGCTTCATCTCCACTTTAAGGGGATGCAGACCTGAGAAAGACTTTCATCTTGTTTCCATCAGGGTCCCCGCATTTTCAATGGCCGGGGTCATCACCTACGTTTTTACCAGCCTACAACAAACGCTGGTGTACGGATGGAGGCAGAAGGCACAGAATGAGCGAAACAACTGTAGACACTATGAGATTCTTAAGCAAATCGTTGTGGACCAGAGCTACCTCAACGATGCAGAGATCCGGCAGAGAGCCGGTGTGGACTCGGACCGGCTGAAGAAGGTGCTCAACCAGCTCAAGAATACGCTGCAGGAGGCAGAGCTCCAAACAAGGTTTCTCTCCTCCACATTGCCTGTGGTGCATTTTTTCCTATTGCTAGGTTTTTAGTGAGTTTTTCCTTACCATCGCGTGGGTATGTCTGGGTCCAACTCTGTATCTTGTAGCCATGCCCTTATCTCTGGTCCCACGTCAAAGAGGCTGGCTTCCGAGTAGTTTTGACATGTGATATAGATAAAGATATTGTTTCATTGTGTATTGATTAACTTTATATTTGCTCTTCTTCTTCTTCTTCTTTAGAGTTTCCGGCAGTGTAGACGCATCGTGGCGTATTACTGCCCTCCGCACTTCTTTTGATGGTCTCTTCTTCTTCTTCTTTCTTGGCGTATTTCTTCCCTCCTCAGTTCTTATACTACACTAGTGGTGTGCCATCTTTAGGCCTCTTCAACTCACACTTTCTCCTTCTTCTCCGCTCCTCTTGCCTGTCCAATACTAATACATACACTAACGCTATATCCTCTGGTACAACTCTGAAGCATGCAGAAATGTCAGCACTGCCTTCTTACGGTCTTCTACTCTCATGCACTCCTCCTCCTCCTCCTATACTAATATGATACATTTGATTTGTTTTTATCAGTAGATACATGTATATCGACCTGGCCCTCCGCATGAAGGACGCCTTTACCATCGCCACCAACTTCGGAAACACCAACGAGCGGCTGGACAACGCCGCCCGTGGGCTCTCACTGCAGCTGCAGATGGAACAGAGCCGTGCGGCGATCAGGGAGGAGGCGCGGAACTTCGAGACTGCAGAGCAGCATCGGAAGGAGTTCCGGGCGATGCATGAGCTGATGGTAGGGCTGCAGCAGAACCAGGATGCGCGGGTGCATATCGTCGCCCTCCAGGAGCAGCTTGCAGCGCTGCAGCAGGAGAAATGGGACGATCGGGTGCAGCAGCAGCGGAATATCATCGCCCTCCAGGAGCAGCTTGCAGCGCTGCAGCAGGAGAAACAGCAGAGGGAGCGGGCGTGGACAATCTAAGGCCCTGTTTAGACGGAAACGCTAGCAGGTGAATCCGCAAAAATATTTTTTCAGATGTGCCTTTCGTTTATACGGAAACAGCGTTTTTACGGGGTGAAACCGTAAAAAAGTGAGACCACCTTCCAGGGTGGAATTCCTAGAAACGCGCTCTTACTAAACTGTCAAACCGCATAAAACGATGACGAAAGGGTCGTCAAGGCTCTCGTCGCGCATACTGCTTACATCACAGGCATGCGCCAGATTTTCTCCCATCCCAATGTTAGTCGTTATGCCAATTCCCAATCCCATTCCTGGTCGCTGCGCACTTACCCCCCCACAGTCGGTCTGGGAGAGTGTGGAGGCTATCACGTGCTTCCTCCGACACATGTCTAGCCAATCAACCGCTTCTTTTCACCTGGCAGCACGGCCTCTCACTGAGAGGGTGTAACGTGTGGAAGGATCACACTACCCCCCTTAGATCCTATCCGCGCTGAGCAGGCGCCCCGACCGAACTGTAGGAGTCGCTGTTTACAATGACCCGGACCCACCCCACCAGCTTTCCCACCCTCTAATACAGCCAATTGTATTAGTGTGAACGACCAGCCAAGCTGGTGACGACGCCGGAGCTGTGAGCTGGATTCGAACAGGCGAATCCAAAATGTTATACTGCCCCCTGTGCCAATGAAAATGCCCCAGAGTGCCTATGCAGGCACGTGTAACGGATGTTCTGTCCGTGTTCTCCTGCGTTGTGTTCTGGGCGTGATGCTTAGTGACGAGTCGGCACACATGGACAACTGTTCATCATTTATTCGGTGGTCTGCAATGGAGCCACCAACCTGCATGAAACGGGTGGTCAATGTCACAAAGAAACAGCGTCACACAATGTTCTCTCAGTCACGTCTTTCACGTTGGGTGCTTGTTACAGACTGCAAACAATTATATTTGCACAATAAATCAACGTCTTAAGGCACATACCTGCATGAAACGGGTGGTCAATGCCACAAAGAAACAGCGTCACACAATGTTCTCTCAGTCACGTCTGTTGACAGAGAACAATAGGTTGACTATATTGCCTCTGTGAAATACACCGACTAAAACCTTCAATTGTGCATATAATATAACCACACCGTTCGTCACAACACTATCGAGTCATTATTATCTATCAACAGTCAATTCTTATACAAAATATATACACAACAGTGTGAAACACAATAATACTGCGCGCCACAATAATCACATACCTTTCACGTTGGGTGCTTGTTACAGACTGAACCCAAACCGGAAGGTTGCTTCTAACACGCGCGAATACTTGACCCGGAAGTGCAAAACTCTCGAACGTGAACTTATCAAGTTACGTTCAGATAAAAGTGTCTTTGGTATAAAGAAATAATAAACAATAGTAACCACTTGTAAACATTTGTAAACAGGATTTGGTGACATTTCAATCCTTAATAAAATAATAAACAATGTTCAATTGACACTTGTTACACACGCGTGCCTAGGGTTGCCTACCCCTGTTCTATATTATAGCTATGGATGCAATATATGGCCCATTTGACATCAGGTATCTATCGTTCAAGATGTGAAAAAGAAATAATTTTTCCATCCATACATTCCCGCTTTATACCGTGGTGAATATAAGTATGGTTTTAGAGCGGTTTAGGGTAATTCCTGGGAGGCTAGTAATAGCCTGATACGTGTATTATATTAAATCCATTGCCATTTCGTCCCTATACACGCTACACTTAAAAATTCAAATGCATATGATCGGTATTATGTTCCATCATGAATGCATGAAAGGGGGGGGTCGTTTCTGATTAATTGATTGTCAATAACGGCATTCGTTAGTACAACCCCATACGCTGATCAGGGCGATGGCTATGAAAACAAGGCACAATCGAGCTGAAATTGACGGTAAATTGCTCTTACCTGTGGCTGGTGGGATTCCAAAAAGAATATTCTAATTATTTGATTGCCATCTGGTAGATCGTATGTCCATTTGGCCCACGACATAACCCCCCACAGCATAATGAATCGGGGGTCCCAAAAACAATTCAATGCGATCGGGTGAAGCCCCTGGTTCACGCTACTAGAAAAGTCAGCCCGGAGGCATTTCATCGACGCACAGCCCCATACACAGAGTCTCAAAGGAAGTGCAACATCGGCCACATACCACCAGGCGGCGGTATTTGATCTTTGCGATCTCAGACTCATTCCCTATGGTAACACAGGCTGCCTGGATGGATAACGAATGGAAATATCGAATAAAAGAAATAACTATCAAATAAAGTTACGTGGTTGGCCGTTCAACGATTGGCGGACAAAACGTATAAAATCGTAAAGAAGATGTGTCCGGCCCATGGGGGACATCAACGTGTGTTGTCGGGCCTTACAGATACATTTGATTTGATTTTAAATTTGATTTGATAAAGAAAAATCGCAAATTGCAGCCTAAGTATGACCCTATTAGCACAAAGAACGAAACCAATCTACTGATAATTAAAACACTAACCTTCTTACGGTCTTCTACTCTCATGCACTCCTCCTCCTCCTATACTAATATGATACATTTGATTTGTTTTTATCAGTGATTACAAGAAGACCAGCCTGCCCAAACGCCTTAAAAACGCCTTTGACATCAACTTCCACTTCCTTATGACCACCGAGCGGATGAACCAAGCCGTCCGTGCGGTCTCACAGCAGCTGGAGATGAGTGTGGCGGAAAGTGCGGAGACCAGTCAACTTCCACTTCCTTATGACCACCGAGCGGATGAACCAAGCCGTCCGTGCGGTCTCACAGCAGCTGGAGATGAGTGTGGCGGAAAGTGCGGAGACCAGTCAACTTCCACTTCCTTATGACCACAGAGCGGATGAACCAAGCCGTCCGTGCGGTCTCACAGCAGCTGGAGATGAGTGTGGCGGAAAGTGCGGAGACCAGTCAACTTCCACTTCCTTATGACCACCGAGCGGATGAACCAAGCCGTCCGTGCGGTCTCACAGCAGCTGGAGATGAGTGTGGCGGAAAGTGCGGAGACCAGTCAACTTCCACTTCCTTATGACCACCGAGCGGATGAACCAAGCCGTCCGTGCGGTCTCACAGCAGCTGGAGATGAGTGTGGCGGAAAGTGCGGAGACCAGTCAACTTCCACTTCCTTATGACCACCGAGCGGATGAACCAAGCCGTCCGTGCGGTCTCACAGCAGCTGGAGATGAGTGTGGCGGAAAGTGCGGAGACCAGTCAACTTCCACTTCCTTATGACCACCGAGCGGATGAACCAAGCCGTCCGTGCGGTCTCACAGCAGCTGGAGATGAGTGTGGCGGAAAGTGCGGAGACCAGTCAACTTCCACTTCCTTATGACCACCGAGCGGATGAACCAAGCCGTCCGTGCGGTCTCACAGCAGCTGGAGATGAGTGTGGCGGAAAGTGCGGAGGCGCGGGACGTCGTCCAAGTTGCAGGCGATGCGAGTGCTGCAGAGTGCACAGCAGGCTCGGGAGGATGCACAGCAGGCAACGAGTTTGCTGCTGAAGGAGTTGCAGGCGATGCAAGTGCAAGGCTCGGGAGGATGCGCGTTTGCTGCTGAAGGAGTTGCGGAACCGGCCAATTTAAAGTTCATTTTATATAGTGTTCTGCTGTTTGGGGAGCAGGGGCAGTATGGGGAGCAGGGGCAGTATGGGGAGCAGGGGCAGTATGGAATTCATAGTTCATTTTAAATAGTGTTCTGCTGTTTTTTTTTTTTCTTGGTACAGTTTGAGAGCAGGTTATATGTAGAGTTAGTAGTAGAGGCTCTGTTGTGATTTAATAAATATTCAACATTCTCTTTTGAGACTCCGCCTCAGACTCTTATCATTTGGCACTCAAAGCTAAACATTGGCTGCGGTTACATGGTGACTTTTAATTCCGAATTATAACTTCGGAATCAAATCATTCGGATGTAAAAAAAAATCATGCGAGTTTACATGTCAAATCTTAATTCCGACAAGGTGTTTACATGAAAGTCACTGTCTAATCGGGAGTTTTCGAGTCATCGTAAGGTTTGGGGCTGGGAAGGCTTCTGATTGGGTAAACGTAAACAGGATATTAACGTCATTACGTTTACCGGAAGTAAACAAACAGCTGCGACCGGTAGCGTACCAAACAACATTAACCAGACTCTCGGTGTGTCGTTAACGCTACCTCTCGTGTCTATTCTGCTAACGCTAACGTTAACGAAACCGCTCGTGTCTATTCTGCTAACATTAACGCTACCTCGTGTCTATTCTGCTAACGTTAACGAAACCGCTCTTGTCTATTCTGCTAACATTAACGCTACCTCTCGTGTCTATTCTGCTAACGTTAACGCTACCTCTCGTGTCTATTCTGCTAACGTTAACTCTACCTCTCGTGTCTATTCTGCTAACGTTAACGCTACCTCTCGTGTCTATTCTGCTAACGTTAACGCTACCTCTCGTGTCTATTCTGCTAACGTTAACGCTACCTCTTGTGTCTATTCTGCTAACAGCTGCGACCGGTATTCTCAGCTACTGTGCTAGCGTACCAAACAACAGCTACAAGATTGGACAACCTTATGACCGCATTTTTCATTTTCATACTTTTACTTAAGCAGCAGCACGCTTAATAGAGCTAGTGAATGGATAAACAACGTTATTTAACATTGCAGAATGGGTACAATTACAATGCGGCTCAATACAAACAATTGTTAAGGGGCCCAGGGGGTGTAGACTGTTGTAGTTTGAGCAAATTTACACCATGCTCCAAAAATCTGCCGAGCGATCTGGCGCGGGGAGCGCTCGATTCAAGGTGAGCGGGGAGCGAGCGGAGAGCGACTTGGGGGCGGGGTCAACATGAGCGATTAGCGGACCAAGCTTTAAAGAGCGAAGAGCGGATTTCGATAATGTCAAGGGAACTATAAATGATTGCATCACGTCATGATATAGGAAATCATGGAAACACTGCAGACAGCTGATTGAATAGATTGGATAGCAAGGCGGGTGGTCCTCTGTTTCGGCTCGCAGCTTTCAATCACGGGGCTTGGTCGTAAATGTTCTCTTTTTCCCACCCTAAATGGTCCACTCACATATGTGTCTCACAACATTCTAGGCGATAAATGGGCCATGCAATTGCTGGATCCTAATTAATCATTCGATCTGCAACTCCCTAGTTTGGCAGTTCGACCAGAATTTTCACGTCAGCCGCCGCGCTGCTTTGGACGGATTAATTTGCGTGAAGTTAAAATCGAGTTAACTTTATGCTAACGCAGTAGGGGCGAGCATGCTGCACTGACACGTTCCTATTTGCAGCGGTCACTTCCCATTGGCTGCATTGACTCCTACTTACAAAAATTAATGCATCAGCTCCTCTACATTGAAAATGAATCCCTCAGCTTTTTTATTTCTACATAGAATATTAATTGAATGCGGCTGCGCTGCATTCCACCGCTGAATCAGTGGAAATACACTTTTATTGGGAACATACGCCGACACGTGTCACGGCAGCATCTGGTTTGTCTAGTCAATATAGTAATTTTATCACCAAATAAAGAGAAACTTTGTTTAGTCCAACATTTTATTTGGTTATTGTTAACACATTCCTTGCCAGCCATTGTACCCATCATTGTACCCAGTCTGCCAGCGCTATAAGTCTATGGAGTGGCTCACCTTCTTTGCAGGGCTATAACTTTTTAAATTGTATTGCTATATTGACATTACTATGGCCCATTCAACATGGATTATCTATCGTTCAGGATGTGGGAACGTTATACTTTTTCATTCATACAAAAATACCTTCTAGAATATAAGTATGTTTTTATCGTTTTCTGCATTATCGATTTATTAGGTAATTCTGATTCGACTCGCAAGGTGACGTAACTCGGTGCTGGTGGAGCTGATTGTGATCTGATTGGCTCTATGGTTGTAGCGCGAGTGAAACCTGACACTTCCTCAAACGGAGAGGCAGAGCGAGAGAGAGAGAGAAGGGGACCTGGGAGTAGCATATCACTGTAATACAGGGGTCTCAAACCAATGTACTTTCTAACAGCTATATATATACTTTATAGTATTGCTATCTGTCCATTCTCATTGTCACTTGAGTGCATAAACAGTGCCTTCATAATGGCTTAACGAAAATAAAAATCCATCGGTTGGTTGGTTGTCATTTTATAGCGTCGTGAATATAAGCTTTATCGCAGTTTGTCTCATCTTTTTTTCTGGGAAGCTAGATATGAGGCTAGTCACGTTATATCAAACGCCATTTCTGTTGTATATATACGAATGAAATAAAACAAACTGCTTAGTATCCGGACTATTACAGAGCATCTATGGATGAAATGGGGGCGGTGGGGGACGCCGATCAGTATTATTGATTAGCAATACAGTGTGCGTTCAAGTAGCCACATTCACTGATCGATCGCTTGCGTGTTACAACAATGTCCAATCCGGCTGTAATTTGGGTGAATAGTATCCTACCGTCAGCCCATGTGATCGCCGGCAGCATTTCGTCATTATTCATCGGCATCTGGTAGATCGATATGTCCATTGGCTGATCATAAATCCCATTATTCTAGGCTGAAATCTGCTTTCCGTAACGTGATCAAAGATGGAGGATGTTCGGCTGGGATCCAGGCTAAAACAATAACAACTTGCTGGTCCACAACGGGTGGAATCGAAACACGAGTTAACTCGTGGACGGTCCTTAATGTGTTAATGTGAGGGCTGTGGGTGTGTGTGTGGGTCATGAGCAGATAATAGGGACTCTTAAAGTTATACGTAAAACGAATAACAACTAACTGCTTACGCAGACGTTTTAGGAGAAGGGGAAAAATAAACAACACAAAACAACCTTTACAGGTGGAAGCCTCAACGTGAGTATTCAAGAAGATAAGTAATGTACAAAAAAACAGGACGACACTCATTAACACTTTGATTGCCCATCACAAGTTTTCTCGGGTTTCGTTTTTTCTCGTTTTCTTTTTTTATTAGCAATCTGAAATCATATTTCATCAACCAAGTCTACCGTTGGAAATCCAACCACTCCAGGTGCTCAGATGTGAAAAAAGCGCCCCCTATCGTCTCCCAGATGGTAATTCACTCTTTTGGAGATGTGAAAAAAGCGCCCCCTATCGTCTCCCAGATGGTAATTCACCCTTTTGGATTGAACTCAAGATAAAAAATCCCTTACTCTACATTTTACTTCTCACTCACGCAGCCAGGGTCGATCAGCTCCACTAGTGAGCCTCAGAGCAGCGGAGATTATGTGTTTTTACAGTATACACGGTGAATCAATAAAAATATCGATTTTTTTTCGAATGCCGATCAGGAATTGGAATCAACTATTTGGATACCATCTGATCTCAGGTAAGGAATCTATGTTACCAGTATTAGGATAATCAGACTCGTTTTCACAGAGATATAAGCTTTTATGTGATTATGTGATATTGCTGTTTGGCTGTGCGAGCGGTCAGTAACTAGGAGAATCGATTTTCAACACGCACACACATATACTATCGATAATCTAGCGTTTATTTGAAAACGATTCATAAATAGGCCGAACAATGACAACGTTCTAGAATATTCCAGTAAAAGGCGATTATCATGGAATGTCTTATTTTTTTCCGTGAAAACGAGTGATTTTCAAAATGCTAGAAAACGGAAATTAAGCGATAAAAAAAACAATCTGCTACGACAATGTTGACTGGAAAATGAGTCTTTGATAAGCGACGGGCAGATTAGACACATAGCCATAATTTAAAACATAGATTAGGCAATATTAACGTTAACATTGAAGTGGCCCTGGGCATTCAAGGGGGTGAAAAAGGAATTAAGCTTGGGCAATCAAAGTGTTAGAGGTATTGTAGAGAAAATAAATAAGCCACAAAGACAACTCCTAAAAACTGTTTATATTGCAAACATAAAACAATAAACCTCCACCAAGGGAGTTTATGTGCAAAGGGCAGTTCCAAAAGAACAAAAGAAAACACTACCATAAAGGACTCAGCCTTTATAAAATAAAGTGTAAACTAAGCCAGTAGACGAAAACGAGTATAGCTACAAAAGAAGGCTAAATGCTGAATGGGCAGCACTACACTTAAATATAAGAAGCCTGACCAAGTATAGCCAGCACAAGGAAATGAAAAAGCAGTTGACACTGCGATCTCCAAACCTAAATAGACTCCACATGGCCATAGGCACAGCTGCATTGCATCAGGTGCAATCAAGCCCACACACCTGCCGACCCATGAGGCAATTAACCACAGGGAACAGGGATTGACAGCTATCCCTCACAGAAAGGTGAAATAAAGCAAAAATAGACAGCTGTCCCTCACAGAAAGGTGAAATAAGGCAAAAACCATGACACTTAACCCCTAATTGCTCCTGATGAGCAGGTTGGCACCTTGCATGGTCGCCTCCACCATCGGTGTGTGATTCTATGGGTGAATGTAAGGAACAAATTGTAAAGCGCTTTGGATAAAAGCTATATAAAAAATTATAATAAATGCACCATTTACTATGGACCGGTACCCAAAAATCAGGGGTGAACAATTTTAAGGATTGTAGCCTATTGATATAAAACAGCATTCTCTCCTTGCCTGCAATTTAAATCTGGTCTTTCTCCTAAATAATGATGAGACCTAAAACCAGGGGTGGAATATTCTTTGTCATGGCACAGTGATCCACTGCTACCCAGTTTGCGCAATGGCATCAGCAACCAAAAACCAGTGCATGTTCGCCTCTCTGGGAAGCGTGACCCATAGCCTAGAATGTAACTTCTAGTCAGGAGGCTTTTTTTCAATGTATAGTGCAATGAAAATAACTGCTTGTAGAGCAGCAATACGGAGAGGATATTGGACAACATTCAGGAGCGTTAAACCAGGGCAGAACACAGAAGGGCCAGAGTTTGAACGACGGGAGGGGAATTACATGCACAGAGAAGCAATTCCTTTCTATAGCATAATAGCAGCATAATCAAATCATTGTCATAAGGAGGAACACATTATTTCTTTGAATGTTTATTTTGAATTGCTTCTGTGTATGTAGTGTGCTGTATAAATAAACTTGCCTGCTTTGCTTATAGTGATAGATGCTGACTTTTCAGTTTGTCGTCATATTCATTTCTTGAAAAGGACTGCATTTATGTAACATCTTTTTATCCAAAGTGCTTCACAACTTATGCCTCACATTCACCCATTCCTCACATTCACACACCAATGGCAGAGGTGACCATGCAAGGTACCAACCTGCTCATCAGGAGCAGTTGGGGGTTAAGTGTCTTCGTCAAGGACATTTCGCTGCTGTGAGGAGCCCGGGAAACCGGGAACTGGCGATGCACAGGTCAGTTTTTTTTTAACCCGCACCCACCCAACACAGAAGTGGAAGCTCATCCGAACCCACCCGAACCTTTATCATGCAGATAAAACAATGACCCGGATCCGACCGAACCGCGAATAAATAAATAAAAAAAGGATGCAGGCAATATTCCAAAGTTTCTTGTCACATTTATTGAAAGGCAACTTCAAACACGTTATGAAATTAACTGCGAGGATAGGAATATGTGAAAAAGTATAATGTTGATTAGTGAACTTCGACCTGACGCATCGTGTTCTTTTCATTCTTTACAGTCTCGAGGAATCCCACAAGTGAAGAAGATGCACGCCCCCGGTGCCCTCAATGTGGTGCTCAACTGGCGCACGCCCCCGGTGCCCTCAATGTGGTGCTCAACTGGCGCAATAACTAACCACCAGACCAGAGTCATTAACACCCAAATACTGGTCTCTGCCCCATATCTGATCGATCTGCTTTTTATGCATGACATAGAGGTACTCGCGGAGGCGCAGGAGGATAGAGCGTGGCGTCGTGCCACCATCGAGCATCAGTACCACCAGATGCTTTTAAGGGTGGTCAGGGGGTACAACCATACCTGGTATCTGTAAAAAGATCACGAGGGCGCTGGAGAATACAGGGTGGGGTGCAGATTGACCACCACCTCCTCCACCACCATGTATATGTTCTTCAGTACAAGAGTTAAATTATACTTAAATAAAGGTATTATGTATTGAACGTAGTTAAGTATTAAAAGTAAAAGTACATGGGGCGGAGAGGCCACATAGCGCGCTGAGTCACAAAGCGCTCGTCCCGGGTTCGTTTCCCAGTCCTGGCGATCATTTGCCGCATGTCTTCCCTACCTCTCCTCCCGTTCTTCCTCTCTCCCTCTTATCGGTCCTGCGTGGCCAGAATGAAAATGCTGTAAATAAAGTAAGAAAAAAAAGGTATAATGTTATTTACATTTTTGTGTAATTGAATGCTACAAATAGCCTAAAGGGGTCCCCACACGGCGAGCGATTTTAGCCAGGCGACCGATTTTTTTTGCGAGCAGACAGACAGAATTGTATCGCCTTCATTGTTATGAATGAGACAGCCCACACGGCAGGAGATTCTGAAGCGACGGTCGCGCAGCTATTTCTGTCGCCTCGCAAAATATCGCCTCGATCCTATTTTTTGAGGCGACACTGCAGGACAAAGAGGAAATAACATCTGACTTCTACACTAGTAGTGCAGAAGTTCTACTGGTGTATCATTTGTACACCTTTAATGTATCAATACATTCATTGATCAATCTACGTATTATTACCATGCTACTTATGTTCATTATTATAACGGGAACAATTTAAATAAATAACGTTAGTTTGAGAAGCTATAGTCATTGTCATTAACTAATAAATGAACAATGTGCCACGATGCACCTACTAAATAAGTTGTGGGTGTTGACAGAGTTTAATGTCCAGGCTGCAGCTGATGTAGTTTATACGGTTTATTGTCCAAAGAAAATGATGGTTGAGAACAGAAGTTTGCGTCAGTGAACAAACATTCTCTCTCAGCAGGTGTATACTTGAAACAATAACTACACCCACCCCCAGCTAGACAGAGCGAAAGTTGGGACACGCGCCTGTGACATGCAGGTGCAGCCTGTCAGGCTCGTGTGCCCCACTTCCCCCCAACAAAACCCCCAAAGGGCGCGCATCTCCAGTGACATAACAACCTCAGCATCAAACATACAGAACACATTATATAGCTTACATACATTATACATTACATACTAACTATGGATGACGAAAAATTGATCAGTTATTCAGAACTTCAAGGAACTGTACGATCCGAGCTGTCAACAATATAAAGACAATATTAAGAGAGATCAGGCGTGGAGATCAATTTCATTAACGATGGGCTGCTCTGGTAAGTATACCTCAGTTAGCTAGCTAACTATAGTATCAGACACAGCTACCTAGTGGCGAATTATTTGCCCATATCTTATGACTAATGTTTATATTTAATAGGCTATAGTACTCAAATGTAATCAATTAATGGATACTTTTATAATTATTAAATGTAAATGTCTAGTTTCTACACATCAAACATTTATTTATTTGTATTACTTTTCGAGATGACTAGATCCTGAATATCAGTGCTTTAATCCAACCAATCTCCATCTAGTGGATATGAAAAAGAATACAAGGAACACAAATCAATATTCACATTTTCAATTTGCAGTTGATGAATGCCAAAAGAAATGGAAGAACCTGAGAACGTATGTTCGAAAAAGAAGATCAAACCCACCAAGTGGGTCAGGAGCAACGGGGGAGAAAAGGTGGAAATACATGGAGATCATGGCCTTTATTCACCCCTACACCCAGGGCAAAGGGTATGTATGTCATGTGGTTAAAGAATTACACTTTAAAAAACAGAGCCTAAATGATGATGTTGCCCTACTACAATAAATTTTAATTGGACGCTAATTGTGAATGTGAAGCAAAATGGCACTTTGTTTTTGACGTCACATGGGGTGTTATTGTGTCAAATTAAATATCCTCACTGAAAATCAAGTAAAACATTTTTCTATGTTTATAGTGGGGCGACAAACTTGTCTGAGGACAATTTTATGTCTGGCCCTGCGTGCCCCCTTGAGGAAGATGACGATGGGGAAGAGGAGGATGCAGCAGCTGTCCCGGCCACCCCTGCAAAGGTTCGGACACCAGCCCCTCTGACTGGCTGGGGCAAGAGGAAGAAGGCCGGGGAGAATTTGGACAACGCCCTGATGAGCTTCATCACAGCTCCATCGACGCCTGCAGCTCCCCCAACACAGAAGACGGCGATGGAGCTCTTTCTCCTCAGCCAAGTGCCTGTGATGGATGCTCTAACCCCTCCATTGCAGGCAAAGGCACAAAGGGCCATAATCAAAGTTCTGGAGGAACTTCGTGCTCTCCAGGAGCAGGGCAATGTAGCTTCAGCTGGCCCAATAGCCATGAGGCCAACACCACAGCAGTGGGAGCACGGGCAGAGGTACCTTACACCTTTTAATTACTGGGAGCAAAATAGATACATTGCACCTAACCCCTCCATGTACTGTCATGATCCCGCCACCGATCTAGAGGTTTAATGTCTCAGCCAGTCTCTCTCTCCTCTGGTCCTCTGCCCTCCTCTGTTCAGTCACCCATGTTGGCCCATGCAAAATATACAATGTTTTTTAAAGTGTAATTATTTAACCACATACTATGCCCTGGGTATAGGGGAGAAGAAAGGCCATGATCTCTTTTTTTGCTCTTCTTTTTCTAACATACGTTGTTCTCAGATTACATTGCATTCATCAACTGCAAACTAAAATGTTATGATGATTGGTTAAATGTATGTTAAATGTCTTGTTCTTTTTAAATAAATGTGTTCCAAAGTCTGAAAATCATTTACTATGTGAAAATGTTCATTTCTAGTTTATATACAAACATTTATTTATTTGTATTACTTTTCAAGATTACTAGATCCTGAATATCAGTGCTTTAATCCAACCAATCAAAAAAAAACAAATACAAGGAAGACAATGGACCACAATGCAGTGACATTTTGTGTAATTACTTAAAGGACAAACATAAATACTCCCACTAGGGTAACAACAAAGAAACATTCATTCAAAGGCAGCTTGATCATAAAAAAAAAAAACTATACAAAATACACACTAATATACAAAACTATAGTAAATAGCACTTCCTGGCGATGGTCGGCCTACACCATTCTTTCTTGCCATGCCACACTACCCTCTGGTGAGCAGAAATACTCCTGGTACTTCTCTCGCACAGTGTAGGCTTCCCGGGAGCACCTATTTCCACCGATGTTCCTGACTGAGACCATGTTGTCCTCACCGGCTCTTCTCTCATCCAGCCAAACCTGGCTTTCACTGGGCCTCTGCAAGTAGTTGTGCAGGATACAGAGGGTCAACACCAGGGTGCTCACCTTACCGGGAAGCAGATGTATCCTGCTGTAGAGAACCCTCCAGCGGGAGGCAAGAATGCCGAAGGCATTTTCAACTACATTCCTTGCCCTTGAGAGACGGTAGTTGAAAATCCGCTTCTCGTGGGTGAGGTTTTTCCCGGGGTAAGGCCTCATGAGGTAGGTCTTCAGTGGGAATGCTGCATCTCCCACCATCGTAAACGGCACCTTGTCGAGGTGTGCAGCATTTGGGAGTATGTCATCCTCTGGCACGTGGAGGGATTTTTCCTCCATCCCCCTTCCAAGTGCTGAGGTGGCATAAACTCCTCCATCGCTGACCCTTCCAAACTCTCCCACGTGGACAACTCGGAAGCGATAGTCGGCATCTACAAGAGCAAGCAAGACGAGGGAGAAGGTCTTCTTGTAGTTGAAATACAGACTCCCAGACTTCAGGGGTGCCTGCATGACGATGTGTTTGCCGTCTATCGCGCCGAGGCAGTTGGGGAAGTTCCACCTCTGCCCAAACCTTAGAGCAATGGCTCTCCAATCCTCCCCAGTTGGAGGAGGCATCTGGCTCCCCATTAGCCGCCTGTTGATGGCCTCACAGGTGTCCTCCACACAGGCTGCCACAGTCGACTGTCCCATGCGGTAGCAAAATGCCAGACTCACAAAGGAGTCACCTGTTCCAAGGAACCTGTAAAATAAAATGTGTCAGCAGGGAATGTGTTCTTTTTCATATATGATGTGATTCTTGTGTTCTTTTTTTATATATGATGTGATTCTGTTCCTTTTTATATTTTGTGCACAATAAAATATGTGTTTGTTGAACCCCACTATCGCCCAATGAGCCTCTGTACCTGGTACATGTAGTATGACTCCTCAATGTTACAGCCAGCCTTTGCTTTGCCTCAATAGGCTGCCTGTAATTTGTGGTCTTCTTTTGGATATCGGGTCCAACCACACTCAGGAGAAGATCCATCTGCTCCGCAGACATCCGGAAGTATTTCCGGTGCCGCTCCTCGTCCAATTGTAACTCTGCCACCAAATTGTGGAAATCACCCTGTTGCTGCCTTCTCAGGTTTAAAAAGTGCACCCAGACTCGCCTCCTACGACGTCTCCGACGCAAATATAAAAGAAGGGCTGCAGCCTTCTTTTTATCACCTAAAATTGCATCTGTGGAAAACAAACAATATCATTATTTAACTCAATTTAAGTGAACATTTTAAGTTATAACAATATTTGAATGTTAGTGAATTTAAATGCCCATACCTAGCTAGTTAAATATCACAACTTCATTGTACATGAGAATAATATAGTCCCCTTCGGATGTATATATCTTTTATTATCTCTTTTTCTTACAAAGTACTGTATATCTGTATGTCATAAATGTCATAAACTGCATCCTTAGTACTTGTGTGTATTTAGCCGTACTGTATTGTACCCATTCTGCAATCTGTTAATAACGTTTTCAATCAATCACATCATGGGGGGAAATTAGCTAAGGTTTGATTTATTTATTTAAGATTGCAGAATAAATACAGTACACACAACTGCTAATTGGGGTTGCATAACAGAGAGATAGAAAGTCTTGTTTACATCAGGTCCCATTTTCAATTCATCATGACATACAGATATACAGTACTGTTACATCCAGACATTTACTGTAGTTAGAGTATGGATAAATAGCTAACGTTAAATTAGGCTATCGATATACTAACGTTTAGGTAACGTTAGCTAGCTAGCAAGCTATGATGAACAACCAGTACAGCTAACACGAACGTGTTTACCTACTCTACTTTCGTTAACGTTAGCTGACGTTATGAAAGCTATGATCTGTAATTTCAACTGGATAACGTTAGCTATTTATTCATCTATGCTAATATTGTCAGCTTATTTACTCACCCATTTTTACGTGTGTTTCTCCCGATGATTCAATAGTGTTGAGAGTAGAATTTGCCACCTCTAGAGTTCTAAACAACAATATCCGACGAGAGATGTTTGAGAAGCCGTGACCACTTCCGGTAAAACGATCGCCTCTGGTGTGGGGGGCCAAGTGATTGTCGTTGAGCGACAGACAATTCCATCGCCAGGCGACGTCGGTCGCCCGCCGTGTGCAGACCACTTAAGTATTACCCCGGCGCAAAGTGTTTTGCAAAAAGTTCGGCAATAGTCTCGTCTTGCATGTTAAGAAAAACATTTGCCTACATATAGGCTTAAGAAACTGGTCCCAGACAGTGGTGGCCATCCAATAACCGGTTCAGCAGAGCATTACGCCCAGGGCACACCGCACGCGAATGAACACAGGCCGGCGGCTGCCGCTTCACTTCCGCTCCCATGTTAACAGACGCTACTGTGCACACTGGCCGCAAGCGGGAGCGCACCTCGCGGGCGGCAAGCTATCTTTTCCGCTTTGGTTGGATTCGAGGCGGCGTCTATGCTCTTCAAGTGTTGAATGTGCATTCCTCCGTGCGCTTCCGCGCGCTATAGTCGTCGGAGGTGTGTCTGGCCAGGCGCGCGATCCCGCTAGGAACCCGCACGTGAAATTCGTGCGCGTTGTATGTGCCCGGGCCGTCATGCTCTCTATGACAGATTCCATGAAGAGAATAGAAAGGATGACCGTGATGCTCTGCGGAAGCTTTGCCTGGTCCCGCAGCTTGCTGGAAAAGTTAACAGTCAAGTAGCAGAACAATTGTTTGCAAGGATGAAGAAAAACAACTACTTCCTAAACATGAATTTACCATCAACCCATCTATTCCTCATGAGGAACATCATCCACCATGATAACGTGAACAAAAACAAGCGAAAACTGGACAACTTCAAAAAGGCTTTTGGAACTAATGATGTAGCAATGAACATCCACAGCCAGGCAGTATTGGGTAACTTTCCAAATTTAGTTTTGCTATGCAATTATATCAAAATGCAACACATTAATCCCAGTATTGTTGAAATATTTATTTTATTTTTAGGAAACCCAGTATTGTCAGACACATCTCCCACTGCTCCAATGGACACTGATGAACCACTTGGTGAGTAATGGGGTGAAGGTGGGCAGGGTGTTAACAGCATATCAGGGTCAGGAATTTATTGCACTTGATGATTTAAATCTTTTAAACATGCCTTCACTGAATGACTGGAAATCTCTTATCTTTTTTAGAGCCCACTGTGCCCTCCATAACGGCAGGAACAAAGACGGTCTGGGAAGAGGAATGGAATCCTATCCAGGACCAACTGGTAAGCTGATCAATAAAAAAATATAAATTTGTATTCAAAGTGTACAGTATACAAATAAATCAATGGGTAACTGATTATAATTAATAACTTATTCACAGCTCGATTACGTGCTGGACAAGACACGGCCAGGCACAGAATATATTGTCAAAGAAGGACTCATATGTCTGATGCGTGAATAATTCTGCAGCCTGGGATTGCGAAGAGACGTTGATTCAGCTGTGAGTATTGGGTAATAGGTGAACTTTTTCGCTGATTTTTGTTTCTTGCCGATAGGGAATGCCCGTTAGCCAGGTACAGGGAACGGGGCCCAGATCGAGCAGTTTGTTTACGCCTCTCTCCCCAGATCGAGCAGTTTGTTTTCGCCTCTTCTAATGACGAAAAGTCCTCGGAGATGTTTGTTGAGATGAATGGAACAGCACAGGAGTTCTATCAGTCATTGGGAATCCCCTATAAGATAGTCTCTGGTAGGTCCTACTACACACACCACACACACCAGACACCACACACACCAGAAACTAGAGGAGTTCTATCAGTCGCTGGGGCGACACCGCCCCAAAAGAAGAAGCGGTGCCATATGTGCTACACAAACGCAGCCGCCTGGAGAGGCACTGTTACAAGTGCACACGGGTTGTGTGCAAAGAGCACAGCCTCTCCATTTGCACAACGTGCACAAAATAAAAACATATATAAACATCTATTTGTCTTTTTCAATTCAGGTATTTTCATGTAGGTCAAACACGAGTGATTAGCTGCATCAACTGTACATGTATTGCAGGACAATGTGTGCCATGCAGTGCATCCGTGTTGATACAATTATATTGTATATAATATATTTTAGGCAGTTTCATGGCATGAATTATATGACATGCCATGGCATGATAGAAATATAGGGCGAAATGGCGAATGTAGCTGTGCATTCACTGTACATGTATTGCAGGACAATGTGTGTGCTGTTCGATTTAATGTTAGTAGTTTAGCGCCCTGTATCTCGCCTTCCAGGAAATATACTAGACCTAATCCCATATAACGCTTATATTCACGAGGCTATAAAATGAGAACGTATTGATGAAAAAATTATTTCTTTAAGCCATTTTGAAGGGACGGTTTATGGTCTCAATTGAAAATGAGAATGGACAGATAGCAATACTATAAAGTATAGATTTAGCTCTACAAACAGCCCCATGCCCAATGCAAGTCTGTTTTGAAATGCTGGCCGTTTAGCGTGAGATTAGATGGCCCTAGCGTGAGATTAGATGGCCCGAATGTGTTAAAGTTACCCACTGGAATTGATGAGAGAGGGTGGGGGAAAACACAAGAATAAAATAAATAAAAATAAAAACGGTATGAAACACAAAACACCAGTATAAAATAACTGGGTAAAAATCCCAAAATAACCACCACTGCCTAGCAGTTGAAAACAAGAAAAACAAGAGACAGAGAAAACCCTAGAAGCATGAGCTTGGGACACTCTACTGTTGAGGGAAAACATGAAGTGGACAACAAGCATCCGAACACAGTCAACCAAACCTACTTCAAGGCACTGCACACCTGACACCAATCAGGTGGCAACCAGCCCACACACCTGCCATGCCGCATGGCGATTAACTGCAGGCCAGTGATTGACAGCTGTCCCTCACAGAAAGACGAAATAGACAGCCATCCCTCACAGAAAGATGAAATAAAGCCAAAGCACCTTAGAATAAACTAAAATAAAACCCACATAAACCGTGATCCATCACACCATCAGAATAGTACAGAATAGTAGCCACAGCGTGGAAAATATAACAAAGGAATGGCAATTTGTAGCGCTTCTATGTTACAACAAAGTGTTTTACCAAGAGGCCCCACTTCCTTTTATTTTTTAGCCAGAAAAATAGATTTTTCTTCTATAGAGATTTCATTGCGGGGGACCGGAAATAACCCATTATTGGTATTTGATTCTTTTTCAAAAGGGTAGGTAGTACCGAAATACCGGATTACATTTTGCAACAAATACGATGGAAACATACTATACCTACAAAAATAAAGTAAACCGCTATCCCCGCAGAGGCGGGATACACAAGCATGTAAATCACAGGTTTCTCTGAAACAACAGGTATCAACCGCATAAATCTGTAGCCTATTCACAGTGCAATCAGAATTGAAAATGTAAACAAACTAATCTGTATAATAGGCATCAAAAACGAAATATCAAAATAAGGTTTTTGTTTTCTAGTCGCCTATAAAACCACCAACTCTTAGCTATAGGCTACTTTTTAATTACACAGAACTTCTAATAATGAGACATGCTGGTGCAGTCAGTATGCATAAAACTAAACCGGTGCAAGCTTGCACACTATACTGTACGGGTAAAACTTGAAACCGAACCATCCCTATTGCATTTGAATGTTTATAATGAGTTCTGCACTTCCCTTTGAGACTAATTTAAATTAAACTAAATGCCATTTGATTGGTGTCTAAAGGGCTCTACATGCTCGGGCAACTGCGACGCGACTGCGACACAACATCGACAACGCAACAATAGGCGTGTTCGCGATGGGATAGGCGGACGCAGATCTGCGCAGGTTTTACTACGGCCTCGTCAAACGCGTTGCATGACGGTTAGAATGTTGTCCGACTTGCTCTGAAAATCTGACGAGGCGCGGAAATATCGCGGGACCGAGCCACGCACAGCCTTCAGAGCGAGGCGCCACAGTACCTCTCACTCGGCTGCTCCACGCAAGCAGGCGACTTGCTATGGTCGCGCAAAGCGCCTATTCTCCACTTGCACAATCTGAAAGTAGCCACTTCCGGCTGACTTCCGGTTGCCAATGGCACTTCCTGTCCCATCCAAATACATTGGTTTTAGCTACTTTTCTCCCCTTATTTAAACAACTTTGTAGTCACAGAGAGGCAATGAAACGTTTGTATTATTATAGTATAGAATGTATTTAATAAGCAAACGTTTGTCAGCAGGGTTTTTGGGCTGTATTTCATGTAAAAACGTTTACTGTTAGTTTCCTTGCTCAGCCAGCATTAGCTAACAGAAGCTAGTGGTTAAACAGGCCGGATTAGCTTTGAGCTAACTATCTTTCCCGACCCATGTATTCATTCCATTCTAAACATAACGTTAGTTTACAAAACATGACCTGTCTATATAACGTTGAGGAACAAATTATAAGTGTGTGGGTGTGTGTTTTGGTGAACATTGGACTGCAAACAGAAAATGCATCACAGTTACAGACAGTAGCTACTGTTAGCTGCACTCAGGCTGGCTGCACTCAGGCGGCGCGATCAGCCTGTTGGACAGGGAATGAAGATCTCCAGTGAACACTTCATTGCCTCGGATTATGTTGTTGGGGGTGGAAGGTTTGTCCAGAAGACCACTAATCAGCTGAAGCCTGATGCGGTTCCCTCGGTCTTCGACAGACAGACCGGCGCAGGCTCCCGGGAGCGATGGCTAGCTAGTTAGCACCAGCCGAGGACCGGCGTTAGCTGCCGGGAGCGATGGCTAGCTAGTTAGCACCAGCCGGGGACCTGGAGCGATGGCTAGCTAGTTAGCACCAGTCGGGGACCGGCGTTAGCTGCCGGGAGCGATGGCTAGCTAGTTAGCACCAGCCGGGGACCGGTGTCAGCTCCCGGGAGCGATGGCTAGCTAGTTAGCACCAGCCGAGGACCGACTGGTGCTAACTAGCTAGCCATCGCTCCAGGTCCCCGGCTGGTGCTAACTAGCTAGCCATCGCTCCCGGGAGCTGACGCCGGTCCCCGACTGGTGCTAACTAGCTAGCCATCGCTCCCGGCAGCTGACGCCGGTCTGTCTGTCGAAGACCGAGGGAACCGCATCAGGCTTCAGCTGATTAGTAGTCTTCTGCAACAGAACCAAGACACCACCTCAGAGGAAGAGGACCTGGTGTCAGAGGACCAACAGAACCAAGACACCACCTCAGAGGAAGAGGACCTGGTGTCAGAGGACCAGCAGAACCAAGACACCACCTCAGAGGAAGAGGACCTGGTGTCAGAGGACCAACAGAACCAAGACACCACCTCAGAGAAAGAGGACCTGGTGTCAGAGGACCAACAGAACCAAGACACCACCTCAGAGGAAGAGGACCTGGTGTCAGAGGAGCAACAGAACCAAGACACCACCTAAGAGGAGGACCTGGTGTCAGAGGACCAACAGAACCAAGACACCACCTCAGAGGAAGAGGACCTGGTGTCAGAGGACCAACAGAACCAAGACACCACCTCAGAGGAAGAGGACCTGGTGTCAGAGGAGCAACAGAACCAAGACACCACCTCAGAGGAAGAGGAGCTGGTGTCAGAGGAGCAACAGAACCAAGACACCACCTCAGAGGACGAGGACCTGGTGTCAGAGGACCAACAGAACCAAGACACCACCTCAGAGGAAGAGGAGCTGGTGTCAGAGGACCAACAGAACCAAGACACCACCTCAGAGGAAGAGGAGCTGGTGTCAGAGGAGCAACAGAACCAAGACACCACCTCAGAGGAAGAGGAGCTGGTGTCAGAGGACCAACAGAACCAAGACACCACCTCAGAGGAAGAGGACCTGGTGTCAGAGGACCAACAGAACCAAGACACCACCTCAGAGGAAGAGGACCTGGTGTCAGAGGACCAACAGAACCAAGACACCACCTCAGAGGAAGAGGACCTGGTGTCAGAGGACCAACAGAACCAAGACACCACCTCAGAGGAAGAGGACCTGGTGTCAGAGGACCAACAGAACCAAGACACCACCTCAGAGGAAGAGGAGCTGGTGTCAGAGGAGCAACAGAACCAAGACACCACCTCAGAGGAAGAGGAGCTGGTGTCAGAGGACCAACAGAACCAAGACACCACCTCAGAGGAAGAGGACCTGGTGTCAGAGGACCAACAGAACCAAGACACCACCTCAGAGGAAGAGGACCTGGTGTCAGAGGAGCAACAGAACCAAGACACCACCTCAGAGGAAGAGGAGCTGGTGTCAGAGGACCAACAGAACCAAGACACCACCTCAGAGGAAGAGGACCTGGTGTCAGAGGACCAACAGAACCAAGACACCACCTCAGAGGAAGAGGACCTGGTGTCAGAGGACCAACAGAACCAAGACACCACCTCAGAGGAAGAGGACCTGGTGTCAGAGGACCAACAGAACCAAGACACCACCTCAGAGGAAGAGGACCTGGTGTCAGAGGACCAACAGAACCAAGACACCACCTCAGAGGAAGAGGAGCTGGTGTCAGAGGAGCAACAGAACCAAGACACCACCTCAGAGGAAGAGGAGCTGGTGTCAGAGGACCAACAGAACCAAGACACCACCTCAGAGGAAGAGGACCTGGTGTCAGAGGACCAACAGAACCAAGACACCACCTCAGAGGAAGAGGACCTGGTGTCAGAGGAGCAACAGAACCAAGACACCACCTCAGAGGAAGAGGAGCTGGTGTCAGAGGACCAACAGAACCAAGACACCACCTCAGAGGAAGAGGACCTGGTGTCAGAGGACCAACAGAACCAAGACACCACCTCAGAGGAAGAGGACCTGGTGTCAGAGGACCAACAGAACCAAGACACCACCTCAGAGGAAGAGGACCTGGTGTCAGAGGACCAACAGAACCAAGACACCACCTCAGAGGAAGAGGACCTGGTGTCAGAGGAGCAACAGAACCAAGACACCACCTCAGAGGAAGAGGACCTGGTGTCAGAGGACCAACAGAACCAAGACACCACCTCAGAGGAAGAGGACCTGGTGTCAGAGGAGCAACAGAACCAAGACACCACCTCAGAGGAAGAGGACCTGGTGTCAGAGGACCAACAGAACCAAGACACCACCTCAGAGGAAGAGGACCTGGTGTCAGAGGACCAACAGAACCAAGACACCACCTCAGAGGAAGAGGAGCTGGTGTCAGAGGACCAACAGAACCAAGACACCACCTCAGAGGAAGAGGACCTGGTGTCAGAGGACCAGCAGAACCAAGACACCACCTCAGAGGAAGAGGACCTGGTGTCAGAGGACCAACAGAACCAAGACACCACCTCAGAGGAAGAGGACCTGGTGTCAGAGGACCAACAGAACCAAGACACCACCTCAGAGGAAGAGGACCTGGTGTCAGAGGACCAACAGAACCAAGACACCACCTCAGAGGAAGAGGAAGAGGACCTGGTGTCAGAGGAGCAACAGAACCAAGACACCACCTCAGAGGAAGAGGACCTGGTGTCAGAGGAGCAACAGAACCAAGACACCACCTCAGAGGAAGAGGACCTGGTGTCAGAGGACCAGCAGAACCAAGACACCACCTCAGAGGAAGAGGAGCTGGTGTCAGAGGAGCAACAGAACCAAGACACCACCTCAGAGGAAGAGGACCTGGTGTCAGAGGACCAGCAGAACCAAGACACCACCTCAGAGGAAGAGGACCTGGTGTCAGAGGAGCAACAGAACCAAGACACCACCTCAGAGGAAGAGGAGCTGGTGTCAGAGGACCAACAGAACCAAGACACCACCTCAGAGGAAGAGGACCTGGTGTCAGAGGACCAACAGAACCAAGACACCACCTCAGAGGAAGAGGACCTGGTGTCAGAGGACCAACAGAACCAAGACACCACCTCAGAGGAAGAGGACCTGGTGTCAGAGGACCAACAGAACCAAGACACCACCTCAGAGGAAGAGGACCTGGTGTCAGAGGAGCAACAGAACCAAGACACCACCTCAGAGGAAGAGGACCTGGTGTCAGAGGAGCAACAGAACCAAGACACCACCTCAGAGGAAGAGGACCTGGTGTCAGAGGAGCAACAGAACCAAGACACCACCTCAGAGGAAGAGGACCTGGTGTCAGAGGACCAACAGAACCAAGACACCACCTCAGAGGAAGAGGAGCTGGTGTCAGAGGACCAACAGAACCAAGACACCACCTCAGAGGAAGAGGAGCTGGTGTCAGAGGACCAACAGAACCAAGACACCACCTCAGAGGAAGAGGACCTGGTGTCAGAGGACCAACAGAACCAAGACACCACCTCAGAGGAAGAGGACCTGGTGTCAGAGGACCAACAGAACCAAGACACCACCTCAGAGGAAGAGGACCTGGTGTCAGAGGACCAACAGAACCAAGACACCACCTCAGAGGAAGAGGACCTGGTGTCAGAGGAGCAACAGAACCAAGACACCACCTCAGAGGAAGAGGACCTGGTGTCAGAGGACCAACAGAACCAAGACACCACCTCAGAGGAAGAGGAAGAGGACCTGGTGTCAGAGGACCAACAGAACCAAGACACCACCTCAGAGGAAGAGGACCTGGTGTCAGAGGAGCAACAGAACCAAGACACCACCTCAGAGGAAGAGGACCTGGTGTCAGAGGACCAACAGAACCAAGACACCACCTCAGAGGAAGAGGACCTGGTGTCAGAGGACCAGCAGAACCAGGTTGTATATTATATGGTAACTCAGAACATTGTACATATGTCTATACCGAACACTGTGACCTCATTTTCTTCTTCTAAAATTACATGCTATACTATGTTATTTGATACTATCTTGTCTAGCACAGTCTCTGGAGCGTAACAGTAAGAAGCATTTTGTATGAAAGTATTCTGTACTTCTGTATGACAACTATTAAAGAAACTTGAAACTTGAAAACTTGAAACTAGGCTCGGGTGATGCAATAATTTTTCAGATCGCTAAAAAAAAAAAAAAATCTGAGAAATCTCGTGAGTGGCTAGCAACCACCTATAAAAAAAACCCTGAGAAATCTCGTGAGTGGCACGGAAAGTGTTAACATCCTTCATTCTCGTTCAAACAGTGCGTCAGTTGCCCTCTGCTACACCCACAAGGACCAGCACCCGTCGAGGTATGTTAACCAAAATTACATTACAGATTTCCCGGAGGCATAAAAGATAATATTGTTTGAAGGTAATTTATTCTGCAACATCCTTCATTCTCGTTCAAACAGTGCTCGTCCATAACACGCCCTCTGCTACACCTACAAGGACCAGCACCCGTCGAGGTATGTTATCAAATTACATTACAGATTTCCCTGACATGTATCGTGGGAAGGTTGCGATTCATGCATAAACGCACCCGTGTATTGAAGCTTCTGTAGCATGTCACAGAAATATTCTGTACTTGTTTCAGATGTACCCCAGACGAGGCCCACTCCCAGGAGAGACAAATTTCCTCTGCCTGAAAAGAGTAAGATTATAAATAGAATTTACCATATTATAAGTTATTGCTGGTGTAAACATTCTTACAGTTGGGTAAAAATGCAGAGACACTGGTGACCGTTGTTTCAACAACTAACAGTGGTAAAATCTTAGCATGTAATTTGAGTTTATTCCTCTGTGAAGTATGGGAGAATACATTAAAACGCCCTCAGTCACAAACGGTTTGAGTTGTTTTGCACAATATTTGCGGTTATTTGAAGTACGGAATGTTTTCACTACATTTAACTAATAATTGTCATTTATATCAGGGTTCCAGAGAAAGGTGATGGAGACCCTCCTGGAAATAAAGGATTAGATAAAAAAAACTCCACAAAGAGATTCATCCTGATGGGAGGGTGGACATACACCCCTGCCAGACAGAGGAGGTGTTAAACCTGCTTGAGGAGGACCTTGGGAGGGCGGACATCAGGACAAAAATGGTGACTTTAAAAATGTTTCCTAGGATAGGAATTACTGAGGATTTAAATTGTATTGTACATGATGTTACATTAATATACATGTCATTTGGTTTTTTCTTATTCAGATATCCACATTGACGGGGATCGGGGGAAAGAGTGATGATGGACAGGTATTTATATGCATGTACAAAGATGCAGGTTGAGGCAGGCAGGCATGCATTCTCACTTTCTGTGTTTATGTTTGGAAAGACCAGATGAAGTCAGACGCGTATATTATATTGATAGTAAATGTACTGAGGATGGACAGATGATGTTGACATTTAAACAAAAAATACAATGCATAATAAATGTGTTCATGATCATCATGCAACAAAAAACAATGGGAGGAAGGGGTTTTATGAAACTGGTGATACACTTGTAGTCCTAGTACAGCTTTTCCCTTCAATTTGTATTTGTTTTGACTAATGTCATGACTTTCTCTTACAGACTCATGACAAATGCAGTCATGTCCCGTTTTAATTTAAAGGGGGGTGGTCTTCGAGACAAGAGGGCCTTTAAAGAGACTGCCCTCTACCGTGTCATATTGGGTATGTTGGAACAGATAACGGAATTAAAAAAATGTCAACAGTGGGCAAGACACAATTTGTGTAATGGGTTGTTAACACTGGGTTGACTTTGGATCTGAAACAAGGAATTGTCAATGCTAGAAATCAATTGGTGTGCTTTGGGATATGAGATCATTCAGTCAAAAAGTAAGCCTGTTTGTCTTACATTACAGAGGCTGTGATGACTCTGCACAGCACCAATGAGGTAGAGGTCAAGGCTGCAGTTTCAGAACACCTGAATCAGGCCCCAGGCAGAGCTGGTGGCACCGGTTACAAAACTGGGCACCCCTGATTTTTTTTTTCTGGCATGTTTTTTAAACCAACATTTTGGGCAATTAGCTTATTTAACATCTTCCCTGGAGTTAGACAAGAAGATGCATACCCTTTTCGTCTCTCTGCATGCATTAGGCTTAGGGAACGCCTGGACCGTTAGCCTAGCTTAGCTTCATCACTGGAAGTAGGTCCTACATTAAGCCTAGTTCCCAACAGTCACAAAATTGTATTTGGAGTGTATTTCGTTAAACATTAATTCGAGACTTTATAGTTAATTAATCGAAAGTAATCACATTTTAAGTGCATATCAATATTTGATGCGAAAAGCTAAATTTTTCAATTCAAATTAATTTTGGTATATGAGTGAATCAATGAATATACAGCGCCTAGACTGTGGAACAGCCTCCCCCTCAACGTACGCCGCCCAGACCGTGCAGGTTTTTAAATCACTTTTAAAACCCTACCTGTTCTCCCTGGCCTTCCCCCCCACTTAATCACCACTAGACCCCTGGCCCTCCTGTTTTACTGTTTTTTAATTTTATATCTTGCATCGTATTATTTAGTTTTTTATCAACCTGCCTTTGAAGCACTTTGGTGCCAGCTGCCGCTGTTTATGCAGCTAAATCCTCTATTAGCTACTACACAGACCAACAGATCAATGCAATTTTTAACAAAGTGCAGCAATTATAATATATATAGCGCAAAGTATCTTTTGTAAACTCAAGCACTTTCGAGGTAAAAGTAAAACGCAGTACTTTCAAGTACATTCCAGAACAGTTGACCAATGGGGGAAAAACACTCGCAATTTCTCTTTTTATTTTTTTTTATAAACCAGACTAAAGGCCTCTACATGCTACAGCAACTTCAAAGCAACTTCAACACAACATCAGCGCGATTTCAGCGCGGTTGTTGTTTAGGGTCTTGTAGACTGTGTTGCGAGGATGCTGCGTACATGTCTCCAAAATCTAACCTAAACAACCGTTGCGTTGATATTGCGTAGCAGTGATTGGTTGGTTAGCGAATGGGGGCGGGGCTGTCATAGAATAATATCGGTCTCGCAGAGAATGCCATCCGCCATTGTTGTAGATTAGCGTCACATAGCTGGCCTTTTTCTGAAAACCCAAGCACATATTGTTCCATAGCATACGCCTTCAGTTGATCATGACAAATCCTCTCTTACCTTGACGATTAAAAAGCCTCCATAATTTAGTAAATAAAGCTGTAGCCAGCCAGCTAGCATTGGTGCTATACACATTAGCTACATAGCTAACCAACTAAATACAATGGTATCCTGAGGTAACTTTAACGTTAAATACAACGTTTGCTAGTCGAAATGACTGGACACACACAGGGACAAGTTAAACATCAATCAATTAATTTATTCCAATAGGTAGTTTGAGCTGCATGTGAGCCGAGGTCCTCTCCATTGGAAACTAATGACGTTACGGTAACGTTAGCTCGAAAAGCACAGAAAGTTAAGCTGCTAGCAACAGACACTATAACACTTCCGGTCGGGGGATTTCAAAATAAAAGAGCGACGTCTAAAATCACCGGAAATACGTTTATTTTGTACATTATCTAACGTTAACACGAACCTAAACTAACTTTAGTTAAACTAACTTTGCGCGTCGATGTTGCAGAAGCATAAAGGCAGTGTCTAAAACATCGTTGCTTTGTCGATGTTGTGTTGCAGTTGCTTTGAAGTTTCTGTAGCATGCAGAGGCCTTAATGTGTAAGAAACTGCACATTGGAAAAATGATTCTGCCCAGAGCGAGATGCAGGTGAAATATCCCCTCCCCCTCCTCTCCTCTGGCCTTTGATGTTCACCCTAGAGACGGAAAGTCTGGCTGACTGCTGCATGCCCTCGCTTTGACCCTGACCTGTACGGACAAGCTCTGAAGATTTGACAGAAAATCTAGTCGGCATCACCACTGTAATATTCTCCACAAATACAAATTACTAAGCTTTGATCATTTAATTATCTTCTCATACATTCATCTGGTTCATAAAATAATTAATAATACCATTGAAACATTTTGTCCAAGGGCTTCAAGATCTGCATCAAGAGGTGACTGCATTGGTGCAGATTTACAGATTACAACCTTTATTTAATGGTTAATATTTTTTATCAAAGGTCTGTATTGTACTGGTATTTACACTTAAAGTAGAAAAACAAAGGTAATCTGTAAAATAATAGTGAATTTCCTGTGAAAAAACTATTCTGCCCAGAGATGCAGGTGAATCCTCTCCCCTCCCCCCTCCTCTCCTGTCTGGCCTTTGATCACATAGCTGCATGTGGCTACCACTCAGGAAGGGCTATCATATCAAAATATCATCTACAGACATAGATCTTTAAAATAATTATATGTAAGTTTCATCAGTGTCTTGTATTCAACAGGCTTTTTTCCCCATTCGGTGCCTCATAGTCCTCCACCTGTCTGCCCTGTATACTTATAACCCTAACCCTGTATGTACTCATTCATGATAATTTAAAGGTCTTGTCATCATTATATTTGCAGCTGATGCCATCCAGCATCTATCTGATTTCGGATGATGGCGTTGTGTTGCTGCCCGGCGACATGGGCTTCATAATGGGGGGTTATGGAGAGGACAGGAGGTACGAGGTCTGTGGGGACGAAGCCCCTACCCCATCCTTGGCACCTGCACCTGTGCAGCCAGTGAACCTGCCGCCATTCCAATTCAGTGCAAGGCCCAGGGACGCGGCAAGTGGGGGTGCGGCGGGGGCTGCAGCACCCCCTGCTGGCGGGGAGTGTAACTGCAACTTCAAGGTTGTTTTGGCCTTTATTCCATTGTAATACCGAGGCTACTCAATGTCATAGAGCGGAGCGGCACTGCAGATTTACCCTATTCTTGGAATTCATTGCCAGATCCTCATAGGGGCGCTGTCTTGATAATTCAGTGTTATCAAAGCAGCGTGTAGCCGACTCATGAACCAGTTGGGATTCGAATAGACGCGGCCTGGAAGTGTCAACGCGGAACTGGAAATCCGTTGGTAAAAAAAATAGCGGCCTAGTTTTTGGGACAATTCGCAGTAAAGGAATATATCTGTCGGCGATGTTGTATGCGGGAACGAATTGCAGAGAGGGAGGACTGACTGAAGTGGAGAGTGTGTTTACTTGTGTCTCAGAAAAGAAATGTCTCAAAAACGAATATCTGATTTCTTTAATAATAATAACCTGGACTTGCTGCATATGCATCGGGATATTCTGGACTCACTCGACATTCATGTTGTAATGAAGGAGTTTATTTCCACCACTCCTGAACGCAAGACCACCTTCTACCGTCTTCGGAATAGGTAATGTGTGTTTATTATTATGCAGCGATTGTTGTGACAGTGACACACACACACACAGATCCTGTGCGGTGTGCGAAACGAAAGTCCAAACGCTAGTTGTTGCCGCTTGAGTCTAAATCGACAATAAATCGTCTTCTGATTAGAGAAAAAACTGCTGCATTTCGTGTGTGAACTGTCCACATGTTGGTGTTCAAGTTTGTCTGTTGTAGTGTAATATATTGATCTTTCAAATGAATGGAAAATCACGAATGATGCGCTTCGCGCATGCATTTAATATGACATTATTATTATTTATCTCCGACTCCCGCACCCCCAAGTCTGACCGACTTCCCGCGTGCCTGGCAAGGCCTGTGGCTTCCGCTGGCCGTCCAGGACCTGCACCCCAAGCGAGGGTTCTTTCAAGGTTTGTTCCAAGGGGGGGGGGGGGGGGGGGGGGGGGGGGGGGGTTGAGCCAAACATACATTATTACAATGCATGCACTGAGGGCAACCTTATAGAATTATTCTTGAAAACATAGAAACAATCTCGTATCTCTCTATCTTTCTCTCCATCTCTGTTTGTCTCTCTCAAAAGGAGCATATCAGTAGGGAGGGTGGAGGGTGGACTCCTAGTTTGTGGAGACACCCTCTATGTCCAATTTGACGAGAGGGAGGCAAATGTGGCCACTATGGCCCTAAAAGTGCAACAGGACCTGGGGGCAGAGGAGGAGGTGGTCCTGTGTGATGGACAGGGCAACCACCTGGTAGAAGGGCCTGGGACAACTGGTATGTTGTAAAAACGTAATTCCTATAGGGTATGGTAAACACTTAACACTTTCTCCGCCAATAACGTTGTACGACGTGTTTCAAGTTCATGCGAATTCTGCCATTCCACGGCGTACAACGTTATTGAGATCATATTTCATTTTTTCGCCATGGTATTCAGAATGCCCTCACCCAGCCTCGGCTGATACAGTGGGAGCCTGCAGAACTCTGCAACGCTTCAATACTGCCGCCTGGTGGTGATCGGGCGAGTTACGACCGGAAATGGATCTCTGGTGATCTCCGTGTACAGGGGAAATGCGTCCGGCACTCACATATTGTTGCGGGACTCCAGACACACATCGTACATACGGATCGCTGCCACAACTCAATAATCGATATGATTTGGGCGTTTATTATTATTATACAAACCGGAAATGGATCTAGTCGGTCCACGTCAAATAAGTGGGATCTTTTTCCTCCAGTCTCATCGGCGAACGGTAAGAGGACGCTGACGTCATTTTCAGCGTGAGTGTTTATTATTATCAATGCAAACTGCTCTGATCAATATATCACCCATACTACATAAAGCATTTACTGACGATCACGGAATTATAAACGACCCCCCACCCCCCCGTTCATCCGCGCATGATCAGTCATAACGTTTAGGATCATGTACAGTTGAAATTTTTAATATAGCGTGTATCACGAATAAACTGCAATAATCTATAATCTATATTATGCGTTTAGGCCTATAACTAGTGTTCTAGGAAGTTTATATCATAAGACGGTTCCTAGGACATAATTAAATTTATGAAGTAGGAAATTAGCACGTTAAAGATAGCAAACTGCTCTCTTCCTGAAACAACCAAGCAGCTGCCAAGTTGATTTGATCTGAGTACTTTAATTACAGGTTCTTCCATTTCACTGCTCTCTCTTCCTGAAACAACCAAGCAGCTGCCAAGTTGATTTGATCTGAGTACTTTAATTACAGGTTCTTCCATTTCACTGCTCTCTCTTCCTGAAACAACCAAGCAGCTGCCAAGTTGATTTGATCTGAGTACTTTAATTACAGCGAGGATGTATCAGATGGATGAAGTGGGTATCCAGCGTCTCTTGAGTTGCGACATCATTTCTGCGGTGTGGTTTCCGGAGGTGTCCAGGGTGGTCTGGAGAAGAATCTACAACATGTTGTATGGGCCGTGTGTTGTGGTTTTTCCAGTGTTCCTTCCGGTGGAAAAGGCTTGGGCGGCTGTGGTCCGCCTGGACCGACACTACGAGCCGTGGTACAGGCTTAACAATCCATGGCGGGCCGCCGCCATCGTCAGGATTGCGGGCCGTTATGGGCTAGATCTTGCAAGGGCCTTTTTCATGGCAGGCCAGAGGCGTCTTGGATGGTGCCGTCACCGCACCAAATTTCGCCAGATGTACCACCGTCGCCAGATGTACCACCGTCACACCAGCCGGGCCGCCCACCGCCGCCTGAAAGGCGCCCGCATGCGTAACCGGGCAACACGCACTAAACGGCGCCTAAGCTCCCGCTAGCGGTGTTGATGGCAGCTGGAGGCCCATCAGAAAGAAGAAGGATCACCTCAGCTAACTTGTTAATTGTTCAGGAGTACTTTTGATGCATGATATATCAAACTGATAGTCCTGTAATTGTTGCATTCTGTGGCTCTTCCGGTCTTTGGGATCGGAATGAACATTGATTTTAGGAAATCATTTGGAATATTTCCTGAGTTATAGATGTTGTTTACCAGTTTCACAAGGAGCTCGATGCGTCTGTCACCAGAGTTCTTAATCAGTTCAGCAGGGATCTCATCCTCGCCGGGCGATCTGTCCGTGGCCAGTGACTTCACAGCCTCTTCAACTTCTTTTTTCGTGATCTGGACTTGGGAAGGGAGAACCTCCAATTTCAGAGAGTTGAAGGACATTACCGAATTCGGTACCCATCCCTACTGCCCAGTGAGGGTGAAAGGCCAGATTTGAGGTGAGCGAGTGATATGTTGAAGATGTCAGTTAAGACCTCGGTCAGCTGCTCAGCACAGTTCCTGAGCACACATTTGGGGATGTCATCAGGGCCAGCTGCCTTACATGCATTAGTCCTGCTCAGGGAGAGAAGTCTTGGTGGGCGCCTCCTGGTTGTCCCTGTCAAAGCGGGCATAAAAGTTATTGAGCTCATCAGGGAGGGAGGGGTTAGTGGTTAGGGGAGAGTTGTTGGTGGGTGGCCCTGCCACATGCATCAGGGTTGGAGTTAATGAAATGCTTTTTGTACGAGAGCCTGGAACGTGTTTTGACCCTGGACTGTAATTTGACTACTACTATTGCCCATCGGACCTGTACTGTTGTTCAATAAATATCACTTATTTATTGAAAAAAAAAAAAAAAGATAGCAAACTATAGTCCATAAGATTACAGCAGGCTGCAGGACTGGTCACTCCCGAAATACATCCTGTGGTTAATCATTACACTTTCAGCACCAGGGCAAATTGACCCTGAGAGCTATATTCATCTGCATTCTAATTAAGTATTTAGCTAAGTATTGTTATACAGAACCAAGCATTTTTACTGTAACATGTAAATGAGCCCAAGTGGTGCTCTGCTCTGAGCCTCATTCGAGCGTCTTTGCGCCGCTGCCCAACCTGGCACCGCTGTGACCTACTAACACGGCGTGTAACTGCGTGTGTGCACGACTGCATGCCTGTGTACGAGTACCTTGTATAGTAGACTTGGCAACATTTTATTCATATAATATCATCATATCGTAGTTGTGTGTCATAATAAATTAATAAATAATCTTGCAACTTCAACTTGAAACAGGAGAGAACATATTTAGATATAGCTGGCTGGCTACAGGTTAATCATTGCCTTGTCACAGAGGACAAGGGCGTGTTTGTTTTGTGAGCCAGGAGAGAAACATTTTTAGATATCTACATTAGACAGTTAGGGAGGGGATTAGGCCCCCTGAACCTTAGCCGTTAACAGGCGGCGGTGGAGCCGCGAGGCTCCAAGGGCACGTTAAATACTGTATATAGTGCTGGGGAGGTACTGAATGGGCCCTGTGTCTGATGAGGTATGAATCAACATGCCACCGTGGTACCGTCTAGTCGGCGCGGATGTCGCATGTAAGTAAATGTGGGCACCGCGTGGTATGTGGATGACAATCCACACCTAGAAGAGGGGCAGTGCGCTGGAGGGGGTATTTTTTTTATAATAATATAAGCTGCATATAAGGAATACAACCAAATCCTCTGGAATACCATAAAATTGTATCATTATTTTGCATCATGTTGAATCGCATCGTATCCAAATTGAACTCGGCCATCTGAAAGATAATGTGTATATATATAAATGTGCGAATTAGCTATAATAAGCGAATTTAGAAACCTGCTGTTATATTTTCTATAATAATATTTCAAATGACATATGGTCCGGATGGGAGAATTCAGTACTGTATCTACAGAACCCTCTGTTTAATCATCTTCCCTTTACTAATTTCCTTAGATCTTTTGTAAGCGGATCTCAAGAAGGTACCGATTAAGATCAGTGGCAGGTTTTAATGTTTAGTCTTTATTAGCAAGTGGTTATTCACTGTCAAAGAGGCAAAGAAAAATCATAATTCATATTCTCCTTTGTTTCATCACAATTTAAGCAAGCCTAGTAATAGACACAATATTTCTGACACTGGGAATACATTCACTGAGGTCCATAGATGTCCCTAGATACCAAGAACATGCAAATGGACCCTGTAGAAGTGGAGCAATATTCCATTTACTTAGGTATATATTTAGGCGGATTTTCATAAAATAGGCTCCAGGATTAAGAAGTTAATGATAAGCGTGGAGTGACACAATAAAAATTACAAAAATAAAATAGTAATAATACCAATAGAACTGTATTCTATTATAATCACACTTAAATTAGACTTTGAGTTTGACTTTTAAGTTATTAAAACATATCTGAGTCATTCAGAATAATGTGTGTTATCAAGATTAGTAACTAACAATATTTAGGTTGTGGCAAATCATTAAGTGATTAAGGTGGCAAAATAACGAATGTTTTTTCCCTGTGTCATTTGAGGAACACTGTTAAAAGAGTTGTGATGGTTTTTAGGAGTTTCCCCTGGGTAGGCATAGCAACAAAGCGTTGTCGAGTTATTTTTTGTTTTAATTTCTTATTTTTGTGTGGTGTTGCGGGTTAAACACAGGCATTGGTGTCTGTTTGCACTTATGTTGCGTCCCTTTGAGCCAGGGTCATAACAGTTGGAGGTTTTTGTTTTGCATGGGGTGTCGTGGTGCTGTAGTGTGGGTAGTGATCGTTACATGTTGTGTAACGTGGGGGCTTGAGCCGAGCTTCAAACAGGTGCTTCAAACAGCCCTTATCTTTTTTGTAATTTGATTTGACTACTTATATGCTGTTAAAATATATAGTTTAGTGGACACCACAGGTAGGTAGGGTCCTTATTTTCTGGTTGTTTGTCAGCTTCCTGTGTACCACTTACTCCTGGGGCAGTCGGAGAAGTGATTAGTACCATCTACTTGTCTTGTACCATACTATATGCTTGACGGGTGGATGGTCAATATGATCTTTGGCTGGTAGCAGGTGTGGTTGAAGAGGGTTAGGTCTACAGGGCGTTAGCTTAAGGGTAGGTAGGTTAGGGTGCCAGAAAATACAGGTAGTGTGGTAGGGCCTGATGTAGGTTTTTTTTTTAGGATAGACATGTGGTGAGACGTTTGACTGCAGTTTAGATGTAGAAGCTGTAAGTAGTCATGTCAGGTTACAAGGGGCACCTGTTTGAATTTGTTTGTTGTATTTAATTTTTTTGTTTTGAGTGTAACTCAGTGTTTGGATAGCCTACCTATTAGCACATGACCTCCTGTGCGTACTACACATCTACTTATTTCAGGGTGGTTGTTTTTAAATTTGTTTAAATGTTTGCAAATTAGAAAGGTGCGCTCAGTAGAGCACACATCTCCACCACGTCGCACGCCGATCACACAGGCGGACAGGCACAAAGGCTGACTGCTCTCCTTATAGTTAGTAGTATTAGCATCAGCGTGTTGACACTAACAAGGGGTGCTTTAGTGGTTCTTTATGGGAATACAAACTAACATTTCCAGCACCGCATGAGTTTAAATGACTATTCCCTTATCATAGAAGTACTTTGACTTTGAATTTTCCCACTTATTACTGTACATTCACTGTACATTTTCGTATATTTTTGGCTGGAGGGGTGTGTATTTGGAATTTTAGACGGTATATACATACCGGATTGTGTATGCCAGACCGTATTTTGTTCTCTATTCTATTTTATTTTTTAATATTAATTTTATTATTCTTATTCCTATTTTAGCACTAGTGACTACCTAAATGTTTATTGTTGTTCAATGTGTGTGATCTGTAGTGCCAAGTTTCCGGCGGGGTCATTCAAGGAGTTTATTTTATTCTATAATTAGGGGGAAATAATTGTCCAAATATGTATGATATCTAACAAACTATTAAACATCTATCAAGCAATCTGTCATCAGGTGAAAGGAGACAGGGAAGAGAAATCCAATGATGAAAGTGTAACGAGCCCAAGTGAATACGACCTGACAAAGGACCAAACCAAACAGCAATTAAGGTAGAAGGTAGGACTGTGTGACACATGTGAAAAGTGAGAGAATTGAAGTAGGAATTAAGGAGGCGCTAGAAAGTGTAAGGGAGAACCAGGAGGAAGGTTAGGCATCACCTCAACAGGAGATGCATAGGGAAACAGAAAGCTAGGTTGTTTTGTTCAAAGGAGTTTGGCCAGAGAACTTAGTGGAAAGGGACCCATACCTGGGACTACACTATGTTGGGAGAGGAAAGTGATGATTAGGCCTGCCGCGATAAGCAATAAATCGATTAATTGCCGCGATAATTAAAATTAATGCAATGATTTTGACGGGCGCGATTAATTGCCATTTGCGCGTTTGTTTTAATGAGGCGGAACCAGTGCCCCTTGTCAGTCACTGTCCGTGTTGGGAGGCGGGCCGCTGGCTTTACTACAGAGCAGAGAGCACAGCACAGGAGCTCCGTGGGGCAACACCACATAGCTTAACTACATTTCTCAATAGTGTTGCTCCTTTTAACCAAGTAGCGTTATTTGTAGTGTAACGTTAGCGTTAGTAGCTAACGTTAAAACTAACTTAAAGTTAGTTGTTCACCAACAATCTCAACATTTGTTTTATCATTAGCTCATGTCGATCTACTAGTAGCATCAGCAAGCTAACGTTAGCTGGCCCCAGTCCACTAGCAGCATGTCGATCTACCAGCAGCATCAGCAAGCTAACGTTAGCTGGCCCCAGCCCATTAGCAGCATGTCGAAGTAGTAGTAGCATCAGCAAGCTAACGTTAGCTGGCCCCAGCCCATTAGCAGCATGTCGAAGTAGTAGTAGCATCAGCAAGCTAACGTTAGCTGGCCCCAGTCCACCAGCAGCATCAGCAAGCTAGGATAATCACAACAATACTTCCGGTCCGGTCGGTGGGCTTCAAAATAAAAGTCTAAAACACCGGAAAAGACGGAGCGGTGGGCTTCAAAATAAAAGTTTTGGGAAATAAATTTCTCAAAAAAAATTCTCTAACCGGTCGCAATAATATCGCTTATCGCGATATTTTCGGGGGCAATTAATCGCCCAGCAAAATTTGTTATCGTGGCAGGCCTAGTGATGATGATGGAAAAAGAAGGTGATTTGATTTGAGTTGTCTCTGGAAGGACATATCCAACTCAACGAGGACAGCAGCTACCGACCCCACCAGAAGTCGAAGATGAGAGACTGGTCTAAGGGACCAGCAACCAACTCACTGAGGATCAGGCTTGTAGAAATCTGACATAATGCTCTTACACAGTATGCAATAAGACACACATCATTGTCTTTAGGACTTCGTATTGGCTATAGTTTTTCCCACGCTGGAATGGAGATGGTGGAACTTTGTTCGGGGTGGGATGTTGTTTGGACTCATTTGCTCAGGCAGGAGGTGGAATCCTTGGAAACGCTGCGAGGAGGGAGATCTGGTTTGGATTACTTGGCAGACGAAAATCAACGCCATCCACCTCAACGCCACAGGGTCAACGCCATCCCCTTCGACGCCACAAGGTCAACGCCATCCGCCTTTGATGCCACAACGTCGTCGTCAAACCCCTCGACCACCAGGAGATCGTCCCCATTCCCCTCATCGCCATGACCCCCGTTTCTTATTACATAACTATGACCTGGTCCTCGCTGGATCATATGGGAAAGGACACAGGTGTCTCACACTTGCCCTCGACCACCAGGAGATCGTCCCCATTCCCCTCATCGCCATGACCCCCGTTTCTTATTACATAACTATGACCTGGTCCTCGCTGGATCATATGGGAAAGGACACAGGTGTCTCACACTTGATTGGTCAGCCAGCGAAGACACCCTAGGTCGGACAGTATATCAGACCATCTA
The DNA here is from genome assembly GCF_963971535.1 of Notolepis coatsorum. Lineage (NCBI taxonomy): Eukaryota > Metazoa > Chordata > Actinopteri > Aulopiformes > Paralepididae > Notolepis > Notolepis coatsorum. The sequence goes on from NC_140173.1 coordinate 45,473,020, forward strand.
GAATAGAGGGAAGGGGAGCTCCTTGGCCACTCTGCTATACTGCATTGCTGTCAACAAGCTTGTCGTGATCCATGGACAACCCGATAATTCATGTATTTATGCTTTCTGATTATTCAATAAATACCATACATGATGTTTGAACTCATTGTCCTGTGTCTAATATTCGATATCCTTTTGTCCTGATTCGAGGAACAACCAAGTCTCACAAAATCCTGTGGGAAACACTGAACCCTATAGAAGGAGGAAAGAAAAGGCGAGACACTTAAGGCCATGTCCAGACTAAAACGATTTCGGTCGTATCAGGCAAAGTATTTGATCGTTTGCACCTTTCAGCCACACGGTACTGCGTTCTGGCAGCCTGAAGACGCTACTTTCTGATACCAGTTCCCAGAGTGCGCAATTCTGAAGACGCTCCCCATTGCGTCACCATCTTTACAAGCGAAACGCGCCTGAGGTAACGTTAAATACAGACAACGTTTGCTGGTCGAAATGACTGGACACACACAGGGACAAGTTAAACATCAATCAATTAATTTATTCCAACAGGTAGTTTGAGCTGCATGTGAGCCGCGGTCTTTCTCTCCTCTCCTTTGGAAACTAATGTTACGTTAGCTCGAAAAGCACAGAACCGGCCGACACAAGTTAAGCTGCTAGCAACAGACACTATAGCACTTCCGGTCGGGGGGTTTCAAAATAGAAGAGCGACATCTAAAAACAGGAAAGACATTTATTTTGTAAATTTGTGGCACGCACTTATCATCTTGAGGCGGTTTCGTTTTTACGGAAACCTTTTTTTAAATGAAAACGAAAAAGATCAAAATCGTTTTAGTCTGGACAAGTCCTAAGTCTCCGCAAAAGTCTATACGAAAACAAAACACTTAAAACGGGAAAAAACAAATAAGAAGCCAGTCTCCAAAGACGGGAAAAGCTACGATAACACGGCACTTGACTGTGCTGCAGACACTCAATAATAATTACGTACACAATAAAGCAAAGCACGATAGCGATAACCACGTAACGAAAATGTATATAGGCCTATACATCCTCCAAAACGGGAGCGATAAGGGTATAGCTTCTAGCAAGAGTACTCGCGTGTTAACGACCAGTGAACGACTGACAATGTGAACAGTAAATGCGGAGGACAAACGAAGCAGGGCAAACAATACACAGCAGGTACCAATCAGGGCAGAAGCAAACAATACACAGCAGGTACCAATCAGGACAATACGGCATGTCCTGAGTAATACCCTGCCGAATGAGAACTGCATACAGTGCAAAGTTGTCGAGCAAATCAAATACAGATACACAGCAGACAGGGTTGCTTTTAGATATTGCATATGGCATGATAAAATGGCTCCATTTTTATATAAAAAAGTTACAATTGGGTATTTCGTATTATAAAAAATAAATACCAACCTGCAGTGGTGACTGTTAACCATCTTCTACAAGCTCCACAGATTTCGGCAATTTTTGCTAAATGAAAAAAGGAAGAATACAACTGTAAACTGTATTTATTTGTAACAGTCCCAGACTAAGTCCTGGCTGGGGCTGTGAGGACAAGATGAACAGTGGTCTCATGGTGCCATCTAGCGGGCACCGCCAGATGGTGCAGGCCATTATTTTGTGTTGGTTAAATGTAGGTGTTGCCAATTATAATTAGTTGTGTATTTAAGTGTGGGTCCGTCCTCACTTCCTTGTGGCGTAATACCTCCGCGTTCCTGTACCTGTCGTGTCACTGCTCTCATCGTCCTTGCCCTTTTGTTGTTTTGAGTCAAAGTAAGTTTTGTTAGTTTTCCGTTTTGTGCACTTTGTTTTTCGTGTAACCAGTTCGTGTTTTCTCAGTGCCAGCTCGGCTGCGCCTTTCGCTTTTGTTTTGTACAGTATCCTTGCTCTCGTGGTTCTTAAATAAATTAACACAGTGATTGAGAAGAGCAAACGTCCGTCTCCGCCGCCTCCTTCCATTCCTGTCCGCATATTGGGTTTTCCTCTCCTTCCCTCACCACCCTAATCCTAACATTTATTTATTTAAAAGGGACAGTGTATATCTACTTTAATCGATTGTGGTAATAAATCAAGCTTTGAATGTCAGAAAATCAAATTGATAAGTATACACACCTTATGAAATGCATAGGCTTGCAGAAGTCGGCGGCGATTACTTCGCTTGTTGGGAATATCAATGTCACTGCATAACTGACCCCAGAAGCTTTTATTATCCGAGTATTTGTCTTCAAATCGTGTCCCCTTCTTTTGCAGCTCTGGTACTTTTGTCACAATGTCTTCTATTGTTATAGTTCTTATTTTATTCTATTTGAAAAAGAAGTTACATACTGTAAGTCATGATCAAGAGCATAGTTGGACATTAATTGTTACAGTAGGCTACAGTACATTACGTGCCATAAAGAGTTGAATTATTAACTTACCCCAAATAACAAGAATGAGTATACTCTCAAATAAAAAAGAATTGGAGATATTAGGATGACAGCATAGTTTTGCTATTGTCGTGGAATATATTATCATGTCATTATGGATCTGTGTTGTTTTATCATTTTACAGACTGTTACACTGAGATCAGCGTAATGTGTGTCTCTTTAAAAGACACACACAATAATCCTCTGTCCTCCCCGGCCAGCCAAAACAATGTTGTTATTAACTCCTGTAGATGGGAGCCATTTCTGTTGACTTTCAGAATATCCTTGTGTATTAAGGCGAGACACTGCAGGTGAATAGTCAAATATACTTTTCTTGTTGATTTTGAGATTTTGTTATATTTTGCTTCCTAAACATGTCTTCTATGAAACTAGTGACAATAAAACGTCAATAACACACATTTAGTTGTTTATTTTACATCATTTTGCCTTATTGTATCCATAAATGTGCACATATTTAATGGGGAAGTGCCTCATTTGCATATATAAACCTAAATTTTAGAAAACTTGCAATATATTTTTTCTTAGTTTATATGTACATAACAAATTGGGAAAGTTTCATAGTGATATCTATTCAAATATTTTTTGCCTATTAGGGGGTACTACACTGTTTGTAGCCTGTGTGTAGTTCTGTTCAGTTCAATAACATCATTATTATTATTATTCAGTTATCAGGCATGTGTTTAGGTTGTCTATTACTAATGGTTTGATTAGGTATTGTGTTTGTAAATATCTGTTTAAAAAAAAAGTATGGCATTTTACAATACAGAACTTTGAAGGCGTTTTCCCAAAAATGAGTTTTAAGAGTTTTTCCTCATACTCTGAGCCAGAAATCTCCACTTCAGTAGCACTCAAATACACCAAACCTTCCAGTTCTATTCATATCTATGTTCTGAAGGTATTTACAGAAGGGTTTGTTGATATCGCATTCATACCCTGATTTATATCACATTTTATTCCTAAAAACATGGCGAAATATGGAATTTTACCATAAAAATGGACTGAATGGAGTATTTTCTGATTTATGGAGTGATAAAAAGAGATATCCAAAATCCCCTCTGTAATAACCTTTGGCTCTAATATGTCAACAAAATGAAACTATAATTTTGAAAATGGCTTTATCCAATGTTCAGATTTCTGTCCTGGAATTATATGCAAATTAGTGCATATTTAAGTAGATCATGCCTCATTTGCATATTTAAACATACAATTTCAGAAAACTTGTAATACAAAAAAGTCTTGTCTTAATATAAGTAATCAACTGGGGAAGTTTCATTGTGATATCTATTAGATAATTTTTTTACCCTATTCACCTGCAGTGTCTCCCCTTAAACTATGTTCTGCCATATAGGCCATAAGCCACATAGACAGTTACAATGAGTATTCTATTATAAAGGCCCAGACTATTTCTTCAGAGCCATAACCCAAGGTTATGGGAACTGTTAGACGGAGCTGTTTTCCTTCCAGGCTATAGCCATAACATAGTCGTATTATTAATTTCTCTAACCAGCCATTTGGTTTTCTTCTACGTCATGTCATGTATTTAATTGTATGTCTGACCAAGGCTCGGGGTCAGTCTTCGGCCAGACGCTAGTGGGTTAACATATACTGTCTCTGGCTGTTGACTGTCCTTTCATACGTGGCCACAGTGAAATAAACGTTCTTGTTATTGTTAATAAACTTTTCTATTATTAATAATGACTCAGAATGATTTGTAAACGGCTCATCGTTTAGTCCATAGAGATTTCCCATTACACTATATATCCTCCTCAGATTACAGAACTGTTAATGTGTTACATCAGTATCCCTGACAAAGTTATCACGAGTATAGGTGATTTCAGGGGGCAAATGCACCCCCCTTGTTATGGGCCGTTCTAATGTTCCGTATTTTGCGCACACAAATTCATTATTTTTAATGGAGAAAACCAAACTCCGACTGCGACATGGCTCAGGTCAGCAACAAGAGCCGGCTCTTTCTGTTCCAAAATGGCTCTTCGTTGACCTTTTTTAAATCATGTCCTTAACACATTAATTGCCAATACAACGAGTAAACTCGTTTTTATGATCGTTATTTCTTTTATTCGCTATTGGCATTCATAATTCATCCAGGATGCCTCCGGGAGTCAGCTGGACCCTGTCTGATATTGCAACGCCTCAATACCGCCGCCTGGTGGATTTCAGGCGAGTTACATTCCACTCTAAACCGGAAGTGGCGCTCGGTGCATCGGTGAAAATCCTCCGGCAGAGATATCTTGTAACGTGGATCAATATACACACCTCGAGTGCATTGGATCGCTTTCGAGACGCAAGAATCAATATGCTTTCGGCGTTTATTGCGTCATACAAACGGAAAATGGATCTAGCAGATCGACGTCAAATAATTGGATTTTTTTTCCTCCAGACGCATCGGCCACAGGTAAGAGGAATCTAACGTTATTTCCAGCTCGATTGTCAGTTTATTTCATTGCAATCTGTCCGATCAACGTATGGTGTCTTACTAAAGAAAGCCGTTAGTGACAATCAAGGAATCATAAACGACCCCCCCCCCCTTTCCTTCACGTATGATGGAGCCTAATGTATAGCTATCATATGCATTTGAAATGTTTAATATAGCGTGTATAGGGACGCCAATCTATAATGTATAATACGCGTCGGGGCCTATAATACGCGTTCTAGGAATTACTGCTATACAGTCTAAAAACATACTTATATTCTCGACGGTACTAACACGACAATGTATGAATGGAAAAATATAACGTCCCCACCAGGGTTTCCGTTAGAAAAAATTGTTGCCGGTCTCCGTGACCTGCAAGATTTCAATCTACCGGACAAATGAGATTAATTCCGGTCATAGTTTATTGAGCTTTAAAACAATTGATAGGCAGGCTATATAAAGAATGTCATCCTCAAGGCATGTAGATTTATAATATTATTACTTAAAACTAGGCTACTTTTGCGTATACAGTCATTAATATATTCCAAATAAAATAAGTCCCTCGATACTCCGTGCTGCTGCTGACTTGAAATAAAATAGACCGCGTATGTGGGCAGTCGGTCCGACACTAAACAGCAGTCTGTTATAATCACATTTTTATGAGCTAACGAATTCCGTTATATTGGACATTTGTATTAATTATATCAAGCGAAGAACTGAGAAAGCAGAGAGACGGCAACATTATCGTGGTTTGCGTGACGACTCTCCACCTCGCAACGACTTATTTGCAAAGAGTATGGCGCTGCAGAGCAGCTCATTTAGCTGTTAAGCTAAAGCTAAGCACAGATATCAGATATTACCAGGCATCATCAATGAACTAAATCTATCAATTCCCCCTTTTTGACGTTAAATATATACGTCAAACACACAGTTCATTGATCTGTATCCGTCGATTGTCACCTCATTACATGCATCACATCCAATACCAGACGGGACAATCAACATCAGGAGAGCAGATAGAGAGATAGAGGGGGGGGGGGGGGGAGAGCAGGAGAGAGAGAGAGAAGAAAGAGAGAAACACAATTCTGGCAACCTAACAGAAGATACAGTAACCCCGTTGGACCCCCCTTACTCAGGCACACACAACGTCCATCAGGGCGCTACCTCCCCTCTGTCACAGTGCACCGCCCACCTGGGTCGGCCCCGTCTTCTGGAGGGCAAGGGCTGACCTCCTGAGGTTGGTCCTCGTTCCAGGGTGCGGTCCCCTAGACAAACGTGTCTCCCCTGGTCCGCCGCCTTCCCAGTGTCTCAGACTGTCCTCTCCACCTCTCGCCGGCCGGCCCCACCACCACTCCAACTCAGCTCAGTGTCTCTCCTGCGGCCGCTTCCCCCGTTCTCGTCGTGGACGAACTGCGTGTCGTAGACGACGATCAGCGGTGATTGATCTGCGGTCTCCGCGGTGCCTGGCTGCGGTGTTCCTCTCCGGTGCTGCGGTGGTCATCTCCGGCCTCTCGCACAGCTGCCATCTCCTCCGGTCGCCTCTCATCCTGGCCCGTCTGTCCTTCGTCTCCTCCTGCCTGTCATCCGGTCGTCTGGTGGTCTGGTCACGGACGTCTGAGGGGCTGCTGGTATCTCACCCCTGGTTCAGACGCGCTGCAGACAGCTGGTAGTGACTGCTGGATCCTCTGCACCGTCTCCTCCTCCTCCGCGTCCCCATTCCCCGTTCCGTCCTTGGTTGCGGCTGGCCCACATCAATTCTCACTCCGGAACCTCCATTTGTTAGGGATTAGCCTATCCCTGGTCGTGAGTTCTTAATTGATTTAGTTGTGGACCAGTCGGCCGAAAGACGAAGCGGAGACAGAGTATTTCTCAAACTGAGCTTTTATTCATTAGAGAAGAAGACAGTCAGTCACCCCGCGCGGGCACATCACCAGTAGACAAAAGAGGAAGGAGAGCAGAATGTCCATATTACATGTCATTTTATACACTCTTGAGAAAGGGGAGGGGGGTGTGTGTATGTCTCTGTGTGTGTATGTATGGGTGTTTGTGTGGTGTGTGCTTGTGTGTGTGTGTGTGTGCTGAAAGGGAGGGACATGATTTTGCATGTATAACTGCCAAGGGAACTAGGATTTTGCATGTTCTGCTACATGATTTTGCATGTGTGTGCACGGGGCCCTGTGTAGAAGGAACCTCTAGCCAGAGGTCATCAGGTCACGCCACATGCAGGGGGAGAGAGACACAGAGAGCCGTGTGCAGCCTAAGCACAGATATCAGATATTACCAGGCATCATCAATGAACTAAATCTATCATTATAATCAATAATATGCATTACTATGTGACACGGCAGTCAACCAACAGTTGCATATGATTAAAAAATGTCAACACTCACTCACCCCGTCTCTCGTTGTGCGAGAACAGCGGGTCGTCTGGTTGGTTCGACTTTGATATATCCCCATTGGAACAGGTGGACGGACGTCTGCGAGGCTCGCAACGGTAGCAGCAGACTGGGGATGCTCTTTGTGGTTCAATCAATAAAGTGTACTTTGTGTACGTTCAATCAATGTTATCTCTCGTACATCATAGAGGCTAGACTACTAGACTATAATGTCGTACCTCAGCCAGGAGAATTTAAATGGTACTGTGAGTGCTGGTCCAAGCGTATTGCTTTCTTTTTCTATGTTTACAGTTGGAAATAATGCCAACATGCTATTAATGATATTAAGTACAAGACCTGATATGTTACATTCCTGAACTTACAAACCCTTTGTGTGCTCCACGTTTGGATATGCTTTCTACTACACTCCGACACAACTCGCTCTGTTACCCGTATCAGCGGTCATTATTGCGCGTTGCCCATGGCAGCGGTCAGTTATCGAGAAATAATTGACCGCTGTCAGGGGCAACCGAGCGCTATTGACCAATCACAATCAAGCATTTTGGCGAATGTTAAAACGCCATGTAATAAATGTTCTTATTGTCTACTCTAGTTCATTGACTCAGTTCTTAAGGGCGAACACCAGGCAACAGTTTTTAATTGTAATTGCTGTACTTTGTGGCTCTAATTTTTTTATTTAGGTTGGTAATGTTTATAAACACTCACTGTAGTAAGACAGACTTATAAGCTAATTTCCATCTGATATAATGTCTGTGAATAAACGCCACATTTTTAAGATAAAAAGGATCACGGATTGGAACTTTATTGTGATATGCTTGTGGGTATGAAGAAAATCAAAGAAGTGTGGTTTATTGTTGATACACGTTATTTAACCTCGTTCCCAGTATTATCATGGAGAACTGTGATAATAAATAAGTGAACTGAGAAATACATCTGCCTCGAGAGTCGTCGATAACGTTGAAACCTCGAACGTTACAATATGTATATTCTGTTAGGATCTATGGGTAACAGTACTGTATATTTGCATATCGTATATCCATTGCTCTAAGGTTAAACGGTTTTCTCGTTTAAATAAAATGTATCGGAAATCACTGGTTCATGTTTTTGAAGGTTTCAAATGTTTATGTTTAATTAATAAATTTGTAATAAATGGCTATTTCTCATTACTGTAGGTTAAAGGTTAAAAGTTAACCTATCAAAATACAACGCCCGCAAAAAGTTAACTATAAAAATAGAGTGCGCCCACAAATGTGCCTTTGCGCACAGAACTTCTACAAGCAACATGGCCCAAATGCAAGTTACCCTTTTTCGTGGACCTCGCACCGTGCGAATTCGGGAGATGGATGTCACGCAAGACAATTTGGAGAGGATATTTAAGGTTAGTACACATTACAACCGACTAGAGGGTATGTATTATACAGGAAATAATATGCCTATACTATTTGTTGTCAGGGCCCGGGGTGATTGTGAGCCATGCATGCAGTAGGCTTTTTTTATCGAATTAATTCGAGACTTTATAGTTAATTAATCGAAAGTAATCACATTTTAAGCGCATATCAATATTTTATGCGAAAAGCATTTTTCAATTCAAATACATTTTAGTATATGAGTGAATCAATGAACAGGCCTCCCCCTCAACGTAAGGCCAGACCGCGTCTATACTTTCTACAACGGAGCTCGGTTTCCGGGTTCCTCCGATTGGCCACGACGCACACATGACCTCCGCTAGCACGCCCCCTTCCTGCCGCGCTCGCCAGCTTCCTCAAGCGCCAAGCTCCTGCCGCGCCGAGCTCTGTCATTGAAGTGGGTGGTGGCAGCATAACAGCGCTCAGCCTGATGTAATGCACCGAGCTCTGTCATTGAAGTGGGTGGTGGCAGCATAACAGCGTTCAGCCTGATGTAATGTACCGAGCTCTGTCATTGAAGTGGGTGGTGGCAGCATAACAGCGTTCAGCCTGATGTAATGCGCCGAGCTCTGTCATTGAAGTGGGTGGTGGCAGCATAACGGCGTTCAGCCTGATGTAATGCGCCGAGCTCTGTCATTGAAGTGGGTGGTGGCAGCATAACAGCGTTCAGCCTGATGTAATGTACCGAGCTCTGTCATTGAAGTGGGTGGTGGCAGCATAACAGCGTTCAGCCTGATGTAATGCGCTGAGCTCTGTCATTGAAGTGGGTGGTGGCAGCATAACAGCATTCAGCCTGATGTAGTTTCAAGTTTCAAGTTTCTTTAATAGTTGTCATACAGAAGTACAGAATACTTTTATACAAAATGCTTCTTACTGTTACGCTCCAGAGACTGTGCAAGACAAGATAAGTATGAAATAAAATAACATAGTATAGCATGTAAATTAGAAGTAAAAAAAATGAGGTCACAGTGTTCAATATAGACATATGTACAATGTTCGATGCAGAGTAGACGTAACTGAGTTACCATATAATATACAATACTGTGTAGTGTACTAATATACAATACTATATAGTGCAAGGCAGAAATAGGATGAGGTGCAATTTAGGTACAATTTACAGTAGGTGTACGAGTTGTAGTGCAAATCCTTTATCAATAAATATAAAGTGTGTTTGTGTGATCTAAAGTGTGGGGAGTGGGTGCTGCAGTGTGTGTTTGTTTAAGTGAGTGTGTGGGTGTGTGTGCTGTGAGCATTTGATGGTTGTTGCATAGTGTTTATTGTTCGTTTAGCAGCCTGATGGCCTGGGGATAGAAGCTTCTTCTGAGTCTTTCTGTGCTCGCCTTAAGACTCCGGTATCGCTTGCCTGACCGCAGCAGTTCAAAGAGGCAGTTGTTCGGGTGGCTCGAGTCCTTAATAATTCTCTTAGCCTTCCCCTTGCACCGCTTGTTGTAAATGTTCTGGAGGGTGGGAAGCCCCCCTCCAATTGTGCGTTCGGCTGAACGTGTCACTCTTTGTAGTCTGCTACGGTCTTGTGCAGTGCTATTCCCAAACCAGGAGGTGATGTTGCCAGTCAGGATGCTCTCTATTGTACATGAGTAGAAGTTCCTAAGGATCTTCTGACTGACTTGGAACATCCTTAGGCGCCTGAGGAAGTAGAGGCGTTGTCGTGCCTTCTTCACAACATTGTCAATGTGTGTGGTCCATGTCAAATCCTCGGATATGTGGGCTCCGAAGTACTTGAAACTGTTCACTCTCTCAACCGGTGCCCCGTCGATGCTGAGGGGGCTGTAGTCCTTGACCCCCGACCTCCTGAAGTCCACAATCATCTCTTTTGTTTTGCTGACGTTCAGGGAGAGGCAGTTCTCCTGACACCACTGTGACAGGTTCTCTACCTCTTCCAGGTAGGCCCTTTCGTCGTTGGCAGAGATCAGGCCCACCACTACTGTGTCATCAGCTAATTTGATGATGGTGTTGTTGTTCCGCTGTGCTACGCAGTCATGTGTGTACAGGGAGTAGAGGAGGGGGCTCAGAACACAGCCCTGGGGGGCCCCTATGTTGAGCGTGATGGATGAGGAGGTGCAGTTGCCTGCTCTTACCACCTGGGGTCTGCCCGTCAGGAAGTCCAAGACCCACTGGCAGAGGTCATAGTTCAAGCCCAGGTCCCTGAGCTTGGCTATGAGTTTGGAGGGGACTATGGTATTGAATGCTGAGCTGTAGTCGATGAACAGCATTCTCACATAGTTCCCCTGCCTCTTGTCCAGGTGTGATGCTGCTGTGTGCAGCACATGGGCTATGGCGTCCTCCGTGGACCTGTTGGGGCGATATGCAAATTGCAGAGGGTCCATTCAGGTTGATGGGGAGGGAGGAACAGATGTAGCCCTTCACTAGCTTCTCAAAGCACTTCATGGCTATGGAGGTGAGGGCTACAGGGCGGTAGTCGTTGAGGCAAGCGGGCGTAGATTTTTTGCGCCGAGCTCTGTCATTGAAGTGGGTGGTGGCAGCATAACAGCGTTCAGCCTGATGTAAAGTAGCGATTTTATTGGTTTGTCATGACAAACCAATTACATAATCCAACATATGTGTAAAGAAACAACATATTCCAGTTAACGGTATATTCTTTTAATAGTTTATGCATTCGCAAATATGAGAGCCTGTCATTGAAGTGGGTGGTGTTACCAACAGCCAGCGTTCACCCTGATGTAAAGTAGCGATTTCCATTTCATTGGCAAGCGCAGCACGGCGCACGGCAGGAAGGGCGCGTGCTAGCGGAGGTCACGTGGGCATCGTGGCCAATCGGAGGAACCCGGAAACCGAGCTCCGTTGTAGAAAGTATAGACGCGGCCAGCGTGTGCAGGTTTTTAAATCACTTTTAAAAACCTATTCTCCCTGGCCTTACCCCCCACTTAATCACCACTAGACCCTGGGCCCTCCTATATCCTCTTTGCTTCCTCTTTGCTTTACTGTGTTCTACCTGTTTTTATTACATTCATTGTTTTACTGTGTTGTATTATTTAGTTTTTTATCGACCTGCCTTTGAAGCACTGCCGCTGCCTGGAAATGTGCTATATAAATAAAATTGACTTGACTTGACTATACATTACATACGTTTATTATGCAGCAAAATCCTCTATTAGCTACTACACAGACCAACAGATCAATGCATTTTTTAACAAAGTGCAGCAATTATAATATATATAGCGCAAAGGACCTTTTGTAAACTCTTTCGAGGTAAAAGTAAAACGCAGTACTTTCAAGTACATTCCAGAACAGTTAACCAATGGGGGGAAAACACTCTCAATTTCTCTTTTTATTTTTTTTATAAACCAGACTAATGTGTAAGAAACTGCACACTGAAAAAACTATTCTGCCCAGAGCGAGATGCAGGTGAAATATCCTCTCCCCTCCCCCTCCTCTCCTCTGGCCTTTGATGTTCACCCTAGAGACGGAAAGTCTGGCATGACTGCTGCATGCCCTCGCTTTGACCCTGACCTGTACGGACAAGCTCTGAAGATTTTGGACAGAAAATCTAGTCAGCATCACCACTGTAATATTCTCCACAAATACAAATTACTAAGCTTTGATAATTTAATTATCTTCTCATACATTCGTCTGGTTCATAAAATAAAAAAAAATTTATGGAGCACCTGTTTGTATTATTAGAATTTGTTTGTTGAATTTGTTTATTGAGTAACACAAGGGGTTTTGCCTCACTTGGTTTGTTACTGAAGAGCGTTTGTTCCGGTATTTTGGGATAAATGCCTACCACAGGGTTAGTCTTGTGGGTGGTTCGTCTCAGCAGAGGCCTGTAGCTAGTGTCCAGTAGCAGTGTCTGCTGTGATTCTCTAGTATAGGATCTGTGTGCATTATTGAGCTTGACCTTTTGGTCCAGTATGTGTTATGCCGTGTGTCTTAGATACAGTGTGATTTGTTTTGCGTGCTAACATAAAATGCCGTGTTTTGAACTACTGCTTGTGAGTTTAATTGCGTGCTGTGTTATGCCGTGTATCTTCAATCACTGTCATTTAATTACGTGCTACACCTTTTTGTGGATACAGGGAAATTGGAGTTTGAACCCCAGGTCGTAGGAACGGTGGGTGAGTTGCTTGTGTTTTGGATACTGAACTATATCCCTTGTTGTGGATTAATTGTAGTATTGCCTTGTATTGGTAATTAATTAATTGGTTGATTAATTACTTTATTAGTAATTAATATTGTTGTATTCGTTTGTTGTTGTTTACTGTGGATAATAGACAATGACGTTGGACATTGATGACTTTGTTGCAGAGCCAACACTGGCTAAGGTAATAAAATGTTCAAAGGATGAGTTACTACAGGTGGCAGCAAGGTTTTCAATAGACCTCGATGCAGGCCAGAAAAAGGAGAACTTGGTAGGTCAATTAATTGAGGAACTGAGTACACTGAAGGTTTTTGGTGTGGCTGCAGGTAGAACTCTGGAGGAGGAGGGTGAAGGCTTTGAGCTACCGCGTGGGCGAGATGTGGAGCTTAGGACGGCGCGTGAGCTTGCAGCTATTAACAAGGCAGACCGTGAGGACAAAGCAGCTGAACGGGAGGCTATTGAAGCTAGTGAGGTGAGGAGAGCAGCTGCAGCAGCTACAGCAGCAGCTACAGCAGCTACAGCAGCAGCTACAGCAGCTACAGCAGCAGCTGCAGCCAGGGAGGCTATTGAGGAGGCTGCTGGGGTGAGAAGAGCAGCTGCTGCCCAGGCCCAGGAAGCTATTGAGGTGGCACAGGAGGTACGCGCCCAGGCAGCATATGACCGGGAGATGGCGATGCGTAATGCGGGTGGTGCTGGTGCTATACGTGTGCATCGGGAGCCGGGTTTTGATATGGCTAGGCAGAAAAGCATGGTTCAGTTTTTTTTGGAAAGGGACGTCGATAGTTTTTTTTTATTATTTGAGGACATAGCTGGCAGTTGCGGCTGGCCAGCAGATAAATGGACTATCCTCATGCAGAGTGCTTTGCGCGGTAAGGCACAGATCGTGTATGCGTCGATGTATCCTGATAATAAAGATTATGCTTTAGTGAAACAGGCTATCCTTAAAGCCTATGAATTGGTCCCTGAGGCTTACCGCCAGAAATTCCGCAATTTGAGGTAACAGAACTCTCAGTCTTTTGTGGAGTTTGTGAGGGAAAAGCGGTTGCTTTTTGACCGGTGGTGTGCAGCAGAAAAGGTCACCACAGTGGAGGAGATTAGGGACCTAATCTTATTGGAGGAATTCGAGGTGTATGGCGTATCTGAGGATATTGCTATGTACTTAAATGAGAGGAAAGTCAGGACCTGTTCAGCAGCAGCGGTCCTGGCTGATGAGTATGTTTTGACCCACAGGACGTCTTTTGAGAGACGGAGCCATCCTGGGCATGATGTGGGGAGGCCGAAATGGACTCCTAACAGGCCTGTGGTCTCCAGCGCTGGGGGTGGTGTGAGGTTTAGTGGGCCAGGGGTAAGTAAGGATAATAAGGATAATCGGACATGCCATGGTTGTGGGCAACTGGGACACATTGTGGATAACTGTTATCGTTTGCACCCCGAGAAGCGCCCAAATGTTAGGCCGCCCAAACCAGTGTTGTTGATAGTGAGACCTGTTGCTCTGTCTCCACTAGGGGTCTCTGATGCAGTGGTTCATGACCTTTACACGCCCTTCAAGAGTAAGGGGTTTGTTTCTCTGACAGAGGGAGGTCCTAAGGTGCCTGTGACTATTCTCCGTGATACTGGTGCGTCACAATCTTTTATCCGGAGTGGTGTCCTGCCCTTTACGAGCAGCTCTGAGTTGGATGCTGGGATTGTAGTTAAGGCTTTTGGAATGCACACAATGAGTGTCCCTCTGCATAATTTGTTTCTTGAATGTGCCCTTGTGTCAGGCCCGGTGACTATCGGGGTGGCGGCTGACAAGATCCCTATGGAAGGGGTAACGCTGCTCCTTGGTAACGACCTGGCTGGAGGGAAGGTGCTTGTGAGGCCCGAGGTGACATGTGTGCCGGATACACAAGTGGCAGGCGATGATCTGGCGAGGCAGTATCCTGGGGTTTTCACAACCTGTGCGGTAACTCGAGCTATGGCTATGAGAGAGTTGGATGAGGAGAATGTTGATAGTGATGTTAACCTGTGCGACACCATTCTTAATGGGGGGCAGGAGGTATCCAGGGAGGATCCGCATAGTGATGCTGTGTATTCTTCTGTGAGTGAGGATTGTGCTTTGCCTGAGCTGGCGATACCGGGGAAGGAGGAGGTGGACTCTGCGACGGTGCCAGGGAACACGGGCGTTCTTAGCTTCCCTGTTGGGTATCCTTCGGAGCGCAAGGTTCTTATCTCATGTCAACAGGAGGATTCCAGTTTGCAGCCTCTTATTAACAAATCTGTGTCTGTGGAAGAAAGCGTTGACCTGAAACAATGTTTTTTGATGCGTGATGATTTGTTGTTGCGTAAATGGAGTCCTAGGTCATACACATCGGCGGATGATGAGTGGGGTGTGATTGAGCAGGTAGTAGTCCCTAGGAAATACCGTCAAGATATTTTGGTTCTTGCACATGACATGTCGGGTCACTTGGGTATCCGCAAGACCCATGACAGGATTTTGCGGGATTTCTTTTGGCCGGGATTGAAAGGGGATGTGAAGAGTCACTGCCAGTCTTGTTCTGTGTGCCAGGTGGTGGGGAAACCGAATCAGGTGATTCCGCCGGCTCCACTCCATCCGATACCAGCGGTAGGAGAACCTTTCGGGAGGGTCATAGTCGACTGTGTAGGTCCGTTCCCGAGGACTAAGAAAGGTAACACAGGGCTGGTCACCATTATGTGTACTAACACGCGTTTCCCAGAGGCGATTCCTGTGTTAGGAACACAAAGGCCGAAACGGTGACTGAGGTTCTTTCAAATTTTTTTTCGTTGTTTGGTTTGCCCAGGGTCATACAGACTGACCAGGGTACCAATTTCACTTCGACTGTTTTTAAGCAGTGGTGCAACCATTGGAATATCACACACAGTCACAAGGGGCCTTGGAGAGATTCCACTCCACTCTTAAGACTATGTTGAGGTGTTTCTGTGAGGAGACGGGACAGGAGTGGGATAGAGGGGTCCATTTGTTGTTGTTTGCAGCGAGAGGGGTAGTACAGGAGTCCACTGGTTTTAGCCCTGCAGAGTTAGTCTTTGCACACACTGTACGGGGGCCGCTCAAGCTCCTGCGGGAGGGGTGGCTGGGTGCTAGTGAGCCAAGAAACTTACTGGATTATATCTGCGGTGTCAGGGAGCGGTTGCACCGGGCGTGTGAAACAGCCCGGTCTAATCTAGAGACACAAGGTAGAATGAAGGTGTGGTACGACCGTAGAGCACGGGATAGAGTGTTTACTCCAGGAGAGAAGGTGTTCATTCTATTGCCGGTACCGGGCCCGAGTCTGCATGCAAAGTTTAGTGGTCCCTACACTGTACTGCGGAAAGTCGGTGACCTGGATTATGTAATCAGTACGCCAGATCGTGGTAGGAAGACCAGGTTGTGCCATGTGAACATGATTAAGCCATGTCATGCCAGGGGGCCTTCAGAGCTCAAAGTGGCCGGCCCCACTGGGGGGGATGTTGTCTCTCTCCCTTGTTTCAATTTTGAACCTGTCCCTGCCGGGTCAGTCTCGACCTGTGCAGTTGTGCGGACTGTTGGTGACGGTTTTTCCTGTCTTTCAGGGGATGAGTTGGAGCGGGAGGATGATGTCATCGTCCCGTCTAAGGAAGTGGTGGGTGGGCGCTTGAAGAACTCTGTGCTGCTGGGTGACCTGGATGCACATCTGGTTCACTTGCCTGCGGATCAGAGGGGTGATATAATTTGTTTGATTAGGGAGTGTTGTGACATATTTGAGGATGTCCCTTCACGCACGACTGTGTTGCAGCACGATATCGATGTGGGTGATGCAGAGCCTATTAAACAGCATTTTTATCGGGTTAACCCTGCAAAGCGTGATCGGTTGCGTAAAGAGGTGGAGTATATGCTTTCGAATGACATCGCTGAGGACAGCAGTAGTTCGTGGAGCTCTCCGTGTCTACTGGTAGATAAGTCTGATGGTACAGATCGTTTTTGCACAGACTTCAGGAAAGTTAACAATGTAACCAAGCCAGACTGTTTTCCTTTGCCGAGGATGGAGGATTGTGTGGATCGGGTGGGTGGCGCTACCTTTGTTACCAAGTTGGACCTTTTGAAAGGCTATTGGCAGGTGCCTCTTACTGAGAGGGCAAAGCTCATCTCTGCTTTTGTGACGCCTGAGAGGTTCCTCCAGTATAAGGTCATGCCGTTTGGTATGAGGAATGCCCCTGCAACCTTTCAGAGGCTGGTCAATAAGGTTTTGGCTGGGGTTGTTGACTGTGAGGCTTACCTGGATGACCTGGTCGTCTATTCGGATTCGTGGGTACAGCATATGGTTAGTTTAAGGCTGGTGTTCAGCAGGCTTAAGCTTGCGAACCTCACGGTGAACCTGGCTAAGTCCGAGTTTGGGAGGGCTACGGTGACTTATCTGGGGAAGATAGTGGGGCGGGGTCAGGTTCGGCCTGTGGGCTCGAAGGTGGAAGCTATTGTGGCTTTTAAGCAGCCGGCTACTCGGCGTGACCTCCGTTGCTTCTTAGGTATGGCCGGGTACTACAGGGGATTCTGTAGGAACTTTTCGGCAGTTGCCGCACCTCTGACAGACCTGTTGAGCCCGAAGGTTCCCTTCGAGTGGGATGCCAGGTGCGCCTTTGCTTTTGGCCAGGTGAAGTCCATATTGATCAATGCCCCAGTTTTGGCTGCGCCCGTGTTTTCGAAGCCGTTTATGTTGGCGGTCGACGCCAGTGATCTCGGTGCGGGGGCTGTGTTGCTTCAGGAGGATGACATGGGTATTGAACACCCCATCTCGTACTTCTCGAAGAAATTTAATCGGCACCAACTGGTGTACTCGACGATTGAGAAGGAGTCATTGGCCATGATTTGGGCTCTCTCTCACTTCGAGGTGTACATTGGGTCGTCTAACATGCCTCTTAAGGTGTACACGGATCACAATCCATTGGTCTTCATTAACAACATGCGGAACAAGAACCAACGTCTGATGCGCTGGAGTTTGTTCCTGCAGGCTTTTAATATTGAGATTTTTCATATTAAGGGTAAGGATAATGTGCTGGCTGACGCGTTATCCCGGCTGTGGTAGTGACTCATGGGCTGTGGGTTACGGTTGATTAATTTTTTATGTACAGTTGAGTGTGACTCTTGACCGGGGCTCACACTCAACACAGTACAGGCGCTGCACATGTTGGAGTGTGTGGTTGCATTTTTTTTGGTAAGGTTGGTAAGTATCCCCTTATTTATTTATGTTCGTTCTCTTGGTGTTGGTTTCTTTGGGCTATAGTTGGGAGAAGAACATAAATCTTCGGTGTGGGGGTGTTACGTATTACTTTCACATGGTGGAGGGATACTTACTGTCTGTGGTGCATATTCACATTGTGGTTAAGTGTGCTGTCACTAATTGGTGGTTTAATTGACACACTGTTTCTTCCTGTTTTTGTTATTAAAATGGCCGCCCTTCTAATTCATCACAGGTGTGGTGATGAGGCACCACGCCCTACAAATGCAGTGCAGGGAGCAGTTGTCAAGTCTCCCCCACTTCACAGGAGATGTGTCAGCTCTCCAGCGTCTCACCTGCTCTCATTGTTTTGTTGTACATTCGGCTTGTTCTTCCTTTTGCCTATAGTTTTGTTATTTAACTTTGGAGTCTGGAACACCCAGCTCCCACTATTTCTGTCCATTTAGTTAGTTGTAAATAAATAGTTATTTTTGATAAACTTTTGTCCAGTGTCCTATGTCCACCACGTCGCATTCAAGGCCTTGACGAGCCATATTTTAGGCTTGAATGTAACAGCATAACAATGCTGCACGCGCTCTCTCTAGGTTAGCTAACGCTAGTTAGCCTTTAGCTAAGCTAGCTACTAGCCGACATGGCTATCCTGACTGAACCACACGTTAGCACTCGATATTATAACGTAGCTAAAGCTAACTAGCTGTCCCTGCCTTTAGCTAAGCCGACATGGCTAGCCTGACTGAACTGTCTAACATGCAACAACTTTCATCTTCAGTCCATCTGCCGAACGACCGTCCTCTTCGTCTTGGCTGGCATAAGCATAACCTCCAATGCTGCACGCGCGAAGTAGTCAAACGCAGCTGACGCACGCCGGCCGACTGTACACATGTAACCCCTCCCTTCGTTGAAACCAATAGTATGTCTGCTGCAGAGCCGCAGAACCAGGAACAAGTCAGACACATTCTACAAACGTGTCTAATGTGAAATATATAAGCATATAAGCAAAACTAGATTTTAGGTCTGTGATGAAAAAGGGCCTCGCGGGAAGGGGGGCCTCAAAAAAAAAAAAAAAAAAAATCTTTTTCTTTTGTGCTCGCACACCCCCTGAGGCGGCCCTGTGTATAACATACAAACAGACTGCACATTATCACACACATACAGTATTCATGCATGCACACACACGCACACTTATTCACACACACACATGCATACACGCACCTACTGTACACATACAAATATGAGCGTACACTGACACACACACATTCTCATTTTCTCTCTTGTTTACTTACTAACATTCCCACATGCATTTATACCATTCAAACCTTCTGTCCCAGAGGTTCTATTAAGGCCTATTAGGGTTTATTCTTCTGCTTTCAGTAACATCAGTGACTCTGGCCAAAGACCCAATGCAGCAGGGTCTGTGTTTCTCTATAATGAGGAGGCCCAGCGTGACTTCTCCTCCCTCAGGTCTCCTGGTGGCACTGGCCTTGTTGGAATTCTGACTTCAGCTTATTGGCTGAGGACGGGATCTATGATACAAACAAAAGGGACGTGTTCCGAGATGTACAGACTATAGGCTGCATTTCTAAACGGGAAGAAACAATCACCTGCAATTCACTAGTCAATATTTGGAAAATATACTGTAGATGGCTCCAGAATATGTATTGTATTGTACACAAAGGTGTTTGTTTAATAACTTGGGAGTTATATTGTTGTGTCAGCGGTTATTAGATTAGATTCACATTTATGGTTATTATACATATTATACAGTACAACGAAAAGAAGTTGAGAGAACATTGATTACATTAGATTAGAATAAAATCTATTGTCATTATACAGTACAAAGGAAAAGAAGTTTGGCATTTAACCAGAGTGCAAATGTAACAGTAAAGTGCAATCGTAATATACAATGTACAGGTGTTTAAACTGGGTACAAAATATACAAATTAGTACTACTGAGTATAGTGCTAATCAGATTTATGTACATAGTTGTGATACAGGTATAGTCATACTGTCCAGCAGCATAACTAGTACGAGTAGGATTATGTACAGATATAGAAATAGTATCTACAGATATGTAAGGACTATGTGCAAGTAAATACAGACAGGTGTGGGTAGGTTAATATGTTTTGAGAATAAATATATATATATATATATATATATATATATATGGTATAGTGTATACAGCATATGTACATGCTATCATACAGAGCTTATTTGCAGGTGTATAAGTATATAGAGGGGTTAAATGCAGTTATATTGCCCCAAGGCTCTGGAACGCCCTCCCTTTAGCCCTGAACACCATTCCTTCAGAGCTCATATTTAAAAGGCAGCTAAAAACCCACTTCTACAGGCAGGCCTTTTACCCATAGCCGTTTTCTCTCTTTTCATGTCAGTTTTGTTCTTGTTTTAGTTTTTTCTGTGTCTATTCTAGTGTTTTAGCTAATTTTGTATGTTTAAAAAAAAGAAAGAATTTACATGTATTATTTCTTGTATTTTCCACTGATGTTTTAAAAAATGCTGTGAAGCACTCTGTGCACTCATGCTGAGAAGGGTGCTATACAAAAAAAGTTTTACTTACTTACTTTATATTCAGACAAATATGTATATATATTAAGGCTGTCAATCGATTAATATATTTAATCTGATTAATCGCATGATCGCCATTTAACACAAAAGGATGACCCTCATGCATTGCAAATTTGCATCAAATTCAAAACAGAGTGATGCACAAATTAACTTAAAAGAAAATAATAATTTAAAACAATGAATAAAGTGTGCATGAAATAATAGGGGAAAGAAAATGTTAGGAACTTATTACATTCACCCACACAAGGGCTGAGGACTCATACCTTTGGGCAGCATAGCAGCACGGGGAGGTGGGAGGTACAGGTATGGGCAGGGTAATAGTAGAAAGACAAAAATAATGCAATCAAATTTGATCTGAATATAAAAATATGAGAAAAAATAAACAGTGTAAACAATTATCTCTGAATATAAAAATATGAGAAAAATAAACTAAAGGTGTAGATGAGGGTCTATGTGCCCTATCGGTTATATTATATGTTACAATAAATATAGGGAATAAAGCATTTGAATCTGAATATATACTATGAGTAAGAGTGAAAGTATACACAAGGTACCCTAACTGGCATGATATACGGCATCCGCTGTAGTCCGTGCAGGACTTTAAGATTAAGAAGTGAAGAAAAGACAAGCACAGTGTTTTTCGAATGCTTCCACGTTCGGTACATCATGATTATGCACGCTTGCCTGGTTTTGCCAGAATTCGCTTCACATCAAATCACCTGGAAGGCTTGTCCACGGTCCAACAGTGTACATGTCTGAATGCACAGTAGCAATTAGACCAGCCATTTATTAGTGTCAGTCTGAGTTAGCGTGAGAGCTTTCCGGGGTGTCTTTGGCTTGCTTTTATGAAGACACACAGCAGTCCACTGGCCCTTTAACCTTCTGTAGTGTGGTAGTGAAAGGGTTAACCGTCTGTAGTGTGGTAGTGAAAGGGTTAACCTTCTGTAGTGTGGCAGTGAAAGGGTTAACCATTTGGGCGTGTGGTAGTGAAAGGGTTAACCGTCTGTAGTGTGGTAGTGAAAGGGTTACACACACACACATACACATTTCTTTTACATTACATTTACATTTAGTCATTTAGCTGACACTTTTATCCAAAGCGACTTACAAGTTCTGTACGACAAGTCATCAGGAAGGGTACAACTCTATCAGCTGAGTAACAATGTTCATCAAAGTGTTACGTGCTACAGTGTAGGTTAGTTTATTAGGGCAAGTGCATGACAGTAAGGTTAGTTAGGGTTTGATAGGTTTTTCAGTTCATTGATGACGAATATCCTCTATATATCTAAAGGCCTTAATGAAGAATATGCCTAGAAGTCTGTGTCTCTCTTCCCCTGCATGTGCGTGACCTGATGACCGTGCACACACATGCAAAATCATGTAGCAGAACATGCAAAATCCTAGTTCCCTTGGCACTCTCTCTCTCTCTCTCTCTGGCAGTTATACATGCAAAATCATGTCCCTCCCTTTCAACACACACACACACACACACACACACAAGCACACACCACACAAACACCCATACATACACACACAGAGACATACACACACGCCCCTCCCCTTTCTCAAGAGTGTATAAAGTGACATGTAATATGGACACTCTGCTCCTTTTTTGTCTACTGGTGATGTGCCCACGCGGGGTGACTGACTGTCTTCTCTAATGAATAAAAGCTCCGTTTGAGAAATACTCTGTCTCCGCTTCGTCTTTCGGCCGACTGGTCCACAACTAAATCAATTAAGAACTCACAACCAGGGATAGGCTAATCCCTAACAAATGGAGGTTCCAGTGAGAATTGATGTGGGCCAGCCGCAACCAAGGACGGAACGGGGAAGCGGAGGAGGAGGAGACGGTGCAGAGGATCCAGCAGTCACTACCAGCTGTCTGCAGCGCGTCTGAACCAGGGGTGAGATACCAGCAGCCCCTCAGACGTCCGTGACCAGACCACCAGACGACCGGATGACAGGCAGGAGGAGACGAAGGACAGACGGGCCAGGATGAGAGGCGACCGGAGGAGATGGCAGCTGTGCGAGAGGCCGGAGATGACCACCGCAGCCAGGCACCGCGGAGACCGCAGATCAATCACCGCTGATCGTCGTCTACGACACGCAGTTCGTCCACGACTAGAACGGGGGAAGCGACAGCAGGAGTGACACTGAGCTGAGTTGGAGTGATGGTGGGCCGGCCGGCGAGAGGTGGAGAGGACAGTCTGAGACACTGGGAAGGCAGCGGACCAGGGGAGACACGTTTGTCTAGGGGACCGCACCCTGGAACGGGGACCAACCTCAGGAGGTCAGCCCTTGCCCTCCAGAAGACGGGGCCGACCCAGGTGGGCGGTGCACTGTGACAGAGGGAAGGAAGCGCCCTGATGGACGTTGTGTGTGCCTACGGGAACCAGCTCAGGAGGAGACCCACGTCCCCTAGAAGACGGGACCAGGGGTGCACTGTAATAGAGGGGGGGTTCCTCTGGGTTAGGTGATGAGTAAGGGGGGTCCGGCGGGGTTACGTGCTATCTTCTGTTAAGTTGCCAGAATTGTGTTTCTCTCTTTCTTCTCTCTCTCTCTCCCGCTTTCTCCCCTCCCTCTATCTCTCTCTCTGCTCTCCTGATGTTGATTATCCTGTCTGGTATTGGATGTGATGCATGTAATGAGGTGACAATCGACAGATACAGATCAATGAACTGTGTGTTGACGTTTTATTTAACGTCAAAGGGGGGAATTGATAGGTTTTTCAGTTCATTGATGACGAATATCCTCTATATATCTAAAGGCCTTAATGAAGAATATGCCTAGAAGTCTGTGTCTCTCTTCCCCTGCATGTGCGTGACCTGATGACCGTGCACACACATGCAAAATCATGTAGCAGAACATGCAAAATCCTAGTTCCCTTGGCACTCTCTCTCTCTCTCTGGCAGTTATACATGCAAAATCATGTCCCTCCCTTTCAACACACACACACACACACAAGCACACACCACACAAACACCCATACATACACACACAGAGACATACACACACGCCCCTCCCCTTTCTCAAGAGTGTATAAAGTGACATGTAATATGGACACTCTGCTCCTTTTTTGTCTACTGGTGATGTGCCCGCGCGGGGTGACTGACTGTCTTCTTCTCTAATGAATAAAAGCTCTGTTTGAGAAATACTCTGTCTCCGCTTCGTCTTTCGGCCGACTGGTCCACAACTAAATCAATTAAGAACTCACAACCAGGGATAGGCTAATCCCTAACAGGTTAGATCTTTTATTTTAATTTTTTTATTTCAGATAATGGTTGAAGAAGTGCGTCTTTAGTCGACGGCGAAAGATTGGACGGGTTTCGGCTGTCCTAACTGGGGTGGGTAGTTCATTCCACCATTGTGGGGCAAGGACTGAGAATAGGCGACTTCTCTTTGATGACCCTCCCGGAGCTTGGATAGGAGTAGGTCTGAGGCGGCCAGAAGATGCAGAGC
This sequence comes from Notolepis coatsorum, assembly GCF_963971535.1. Lineage (NCBI taxonomy): Eukaryota > Metazoa > Chordata > Actinopteri > Aulopiformes > Paralepididae > Notolepis > Notolepis coatsorum. The sequence goes on from NC_140173.1 coordinate 45,497,051, forward strand.
GTAGGGGTCTTGAGGGTGTGTAGTTAGAGACCATCGACCGGAGGTAGGCGGGAGCAGTTCCCTTTGCGGCACGGTATGCCAGGTCGAGGGCCTTGAAGCGGATTCGTGCAGCAATGGGGAGCCAGTCCAGGTCTCTAAGAAGTGGGGTGACATGGGCCGACTTCGGTAGGTTTTGAGATCAGGCGGGCCGCTGCGTTCTGAATGAGTTGAAGAGGCTTGGTGGCAGTGGCCGGGAGGCCAGCAAGCAGTGCGTTGCAGTAGTCGAGGCGGGAGATGACTGTTGGACGAGGAGTTGGGTGGCTTCTTTTGTCAAGAAGGGGCGGATCCTTCTGACGTTGCTCAGGAGGAATCTGCAGGTTCTGGTTGTCGCTGCGATGTGAGCAGAGAAGTTCAACTGGTCGTCGAGGACAACACCAAGGTTCTTGGCGGTTGGGGACGCGGTCACAGCTGCATTCTCGACTGTGATGGAAAGGTCGGTCAGGGGGGAGGATTTGGCCGGCAGGTGGAGCAATTCTGTTATGAGAGACCATGAGACGTGATAATGTTACCCAGTGATTTAGTGTAGAGGGAGAAGAGAGGGGGTCCTAGGACTGAGCCCTGGGGGACACCCGTCCGGAGGGGGCGAGTGGCCGACAGGGTCCCTCTCCATGACATTTGGTAGGAGCGGTCATTGAGGTATGATGTCAGCCATGTCAGCGCAAAGCCAGCCACTCCCATTCCTGCGAGGGCCGCGAGGAGGATCTGATGGTTGACTGTGTCGAAGGCTGCAGATAGATCTAGGACAGGGGTCAGCAACCTTTACTATCAAAAGAGCCACTTTTCCCCCGTCCCACAAAATAAAATGCTCAGGGAGCCGCACAACCTATTTACCCTTAAAATGAAGATAACACAGTGTATAACGTTTTATATATCCCCAAGCATACCCCACATTTAGCATAAAACGCCTGACAATTGCATACCCAAAGTAATTTGCGATTTATTATACTTTATACTTATAGCACACAGTTTGTTGCATTAATGGGATTATAAAGCAACAAAAAGAAAATTTTTGACTTTTTAAGTTCAAGTTCTTTAATAGTTGTCATACAGAAGTACAGAATACTTTCATACAAAATGCTTCTTACTGTTACGCTCCAGAGACTGTGCTAGACAAGATAGTATCAAATAACATAATAACATAATATAGCATGAATTTAGAAGAAGAATGAGGTCACAGTTGTTCGGTATAGACATATGTACAATGTTCTGAGTTACCATATAATATACAATACACAATACTATGCAGTGTACTAATGTACAGTACTATCTAGTGCAAAGCAGAAATGGGATGAGGTACAATTTTAGGTACAATTTACAGTAAGGTGTACGAGTTGTAGTGCAATCCTTCATCCATAAATATAAAGTGTGGGGAGTGGGTGCTACAGTGTGTTTGTTTAAAGTGGGTGTGTGCTATAAAGTGTGTGTAGTGGGTGCTACAGTGTGTTTGTTTAAAGTGAGTGTGTGCGTGTGGATGTGTGTGCTATGTGTGTTTGGTGGTTGTTGTTGTGTAGTGTTCATTCATTGTTCGTTTAGCAGCCTGATGGCCTGGGGATAGAAGCTACTTCTGAGTCTTTCTGAGCTCGCCTTGAGACTCCTGTGTCGCTTGCCTGACGGCAGCAGTTCAAAGAGGCAGTTGTTCGGGTGGCTCGAGTCCTTAATAATTCTCTTAGCCTTCCCCTTGCAACGCTTGTTGTAAATGTTCTGGAGGGTGGGGAGCCCCCCTCCAATTGTGCGTTCGGCTGAACGTGTCACTCTTTGTAGTCTGCTTTGGTCTTTTGCAGTGCTATTCCCAAACCAGGAGGTGATGTTGCCGGTCAAGATGCTCTCTATTGTACATGAGTAGAAGTTCTTAAGGATCTTCTGGCTGACTTGGAACTTCCTTAGGCGCCTGAGGAAGTAGAGGCGTTGTCGTGCCTTCTTCACCACACTGTTAATGTGTATGGTCCATTTCAAGTCCTCGGATATGTGGGCTCCGAGGTACTTGAAGCTGTTGACTCTCTCAACCGGTGCCCCGTCGATGCTGAGGGGGCTGTAGTCCTTGACCCCCGACCTCCTGAAGTCCACAATCATCTCCTTTGTTTTGCTGACGTTCAGGGAGAGGCTGTTTTCCTGGCACCATCCCGCCAGGACCTTGACCTCTTCCAGGTAGGCCCTCTCGTCGTTGGCAGAGATCAGGCCCACCACCACTGTGTCGTCAGCAAATTTGACGATTGTATTGCTACTCCGCTGAGCCACACAGTCGTGTGTGTACAGGGAGTAGAGGAGGGGACTCAGAACACAGCCCTGGGGGGCCCCTATGTTGAGGGTGATGGATGAGGAGGTGCAGTTGCCTGCTCTCACCACCTGGGGTCTGCCAGTCAGGAAGTCCAAGACCCACTGGCAGAGGTCATAGCCCAAGCCCAGGTCCCTGAGCTTGGCTATGAGTATGGAGGGGACTATGGTATTGAATGCCGAGCTGTAGTCGATGAATAGCATTCTCACATAGTTCCCCTGCCTCTTGTCCAGGTGTGATGCTGCTGTGTGCAGCACATGGGATATGGCGTCCTCCGTGGACCTGTTGGGGCGGTATGCAAATTGCAGGGGGTCCATGTTGATGGGGAGGGAGGAGCAGATGTAGCCCTTTACTAGCTTCTCAAAGCACTTCATGGCTATGGAGGTGAGAGCTACAGGGCGGTAGTCGTTGAGGCAAGCAGGCTTGGATTTTTTGGGTACAGGGATAATAGTGGACTTCTTCAGGCAGGTGGGGATGACAGCCTGTTCTAAGGACAGGTTAAATATGTCAGTGAATACTGGGGCCAGTTGGTCGGCACAGACTTTTAGGACGCGGCCGGGGATGCCGTCCGGACCTGCTGCCTTCCTGATATTCACTTTTTTAAAGGTCCGCCTCACCTCATGCTCTGTTACCCTGAACACTGCGCCTCCATCAGCAGCCGACCCCCCCCCCCCATTGCCGAGGCTTGTGAGCTGGTGTTGTTATTACCAGCATCAAACCTCGCATAGAAGGTATTGAGGTCGTTTGCTAAGGAGATGTCATTGTTCAGTTTGAGGGAGGCGCCTTTGTAGTCTGTCATCGTTTTGAGCCCCTGCCACATAGCTCTAGAGTCAGCTTTTTAATTGCTGTTTTTACCTGTTATAACAAAGGAAAACCTCAAACTCTTATGAAGAGGAGAAAAAATACTGGCTGTGTAGACCTATTTTTTAATAAAACACAGAAGAGGAGACAAAACACTGGTGTCTTTAGACCGACTTTGAAATAAAACCCTGAACTATTCAGGTATATTTGAGTCCTTCCCTTATTTGTGGAACATTTATAAAATAGAAAGTAGTCCACTTTGAAAAAAGAATACCATGTGTAGACCTACTTTGAAATAAAACACAGAAAAGGAGAAAAAACACTGGTATCTGTAGACCTACTTTGAAATAAAACCCTGAACTATGCAGCTCTATTAGAGTCCTTCCCTTATTTGTGGAAAATCTATCAAATAAAAAGTAAATTTTTCATTGTTCGCAAATTTCGCACCACATATCAGGCATACAGGTAAGCCTTTTGTTGACTAAATATCTTAGTTGATGAAATATTTTCATTTCAGTGTCACAGTATGACATTGATCTCCAAAATAAAATAAAAATTAAATAAAAAAGTAAAACATTTTTTTTTTTTTTTTTTTGCCAGGGAGCCGCAGCTGATTGGCTAAAGAGCCGCATGCGGCCTCGAGGCCGCAGGTTGCCGAACCCTGATCTAGGAGAATCAGGACAGAGGAGAGGCCTTTCGCTTTTGCTAAGTGAAGTGCCTCTGTGACCGCAATGAGGGCCGTTTCTGTGGAGTGGCTAGTCCGGAAGCCAGACTGATTAGGGTCTAGGAGGTCATTCTGTAAGAGATAAGCAGTAAGTTGGTTGGATACAGCATGTTCAAGTGTTTTAGAAAGGAAGGAGAGAAGAGAGACAGGACGATAGTTGCCTATGACGGTGGGGTTCAGTTTTTTTTTATGAGCGGCGTGACTGGCTTGTTTTAGGGAGGTGGGGACCACCCCCGAGTTTAGTGAGGAGTTGATGGTTGCAGTTAGGAATGGGAGGATGTCTGGTGCTATGGTCTGGCGGAGTGGGGAGGGTAGCTGGTCCAGCTGGCATGTAGTCGGATGGTTCGACGTTACCAGTGTCAGGGTCTCAGCTTCTGTAATGGGAGAGAAAGAACTGAACTGCTGCTTTTAAACAGGAGACAGGCCCTTAACACATTGGGTGCCAACAACAAGAGATCTCGTTGTTGGCCGTCATGCGTTGGTTGCCAATGACGAGATTTCTCGTTATTTAATCGCTATTTCTTTTATTAGCGATATCCATTCATTTTTCATCCGTCCAGCCTGACATTATCATTGGGAATGGCTCTGAGCTCGAAAAGGGCAAATACCGCCCCCTATCGTCTCCCGGATGGTAATGCACATCATTGGATTGGATTGAGTGAAAAAGTGCATCAGAGAGAACTCCGCCCCAGGGTTTCCCCACCTCTGGCAAGCAGTGTTGTGTTACCAGAGTCACTGGCGAAGCTGGAAGCAGCATGGATCATGCTTTTGGACTATAACGTTGGATCAATAAACACGATCAATATTTGGAATGGCGATCAGGAATTGGATTCATCATTTTGCAGAACATCTGATCTGAGGTAAGGAATCTATTTTACCAGTTTTGGGTTAATCAGATTCACAGATTGCACAACGTGTGTGTGTGTGTGTGTGTGTGTGTGTGTGTGTGTGTGTGAGGATGTTTTAAAATTTACCATCAAAGCAAGACTGCAGGTATTACCCACTCAATACAATCTGTCAACTTGGTATCCTCAAACTCCCAGTCCATTCTGTTTAAACCATCAGGATTCACAACACCTAGAATCCATTGCACACATAACAAACGGATGTAATGCATACAAACACCTGTACATCGCTCGTCATGACCGTATTGTGGACATTGTGTCTGATGTGGTACGGAACATATCACCATCTAGTGCAGCAATGTACAAACATGCCAGAGTGAAACCAGAGTGGTTTGGCCTTACCAACGATGTTTTTGCTAACATACCCAACACACCGGACGTTGTTTTTGTTGACACCAGCCACGGAGAGGTGCTGGTCATAGAAGTAGGCTGTACCTTTGACCTGTACATGGACCAGGCCTTCCGGGACAAGTATATCAAATACCAACCACTGCTCAGTGTGATGGCTGACCTTGGGTATAGGTGTAGATATAGTGTACTTGTGTTCGGAAGTCTTGGCCATGTACACAAATGCACCATGACCGGTCTGAGAATTGCTGCAATGTCTAAAAGAAAAGCCAAACAAATTGCCAAATATTGCTCTCTCAGCTATTATTGGCAGCTTAGCCACGTGGAGAAGGAGGTGCTATGTGTACCCTTAAGTGTTCAGTGCTGCTTGGCCCCGATACATTTGATTCCCTGTTTATGTAATATAATTTGTGGAACCAAATAAAGTATTAAAATGTGTGTGTGTGTGTGTGTGTGTGTGTGTGGTGTGGCGCTGAGCGCGGCACGGATAAATAATTTTTCAGCCTGCTTTTGTATCGTGCATAAGAACACAAATACTCTCGATAATCTAGCGTTTATTTGAAAACGATTCATAAATCAGCCGGAAAATGACAGCGTGTTTTGTGTATTCCAGTAAATAGCTATTTTCGCAGATTTCTCTGGAATGACTAGAAATCTCAGAAACAATACTCGTATTCAAAACGGTATAAAACGGAAATGTACTGATGAAAAAACAATCTGTTTCGTACATGTTGACTGCAAGCAAGTCATTGATAAGCAACGGGTGTATTAGACACATAGCCATAATTTAAGATATAGTTTATGCGTTTGCAAATGTGCTCGTCCTCCCATTCATTAACGTGGTGGCATTCAAGCGATAAATCGCCACATCCGGCTGGCAACCAATGTGTTAATGGGTCACTTAACAAAACAACTGCTGCTTTTAAACAGGAAACAGTCCCTTAATGGACACTTAACTAAACAAAATGGCCGTTTTAAACACGCCCCTTTAATCAAGTCAGCTGGTTCCTGAAGTCTCAGTTTTAAGATTTCACTAATAACTTAAAATGGCTTCCCTAGGTTTCAGTATAAAGTAATGTTTCTCAGTGAGTGCGTGTCCTGTCCTTCCTCAACAGATGTCAGTACAGAGTGAATTCAACAAAGACTGAACTGCTGCTTTTAAACAGGAGACAGGCCCTTAATGGGTCACTTAACAAAACAACTGCTGCTTTTAAACAGGAAACAGTCCCTTAATGGGGCACTTAACTAAACAAAATGGCCATTTTAAACACGCCCCTTTAATCAAGTCAGCTGGTTCCTGAAGTCTCAGTTTTAAGATTTCACTAATAACTTAAAATGGCTTCCCTAGGTTTCAGTATAAAGTAATGTTTCTCAGTGAGTGCATGTCCTGTCCTTCCTCAACAGATGTCAGAGTGATTTCAACAAAGACTGAACTGCTGCTTTTAAACAGGAGACAGGCCCTAAATGGGTCACTTAACAAAACAACTGCTGCTTTTAAACAGGAAACAGTCCCTTAATGGACACTTAACTAAACAAAATGGCCGTTTTAAACACGCCCCTTTAATCAATTCAGCTGGTTCCTGAAGTCTCAGTTTTAAGATTTCACTAATAACTTAAAATGGCTTACCCTAGGTTTCTGTATAAAGCAATGTTTCTCAGTGAGTGCGTGTCCTGTCCTTCCTCAACAGATGTCAGTACAGAGTGATTTCAACAAAGACTGAACTGCTGCCTTTAAAAAGGAGACAGGCCCTTAATGGGTCACTTAACAAAACAACTGCTGCTTTTAAACAGGAAACAGTCCCTTAATGGGGCACTTAACTAAACAAAATGGCCGTTTTAAACATGCCCCTTTAATCAAGTCAGCTGGTTCCTGAAGTCTCTGTTAAAGTTAGAGGTTCTATGTAGGATTGCAAGTAACTGTCTAACTGCATATATAACTGTGTCCACTAGAGGGCGCTCTAGGCAGAGCCACTCATGCTACCACCAGGTGGCGAGTATTTAAAGAGATGTCTCCTCCACCTCTACCTCTTTCCCACCTGCCTCTCAGAGAGAGGAGAACTCTAGTACTGCTGCTTACCATGTGAATAATAATAAACCACGCCAAAGGCTAAAGATAGAAACCATGCCTCTTGACCACATTATTGTCGCCCCATAGCCAGATTCTGTCAACAGTCTCAGTTTTAAGATTTCACGAATAACTTAAAATGGCTTACCCTAGTGTAGCATCCTGAATATTCTACTATTATTCAGAAGTGCTAACGTAACCTTTTACTTCCCCTGTGTGCACAAAGACATGATAACCAGTGTTTCTCTTTGATATCTCGCCCGGACAAATAACGCAAGGTTCTCTTTCATCCCTCCGGCTTCAATATGGATTATTAATGTGCAACTAAATCATTCTTCTTCCTGCCTTGAGTGTCCCATTGTGGGACCAGATTGCGGTCGCCAGCAGGGGGCGGTGGTGGCAGGCGGAGCAGAGGAGAAAGGAGATGAGGAAGACGCTGGTTACCTGGGGAGCGGAAGCGAGAGGAGTCCTCTTCGACGGTGAACGTGGACGTGAACAGACGTGCGCTCTCGGAGAGCCCCATTGAGAGCAAGCGGGAGGGATAGAGAGACTCTGCTACAAAACGGGTTATTATAGAAATACAGGCGATAGTGGAGTGTTGGACTAGTGAAACAGAGAAAGAAAGAAACTTCAGTAATACCACGGGTTATACTAGAAGTGTACGCGGTATAGTAGCTTGTAGCTAATGGCTATAGACACTTTGAGTGCACCACTAGGCGAGCGTCGCCGAAGACAGGTGGTAGACATAGCCACCGTGCGTTAGCTATATAGGCGACAGCAGGAGGGTCCACCAAGACCCACAGTTTAGCTGTGTTTAGGTTAGCCCACAGCTTAGGCCGCGCGCCAGCTCATCCTTTCAGCCCTGCAGTGGACGTCTCTTCGACGCAGCCGAGGACGCCTCTTCTCCCAGCAGAGGTCGCCACAACACAGCACGCTCCTCCAGCCCACGCCACTGCCCCAGCTGCCTACCCCGGCCCGCTGGCTGTTATCGCGGGATCGCCCGACGGCCATCTTACCACCCGGACGAGTGGTGGTGAGAGTGGGCCCGCCATCTCGGTTAAGTACAGCGGCGCTTCGAGTGCTGAAACAGTAGCATACAATTCACTGTGTGGCGGAGGCCTAAGGGCGAAGATAAATGTTGTTTGGAATGAACGCTAGCAACAGCGTCTAGGGGTACCCCAACCATTTTAAGCCGGCTTTAGCTAGGACTTTCATTTGGTAACGTGGGCCCACTTTTCATTTTGTTTGAGTGTTATAACGTGCATGTTCAATTATACTATTTCCCATTCAATGAACCCTTTCCTCCCCGTTGTTAAAGTAATGCAACAGTATATGTAAACCCTTAGAGGAAGGTATTGTTACTGATACTAGCCCAGACGTGGGCAACACTTTTGTCTGCAACTTGAATGAGAGCACTTGGTACCTAAGGCGTATAGCATTGAGGCCAACACCTTTATCTGTAACTTGAATCTTTATCGACACTAAACAAGTACTGGATGGGAACACTGTGTGTGTCGATTACTGAGTCCGTGTATGGTCCGGGTAATGCTATTATTATTTAACCATTCCCCACCTACACCCCTATTTCAGTGTTAAAGGTCTCTACAGGTCTAAAAGGAAGGGTACTGCTTTGGGGAGCGAAAATCATTATTCATCTTACAGTCACCAGGTGTGGGAGGGCTAACGGAGGTACTGGGGGAGGTGAGAGTGTGTGGGGAGCTACTGCTGACCGCCCTGGAGGGCGAGGAGAACCAGAGTACCACCCCCAGGTTAGTAAATCCTGGGCCCCATCCGCTCCTGCTGGCCAACCTCCAGTTCGACATTCCGGGCCCAAAGACGGGGGTTCAGTTAGACCAAGCTCTACTGCATCCCGCTACCAGGTGGCCGTGTACAACCACTCCCGTAAAGCAGGTATAATCCACCCTGCTACACTAGGTTTCAGTATAAAGCAATGTTTCTCAGTGAGTGTGTGTCCTGTCCTTCCTCAATAGATGTCAGTACAGAGTGATTTCAACAAAGACTGAACTGCTGCTTTTAAACAGGAGACAGGCCCTTAATGGGTCACTTAACAAAACAACTGCTCTTCTGGGTCGCTCCTCACGGTGCCGTGATGAGGTGACATCATCTGTTTGCGTACGTATGTAGGCGACTTGTAGTCCATTTCCGGGTTTTTTTCAACGCCAGTTTATAGACAACCGTTGAAACTACACGCTACTTTTGATTTTGTGTTGATAAACCAATAAATAACTGAACCAGGATCATTTCAATTCGATGGTAAATAAACGTTTACGCATGCGTAAAATTGACCAGATTTTATTTTACAGTCACACGGAAAACACTGGGGCGGTAGTGCCAAGAGAGGCGGAAGTTCACTGCTGAAAAGGAGAGTAGAAGAAGAAGAAAAAAACTACAGGAAACTTGTTCACCAGATAATTTCTACCGAACACAACCTATTTTTCCACAGCAGCAACTAGCAACAGCGTTTTTTGGAGTTTTTGAGAGAATTTTTACACAGCATTAGCAGCAGCAGCGTTTAGGAGTGTTTTTGGAGTTTTTTGAAGTTTTTTCGACCAGTATTTTTGTATTTTTGCTACCATGAGGCGTGTGCGTTCTGTGCCCCAATGGGACGACATGTATCATGGGGATGAACACATGGCAGAGTACCTAGGGGAGACCTCTGCATCCGAAATTTAATCTGATGATTACGATTATGAAGATCCATCAAACGTAGTCAACGACAGCGAGAGGTAAGACACTTATGTATTGCTTTTGTTGCTTGAAAACAACAACAGTGCCATCACACTTACTGTACTTGTGGGGGTTGGGTAACAACAACAACACCTTTGGGGTGTACTGTAACTGTTCAAAACGTTGTAAATAACTACCCTTACTGTACTCTACTGTATGTGTGCTGTGCTGTGTAAGACACTTATGTATTGCTTTTGTTGCTTGAAAACAACAACAGTGCCATCACACTTACTGTACTTGTGGGGGGTTGGGTAACAACCTTACTGTACTCTACTGTATGTGTGCTGTGCTGTATAAGATAAGAGATTCCTGATAACATTTCCTGAATGTTGAAAATAATGTACTTCCATTGTCTACACTACAGTGAGAAGGAGGAAGAGGCTGGGGGAGATGAGCTGCCTTCGACCAGTGCTGGCACAAGACATGCAAGGAGGGGGGCAGGGCGTGCCAAAGCCAGGTCCCGGTCCCCAAATGACCCAGACAGGTGAGACAGACTTATTATGTTTTTTGCTTTTTTATTATTACGCAGACTTTGTATGCAATATATACAGAATGGAATGTTGAGTGTATATACAGTGTGTGTGTGTTGTAGTGTGATAGATGAGCAGTGTTTTATATGTACAATGTGTGTGCCAAATTATGTGTAGACATGATGAGCAGCCTGCTCCAGTCCGACCCAGGACAACCCGGGCCAGGCCAAGACCTCCAGCCCAGGCAGGACGCCCTCAGACGCCCTGGAAGACCAACAGGGATGCTGATCCAGCCCCTCAGCCCCTCCGGTTCACGCCCCGCAGACCACCAGGACCCCAGCTAGACCCCCATGCAGTATACACACCAAAGGAGCTCTTCATGCTCTATTTCACAATGGATACCGTGAAGACTCTGTGTATCAACACAAATAAGAATGCAGCAAAGAACCAGGCAAGTTTCAAGTTTCTTTATTAGTTGTCATACAAAAATACAGAATACTTTTATATGAAATGCTTTTTCCTGTAAAAAATTACTAACTGAGTTACAATACAATATACAGGCAAAGGGGCAGAAGACCAAGTGGGTGGATATCGTCCCTGACGAGATGTACAAATTCCTCGGCCTGCTGCTGTATACCTCACTCGTCCCACTGGCATGTCTCCAGGACTACTGGAGACAGAAACACGTTTTGTCTGTGCCGTTGCCTGGGATGGTAATGTTCCGGGACAGATTCAGGTATAATATATAGTCCTGTACATCGTGTCCCATATGTTATTTATGTTTATATTGTCCCATGTACATTTTTATAGTATTAGGAGTTTTATTTGCACCAACTGTTGGTGCATTATATGTGTATGACCGTCAGTCAATCATTGACATTGGATTAAGGAAAACGTACCGATTGGATTGCTCTCTGGATCGGATCGCTGAACAGCAGCAATGGCCCGCCGAGATCCTTTGTTATGGCCATGGCCAAGACCAGGAGAAGCCGCCGCGAAGACGTGGAAAGAGAGCCGGGGTCCGAAACAGACTGAGGTCCAAACGACACAGAACCACATTGCCCAGCATATTGTTGGCCAATGTGCAATCGATAGGAAATAAACTGGACGACATCAGAGCACGGATCCAATTCCAGAGGGACATTCGGGATTGTAACGTCCTCTGTTTCACAGAAACTTGGCTGAGTCCAGATGTCCCGAATCACGCAATAGAACCGGCAGACCACTTCTTCGTTCTCCGCAAGGACCGGACGGCAGAAGAGTCACTAAAGAAGAAAGGAGGCGGCATTGCCTTCATGATAAACAAGGAGTGGTGCGATTTAGGCAACACAAAGGAACTGTCTAACCACTGCTCCCCAGACCTGGAGTTTATCACGATAAAATGTCGACCCTTCTTCCTCCCAAGAGAGTTAACGTCCATCATCCTCATCGGAGTGTACATTCCACCACACGCGAACACTGGGGTCGCACTTTCAAAACTTCACGACGAGGTAAACAAACTCCAGACAGCTAATGTTGACGCTGCCATTTTGGTTCTGGGTGATTTCAACAGCGCGCGTCTAAAAAAGTGTTGCCGAATTTCTATCAGCATGTGACCTGTCCCACCAGAGGCGAGAACATATTAGACCATGTATACTCGCAATTTAAGAATGGGTACAAGTCACAGGCTCTTAGTCCATTCGGTAAAAGCGATCACGCCGCCATCTTTCTTTTGCCAAAGTACAAACAAAGTCTCAAGCGAACGCCGGTGGTCTCGCGAGAGGTTAAGCGTTGGGCCGTGACGTCAGAGGAGTCACTCCAAGCTGCACTTGGATGCACAGACTGGAGTGTATTCCGTGATAACACAGCCAATATTAACGAATACACCGAAACGGTGATTGACTATGTCTGTACTCTGGTAGAAGAAACAATCCCCTCCACCAAAATTAAAATCTACCCAAATCAAAAGCCCTGGGTAGACAAATCCGTCCGTGAGGCTCTGAAAGTGCGCACATCAGCATACAACACCGGGCTGGTGACAGGCAACATGGAAGAACACAAGATGGCAAGATACAACGTCAGGAGAGCAGTAATAGAGGCAAAACGGCGTTACAGGGATAAAGTTGAACTTCAGTTTGAACAGGCTGACTCTAGAGGCATGTGGCAGGGCCTCAGAACAATGACAGACTACAAAGGCACCCCCCTCAAACTGAACAGTGACATCTCCTTAGCAAATGATCTCAATTCCTTCTATGCGAGGTTTGAGGCTGTGAATAACAACACCAGCCTACAAACCACGGCAATGGGGGGGGGGGTCTGCTGATGGAGACTCAGTGTTCAGGGTAACAGAGCATGAGGTGAGACGGATCTTTAAAAAAGTGAATATCAGGAAGGCAGCAGGACCGGACGGCATCCCCGGCCGCGTCCTAAAAGTCTGTGCCGACCAACTGGCCCCGGTATTCACTGACATCTTCAACCTGTCCTTGGAACAGGCTGTCATCCCCACCTGTCTGAAGAAGTCCACCATCATCCCTGTACCCAAAAAATCTACGCCCGCTTGCCTCAACGACTACCGCCCTGTAGCCCTCACCTCCATAGCCATGAAGTGCTTTGAGAAGCTAGTGAAGGGCTACATCTGTTCCTCCCTCCCCATCAACCTGGACCCTCTGCAATTTGCATATTGCCCCAACAGGTCCACGGAGGACGCCATAGCCCATGTGCTGCACACAGCAGCATCACACCTGGACAAGAGGCAGGGGAACTATGTGAGAATGCTGTTCATCGACTACAGCTCAGCATTCAATACCATAGTCCCCTCCAAACTCATAGCCAAGCTCAGGGACCTGGGCTTGAACTATGACCTCTGCCAGTGGGTCTTGGACTTCCTGACGGGCAGACCCCAGGTGGTAAGAGCCGGCAACTGCACCTCCTCATCCATCACGCTCAACATAGGGGCCCCCCAGGGCTGTGTTCTGAGCCCCCTCCTCTACTCCCTGTACACACATGACTGCGTAGCACAGCGGAACAACAACACCATCATCAAATTTGCTGATGACACAGTAGTGGTGGGCCTGATCTCTGCCAACGACGAAAGGGCCTACCTGGAAGAGGTAGAGAACCTGTCACAGTGGTGTCAGGAGAACTGCCTCTCCCTGAACGTCAGCAAAACAAAAGAGATGATTGTGGACTTCAGGAGGTCGGGGGTCAAGGACTACAGCCCCCTCAGCATCGACGGGTCACCGGTTGAGAGAGTGAACAGTTTCAAGTACCTCGGAGCCCACATATCCAAGGACTTGACATGGACCACACACATTGACAGTGTTGTGAAGAAGGCACGACAACGCCTCTACTTCCTCAGGCGCCTAAGGAAGTTCCAAGTCAGTCAGAAGATCCTTAGGAACTTCTACTCATGTACAATAGAGAGCATCCTGACCGGCAACATCACCTCCTGGTTTGGGAATAGCACTGCACAAGACCGTAGCAGACTACAAAGAGTGACACGTTCAGCCGAACGCACAATTGGAGGGGGGCTTCCCACCCTCCAGAACATTTACAACAAGCGGTGCAAGGGGAAGGCTAAGAGAATTATTAAGGACTCGAGCCACCCGAACAACTGCCTCTTTGAACTGCTGCGGTCAGGCAAGCGATACCGGAGTCTTAAGGCGAGCACAGAAAGACTCAGAAGAAGCTTCTATCCCCAGGCCATCAGGCTGCTAAACGAACAATAATCACTATGCAACAACCATCAAATGCACACAGCACACACACCCACACGCACACACTCACTCAAACAAACAACACACTGCAGCACCCACTCTCCACACTTTAGATCACACAAACACACTTACACTTTATATTTATTGATAAAGGATTTGCACTACAACTCGTACACCTACTGTGAATTGTACCTAAATTGCACCTCGTCCCATTTCTCCATTTCTGCCTTGCACTATATAGTATTGTATATTAGTACACTGCACAGTATTGTATATTGTATGGTAACTACGTCTATTCTGCATCGAACATTGTACATATGTCTAAACTGAACACTGTGACCTCTTTTTTTTACTTCTAATTTTACTATGTTATTTTATTTCATACTTATCTTGTCTTGCACAGTCTCTGGAGCGCAACAGTAAGAAGCATTTTGTATAAAAGTATTCTGTACTTCTGTATGACAACTATTAAAGAAACTTGAAAACTTGAAACATGTTACTTTGTGTTTAGATTAGATTCGATATTTTTTTATATGACGTATATGACTTTGCCTTTTGACTTTGACTTCAGGTCCATCTTGTGGAACCTCCACATGAGCGATCCCGAGGAGGATGCCAGGAACGACGCCAGGAATGGAACGAAAGACCATGACAAGCTGGCCCGTCTCAAGCCGATCATGCTGTCCATCCGCGAGGCCTGCAAGGTGCACTACCACCCTAAAAAGAACCTGGCAGTCGACGAGAGGATGGTGGCCACGAAGGCGAAGACCGGCATGACCCAGTACATGAAGGACAAGCCGACCAAATGGGGGGTCAAGCTCTTTGTTCTCGCCGACTCCGACAACGGCTACACTGTAAATTTTAATATTTACATCGGGAAAGCACACGTGCCGACCAGCGAACAAGGGATCGCCTACGATGCCGTCATGGACCTCATTGAGCCAGCATGGCTTGGGACTGGTTACCACATTTATGTGGATAATCTTTACACCAGTCCCAAGCTGTTCCTGGATTTGCTGGCCATAAAGCTGGGAGCCTGTGGCACATACCGGGAGAACAGGAGAGGGTGTCCCAAGGGGAGAGAGAATGCCCTGCCAAAGAAGGCCGCGAGAGGCGACATTCGTTGGATCAGAGACGAGTCCCTGGTCTTCACAAAGTGGAAGGACTCAAAGGAGGTATGTACTTGTATATTTGTATCAATTTGTTTTGTTATTCTTATTCGTGACTCTGTTCTATCTAAATGTCTACTGTGAGCGATTTGTAGTGTCAAATTTCCCTCGGGATGATTCATTTATATTCTATTCTAATATCTAGGGGTCCGTGTGCTCCACCATCCACCCAGCGATCACACCTCCTGGTCAGAAGGTCAAGAGGAGGGTCAAGGCGGTCGATGGGACCTGGTCGTTTGTCTGGTTTCCGTGCCCCACCCCCGTCATTGAGTACAACAAGCACATGGCCGGAGTCGACCTATCCGACCAGCTGCTACAGTATTACTCAACCCACCGGAGAACTGCCCGGTGGTATCGCACCATTTTCTTTCACCTTGTCGACATGGCGACCACCAACGCCTACATCCTCAACTGTGAGATTTCTGAGGCGAAGCAGGAAAAGCCTCTCTCACAACTGTCAGGTCATATATGTGAGACTGTGCTGAAAAAAAGGATACCAAACATACCATGGTAAAACATTTTTAAATGGGAATTATACAATTTAAATCCAAATTAGCCAAAACATTGAAAATATCTCAGGACCCGAAGAGTACAGGAAACAGTCCCTTAACACTTTCAGTGCCCACCACGTGATAACACGTGTTATCAGCCCGACACCTGAATGCCCACCATGACAATTAGCGTGTTATGTTTTCAAGTTTCCTCAGCATCGACGGGGCACCGGTTGAGAGAGTCAACAGCTTTAAGTACCTCGGAGCCTACATATCCGAGGACTTGACATGGACCACACACATTGACAGTGTTGTGAAGAAGGCACGACAACGCCTCTACTTCCTCAGGCGCCTAAGGAAGTTCCAAGTCAGTCAGAAGATCCTTAAGAACTTCTACTCATGTACAATAGAGAGCATCTTGACCGGCAACATCACCTCCTGGTTTGGGAATAGCACTGCACAAGACCGAAGCAGACTACAAAGAGTGACACGTTCAGCCGAACGCACAATTGGAGGGGGGCTCCCCACCCTCCAGAACATTTACAACAAGCGTTGCAAGGGCAAGGCTAAGAGAATCATTAAAGACTCCAGTCACCCGAACAACTGCCTCTTTGAACTGCTGCGGTCAGGCAAGCGATACCGGAGTCTCAAGGCGAGCACAGAAAGACTCAGAAGAAGCTTCTATCCCCAGGCCATCAGGCTGCTAAACGAACAATGAATGAACACTACACAACAACAACCACCATAGATCCTCCCCTACACAACAACAACCACCAAACGCACATAGCACACACATCCACACGCACACACTCACTTTAAACAAACACACTGTAGCACCCACTCCACACACTTTATAGCACACACCCACTTTAAACAAACACACTGTAGCACCCACTCCCCACACTTTATATTTATTGATGAAGGATTGCACTACAACTCGTACACCTTACTGTAAATTGTACCTAAATTGTACCTCATCCCATTTCTGCTTTGCACTATATAGTACTGTACATTAGTACACTGCATAGTATTGTATATTATATGGTAACTCAGAACATTGTACATATGTCTATACCGAACACTGTGACCTCATTTTCTTCTTCTAAACTACATGCTATACTATGTTATTTGATACCATCTTGTCTAGCACAGTCTCTGGAGCGTAACAGTAAGAAGCATTTTGTATGAAAGTATTCTGTACTTCTGTATGACAACTATTAAAGAAACTTGAAACTTGAAACTTATTTTTTTATTAGCGATCTGAATTCATATTTCATCAACGGAGTCTCCCGTTGGTAAACCAGCCCCATCAGGAGCTCAGATGTGAAAAAACCGCCCCCTATCGTCTCCCAGATGGTAATGCACCCTTTTGGAATGGACTCAATGAAAATGGATGAGAAAATAAAAATCCGGAATCCACATTTTACTTCTCAGGCATGTAACCCGAGCCGATCGGATTCATTGTGGACCATCAGAACAGCGTGGAATATGTGTTTACAGTATGTAGCGTTGGATCAATAAAAGCGATCGATTTTTGGAATGGCGATCAGGAATTGGAATGATCTTTTTGGAGAACATCTGATCTGAGGTAAGGAATCTATTTTACAAGTCTTGGGATAATCAGAGTTGTATTCGCTGAGCTCTCAGCGTTCGCCCTATGTGTGTGTGTGTGTGGGCGATAGCTTTGAGGAAATCAGAGAATCGATTTTAATAGCGTGCATAAAACATAGATTAGGCGTTATTAATGCTAACATTGAAGTGGATGGTGGGCATTCAAGCACTAAATCGTGCGCCTAAATTATATATATATAATTTTTTTATTTTATTTTTTTTATACAGTCAACATATTCTTAAATAATAGCGCTGCCCGAGGCTGGGCATGATACAGTCAACATATAGCAAGAGAGAGAGCGAGAGAGAGCTCCCGTTCTACAGTCAATCTACAGTGTTATCGCTGCACAGACCCGGCAATGCCCCTGACCCTCCACCAGAGCAAGGCCAGAGAGAGAGAGAGAGAGAGAGAGACAAATTGGAAAGAAACAACCCAAAAAGAGCAAATTGAAATGCTATTTGGCCCTAAACAGAGAGTACACAGTGGCAGAATACCTGAGCACTGTGACTGAAGATCCTTGACTAGGTACAGACTCAGCGAGCACAGCCTAGCCATCGAGAAAGGCCGCCATAGGCAGACCTGGCTCCCAAGCGAAGACAGACCCACTGCACACAAGATGAGGTGGAAACCGAGCTCCACTTTTTAATAACCTGCCCACTATACCAAGACATACTTCCCACAAATTGCAAACACCCAAAGAGACTTTGAAAACATCGACAATAACTCAAAACTCCCATACCTACTGAGAGAAATACAAGAATGTGAAATAAAGCCCATTTGAATTGAAGAGAGAGAGATAGATAGAGCATGGCTGTGTGTGTTAGAAAGAGAGAGATAGAGAGAGAGCATGTCTGTTTGTGTGTGTGTGTTAGAGAGAGAGCATGTATATGTGTGTTAGAAAGAGAGAGAAATATATAGAGAGAGAGCATGTCATTTTGTGTGTTAGAGAGAGATATAGAGCATGTCTGTGTGTGTTAGAAAGAGAGAGAGCATGTGTGTTTGTGTGTTAGAGAGAGAGAGAGCATGTCTGTGTGTGTGTGTGTGTGTGTGTGTTAGAGAGAGAGAGCATGTATGAGAGAGATAAGCAAAGATGAGCCCCTAAAGGATATTCAACTTTTAATGGAAGAACAAAACAGAAGGAAAAGATAACTTCACAAAGGCAACATGAATATACATAGATCCAAAAGGACAAAGATCAACACTTAAATCCAAAGAGAAGAGGGTCTATACCAGAGAAAACAAAGTAGCAAGGAGCCAATGGCCGACATCAGCTAAATAGGCTAACTGCAAATAGAGTAGCCAGGTACTGACACCAGGCCACACACAGCTTTGGCCAACGCTACCCAAGCTACACAAACGACCAAGACAATTCACACACAGCACATGTCGTATCTCCAAATGTTGTGAAGTAACATATGTTTTGCCTGAAAAAAAACATCGTTATTAACACTTTGACTGCCGGGACCCGTCTTTAGACGTCTTTCCTGGCCATGCTAAAGTTGCCGGGGGACGCTGTACAGCGTCCTTATATCAATATTTCAAAAATCTGCGATCGGATTCATAATGTCCCTCCGCTGGCCTGAGATCCACCAGCAGGACCCACTGAGCTCTCTGGCGGTTCAGGAGCGCCATCTGGTGGCCGATCGGCGCAACCGCTTAACAGGAAGCGCAGTAGAGGTTTTGCTGGTCGGCCATATTACTTCCGGGCACTCGGTATAGGTTCCGGCACTCTAGCTCGTCACACTACATAGCGATCGATTGCCAATAACTCGATAAACAACATGATTTGGACGTATATACCATTATACAAGCTGGAGATGGACCGGGTAATAATATATCCCATAATGATAAAATTTCTACTCGACGATGATCGCCCAACGGCGCGCGGAGACTGGGGTGAGTTTCAGCGTGTAACGTTACCGTCTTCGATAATAACTGATATTATCAACATTTGACCCACATTAGATGATTGGTATAACGCTGCCCACGGAATTATAAACGCCCCCTCGCCCATCCGGTCAACATCAGATGACGTGTAGTAACTTCTAGAAGTACGTCTAGTTGGAATTTTTTATATCGCGCTGATTGCCATCAAACTGTATTTCATCATCAATATAATGCATTTGGGGCTATATATCACGTTCTGGAGAAAGCTGCAGAAAGAGATGAAAACATACTTATACATTAGACCATACTTTACTATGAATATGTGAATGAAAAAGTTTAACGTTGCTACACAATGAACAATACATATAGGACTTTGAATGGGCCCTAATAATGGCAATGTAGCAATAGAATTTAAAAAGTTATAGCCCTGCAAAGAAGGGGACTTTCTCCATAGACAAATAGCGCTGGCAATCTATGGTATATCATTAATTTAACCTTAGGCAACCAAAGTGTTAACAAAACATTCAGGAGGGGAAGGAAGGAAGAGTGGGGTAATGTCCAATGGACATCTTACCTGCACCAAGGAACGCAGGGCGAAAGGCCGCAACACAGGTCTCCACGTTGACGAAAGGCCTCTCGCTGGCGCAGACCAGGCTGCAGAAACAAATTAGTGGGGGGGCATAAAATGTTCTCGGGGGGGCACAATGGTTTTTCAACACAGGTTCCCTTTTATACGTTTGGGACCACGGCGCTGTGGCTTGCTTGGCACTGCCCACGGTGCTGAACTAAACAGCAGAGAGGCAATTGAAAAATCAAATTTCTCTATCTTAAGAACATTCACTTATACAAAAACAGACTGAACGGATATATATAACAGACCTGCTTAGGCAGTGGACTGAGAGCAGGGGACACAGACAGACTGGATAAGATGGTCAAGAAGGTCAGTAGCGTGGTTGGGATGGAGCTGGACGCCCTAGCGAGGGTGGCGGAGAGGAGGAGCTTTGCTAAGCTCCAGGCCATCAGGGAAAACCCCTCCCACCCACTATACACAGACTTGGCTGACTGGAGGAGCATGTTATAGGCTCACTCTACCTAAATGCAGCACTGAACGGCACAGGAAGTCCTTCATTCTGACAGCCATCAGACTATACAATGCATCACTGTGCCTCACTGCATCACTGAGCACAGAGTGACAGTTACCATCTTCCTGGACTCTTACTTTTTAAACAGCACTGTGCAATATTACACCTACTGTAGACTTCAGTATATTTTTACGGTATTTATTTACTGTATCTTTTATTCTATTTTTATTCTATTTCATTTTATTCTATTCTTAGGCCATTTGTTTTGTTATTCTTATTCGTGACTTGTTCTGTCTAAATGTTTAATGTTGAGTGATTTGCAGTGTCAAATTTCCCTCAGGATAATACATTTCTATTCTATTCTATTCTATATCTTTGAAAAGTCTCCATTTATTCAACACTTCTGAATTCACTGACAAACTGAACTGAACTGACAAAAATAAGGTGCATAAAAAACCAAACAAAATTCCTCCACAGGCTACTCAACATCATTAGTAGAGTGGCAAGCAGCGTTTGGGGACAGAGTGAAATCTTCTTAAAACACTGCCCCTCCACTCATTCCTGAACTTTTTTGTTAAGTCCTTCTCAAATGCCAACTGAATTAAATTGGCCTTGCGTCGATGAAGCATACTAAGGCGATGTTCTGTAAAGATGTTCTTGAGGGTAGAAAACGAATTCTCACAGAGTGCCGTGCTAGCTTCAGTAGTGTTGTTGTTGACATCAGTGCCCACTAGGGCTGTCCCCGACTAAGGATTTGGATAGTCGACTTTGATTAAAAAAAAGAAAAAAAAAAGTATTTATTTTTTTATTTACCAGGGCGGGCACAGCTGACTCAGTGGGCGGGCCCGGCCCCCCAATGCCCGCCCATGGCGCCGGGTCTGCGCTGGTGGGACAAAAAGAAGCTATGGCCGGCGCCTTGTCATGGTGCAGGCCCGACTACATCTTCTGTCAAAGATGATGTCGTAGTCAGAGTGCCAGGGCCTGCTATTCTCACGGCTAATGTCAATGGTCGTAGCACAAGCTAACAGCTAACTCTAGGCTAACTGATAGCGCTAACGTTCCCAGCCGAGCGAAAACGAGCAGCTAACGTCATAGCTAAACAGCTAACTGGCTAACAGTTAGCTCAACCCGGCTATCGCTAACCACTAGCTAACGCAGAGGCAAGCTATGCGGCTACCACTGAAAAACTGTACAACGTGAGAAAAGCAATACAGGCCAACACTTCAGACAGCCGCTGTGTTTTCCTCTTCTCATCCGAAGAGAGAAGGGAAAAAGAAGACAATACACGTCCCACTACAGAGTGGTGTTTACCATAGCGGTGCCGGCAACAAGTCCCTTGCGGACTATAGCCGACTTGAGCATGGAGATATTCTCATAATGAAACACCAAGCTCACCTCCCTCGCACCAGGTGCTGACACCAGGCCACACACCGTTAGCTACTACAACAGCTAGCCGGCCCGTTTGGCTCCCGAGAGAGAGAGATATATCCACGGCGGGAATAGAATAGAGTGCATTAAAAACTCACCAAACGTCCAAGAGGATGGAGACAACCGCGTGGAGTTGACGAAGTTCATCTGCCGAATGACCGTCCTCTTCATCTTGGCATAACAATGCTGCACGTGCTCTCTCTAGGTTAGCTAACGCTAGTTAGCCTTTAGCTAAGCTAGCTACTAGCCGACATCATCATGGCTATCCCGACTGAACCACACGTTAGCACTCAATATTATAACGTAGCTAAAGCTAACTAGCTGTCCCTGCCTTTAGCCGGGATGGCTAGCCTGACTGAACTGTCTAACATGCAACAACTTTCATCTTCAGTCCATCTGCCGAATGACCGTCCTCTTCGTTTTGGCTGGCATAACTAAGCATAACCTCCAAAGCTGCACGCGCGAAATAGTCAAACGCAGCTGACGCACGCCGGCGTACACATGATGTAACCCCTCCCTTTGTTGAAACCAATAGTATGTCTGCTGCAGAGCCCCAGAGCTCCAATAGTGAGTGTCTGCTGCAGAGCCGCAGAGCCAGGAACATTCTACAAACGTGTCTAATGTGAAATATATAAGCATATAAGCAAAACTAGATTTTAGGTCTGTGATGAAAAAGGGCCTCGCGGGAAGGGGGGCCTCGAAAAAAAAAGTTATAATAAAAGAAATAATAATAAAAAAAATTATAAATAAAAAATATTTTATTTAAATTTTTTTTTGTGCGAGGCCCCCCTTCCCGCGAGGCCCTGTGCGACCGCACTGCTCGCACACCCCCTGAGGCGGCCCTGGATACAGGTATAAAGACACTATGGTAGTAAATCATACTGGCCGGCAGCGTAACTAGAAAGGGTAGGTAAAGGATGTACAGATGTAGATATAGTATCTACATATATGCAAATGTTGTTAGGGATCAAGATAAGACTGTTGAGTTCTTGTGTAGCACGGAAGAAGGAGACGAAGATGGTGTAGCTCTTCTCGAATATGTGTTCTTTTATTATCAGAAACACTTTGAGCGATAATATATATATAAGTAGCAATAGGCGAATTTAACAAGAAAGGGAATAGTACTGAAAGAATATCAAAATAAGGAAAAGTAACTGAGACAGGAACGGTGAGATATCCGACTTCTCGACCGAAAGAATAATAGAACTTTAAATAATAACACCGGGCGAGATCTCCACCTTCTGCCCGAGGACGGCTGTTCCCAGTAACACTGCTGAAGAAACGACACAAAGAGAGAGGCAAGGGATTACTATAAAGGCCCCAAAACAACCCGCAGACCCAATCAGAACCAGTGACACAGAACACAGGCAGGTGACAACAATCAGGGATAATTACAACAATCAGGGATAATTACAGAGACAGGGTGAAGTACTCCAGGATGGCCATGGGGCTTCCATTCCTGAAATAGGATAGAAAGCCCAAATGTTACAGTAACTCCCCCCGACGAACGGCACCTGACGTTCATCTGGGTGCCTCGGGATGTAGCCGACGATAATCGTTGATAAGGCTGTGATCTAAAATATCCCTTTGAGGCACTCAGGGACGCTCTTCTACCCCGTACCCCTCCCAATCCACCAAGAACTGCAACCCTCTACCCCGCCTACAACCCATGATCCTCCGCACAGTGTAGACCGTTTGACCGTCAAGGAATGCGGGGCGGCGGAACCGCAGGAAGTGGCGGGGACAAGGGCGATGAGAGGAATGGCTTCAACAGGGACACATGAAACATCGGATGAACCCTCATAGAGACCGGAAGCCGCAACCTGTAAGCCACAGGGTTCACCCGACGAACCACTTTAAAAGGCCCTATGAAGCGGGGAGCTAGCTTCCTGGATTCCACCCGGAGAGGGAGTTCATGGGTGGAAAGCCAAACCCACTGGCCAGGATGGAAAACCGAACCCGGTTCCACGTCCTGCGGCAGCGAACCACGTGGGGCTGGACCGATGGTACCTCAGCCTCCTGCTCCTGTTCGGGAAACAGAGGAGGTTGAAAACCATACTGACACTGAAAGGGAGACATACCAGTAGAGGAGGAGAGGAGGGTATTATGCGCATACTCAGCAGAGGCCAACCTCCTACTCCACGTTGTCGGACAACCGGCAACGTACGACCTCAGAACCCCCTCCAGATCCTAGTTGACGCGCTCTGTCTGCCCGTTAGACTGCGGATGAAACCCAGACGACAGGCTGATGGAGGAGCCGAGGCTGGAGGCAAATGCCTTCCAGAACCTGGAGGTGAACTGAGGGCCCCGGTAGGACACAATATCCACTGGCAACCCGTGGACCCGAAAGACGTGCTGCACCACCAGGTCAGCAGTCTCTCGAGCCGAGGGACGTTTGGGAAGGGGAATGAAGTGGGCCGCCTTGGAGAAGCGGTCCACTACCACCAAAATGGTAGTGAACCCATCTGACAGGGGAAGGCCAGAAATAAAATCCAGGGATATGTGCGACCAGGGACGTTTGGGAATAGGAAGTGGCCGGATGAGACCCGCCGGTGCACGGTGAGAGGTCTTACTACGCGCGCACACCGGACAGGCCGCCACAAAGGAATGCGTATCCCCCTCCTATGTAGGCCACCAGAACCTCCTACGGATAAACTCCAGGGTCCTGGCGGCCCCAGGGTGGTCGGTGAGTGAAGAGGTATGTGCCCACTGCAGCAGTCGCGAGCGTGCAGCCTTGGGCACATACATCCGCCCCGGAGGACCCCCACCATGGCAGAGTTGATCTTACCACCCTATCTATGCCCCATGACACAGGAGCCAAAATAAGGGCCTGTGGAATAATAGGGTGGGGCTTCTCCTCCCGGTCCGGAGAATCAAACTGACGAGACAGAGCGTCAGGTTTGACGTTCTTGGAACCGGGCCGGTAGGAGATGTGAAGTAACAATTTATGTTCATATGGTCAATAGAATTGATATTATCGTGTATATTTGACTAATGAGTTATTCAACATTATTATAGCATTATTCAGAATGGCTAAACTGAAAACAGACAACAGTTGGCTTGACTTTTGTAACTGAAGTGATCACACACCCACTCTATCTCACATAAACCCCCACCCTAGGAACCAGTTTTGGCTGATTAACAAGAGACACACACTGTTGTGAAGGATCAGATTAAACCGAATATATATATTTATTTATGGATATATATTTAATAGTATTTGTATATCGTTTGATATCCCCTGTATATTCCTTGTACATATACACTGAATATCCCTTTAGTCTACTAACAGCCCATAATAGTTTCATTCTACCATTGGACGAGAACCTGGCGCCAGCAGCCAAGCCCCTTGGTTCAAGTTCAATCGTGCCGACGAACATGTCGTTACAAGCCCGGTTCCGCGTAGGAATACGTCTGGCGAAATACGAATGGTACTATTTGTTCACAGCGCATATATATATGGCGCAAGTAAAGTAGAACTTTCTTTTAGTCCATTAGTCCTTTACCCTCCAACCTAGTAACAGACGTGAAGCCTCACCCACGACGCACGTGTGGTGCAGTATGGCCTACTTGGCCTCAGAATAGGCATTGAGACATCGTGTGGATTAATAGTTGAATTGTCATAGTTTGGCACTATACCGTCGAGTGGGACGTATTTCTATTAAGTTAATAATAGTCTATTATGTATGGTGCATCGTTCGGTTAGAGTTATAAAGTGAGCAGTACCCCCATCGTTCCTGACGTAATCTGGAGTCTTAACCAGGCTGGGCAGACCACGTGTGGTGCTTGCATCCGAGGAGCTCCGGGCCAGGACGAGTGGACCTGTACATTGGATTACTTTACCCGGACGACGGCGAGCCTTCCACGGCTTGGATTATCTACGTGCTTTGGATGCTTTGATTATGCCATGGATAACAGCCAACACTGCTGAGTGTTGGAACTACCCCCCCGAGAGGAGTCCAGGTGAGACGGCGCTCTACCCGAGTGAGGTCGCCTCACGTCTCTTCGTTGTGGACCGGCAGCTACCGTCCACCAGAGGGCCCAGCTGTATTCATCTGTGGACCGAGGTTCTGTGGGCACCGTGTTCAGCACTCTGAATTCTCCCAAGAAATCGTCGGCCAGATGGGATACCGCCAGCGGCTCTCCTAACCCCCCCCCCCCTACTGTCTTACAACCAGCGGGACCCCCCTTTAGTGTATCCAGCTATAATCATTTAAGTACCATCGCTATAGTTCCCTAAATAACCAGGTTGTATACTTGCTCCCTGCGTAACCAGAGATTGGACATTCAATGTTGATTTACCTACGAATACTCATTTGCCTTACAAGTGCATTTCAAATCATAAATGTCATTAAGTGAACGTTGTATATACCCTTTGCTATATGAAATATTCGATTTATACATTTGTGTGGACTTCGTTTCATCAGGTGGGAAAGTGTTCATCATATCTATATCATGTACTGTGTGGCCAGTATTCAAAGTACATAGACAGTAGTGGTTTAATAATACCATACTTATCAATACAGTCAGGGAATTGTACCCCTCAGTTACACACACACTAATGCATGTGACAGAGATTAAGACTCACACACCCGGGATAATGCCGTTAACATTCAGTGACAGAAACCCCCATCCCAGACACACACACACACACACACACACACACACACACACACACACACACACACACACACACACACACTCTGTTCCATGCGTCCGCCCAAGAGACACAGGACAAACAGGTTTTTAGAACAATCTGATCAAACACACCCCATGACCAATTGATTGACGACCCACACACTTTCAGCCATCAGAAACCCACCCATCCAGTTGGCCAGTAGTGGTAGCAAATTACAGAACAGTATTAGATTTGGGGTGATCACATAATATATAAGGCAGTCATTTTGAACTGAGACACACACTCGGTAGAACCAAACTATCTGTGTCAGGATGGACGACTGTTGCTGTGTAACTTATGCTTGTGGTATGCTGAATTAAATCATCTTCTTCACCAACTGAGCCATTGCCTCTGAAAACCATCTCCAGTCTGAATTCTTACTGAAACCAGCGCCCACTCTCAAAGAATCTACTTCAAATGGTGCCGAAACCAAGTCACTTTTTAGCTGCTGCTGTTCTAACGGAGACACGCCACCAGTTTTTTTCTTCTTTTTTTATTATTTCGGTTATTATGAATTTTAGAAATTACTCTTCTGATTAATATTAATTTTCATTTAAAAAATGTCTAGGAAAACTGAATATAAATGGTATCTTACTATTGATAGGCTACATACATTGAAAGATATTAATGGTTTAATTTAGTTAAGCTAACTATAGGAATAACTTAAAAATAACGGTAACCAATATGGAAAAATACAAATTAGGATATGAAATTAAAACATAAATAATTCTGCTTGTGTGGATCCTATTGATCCACAAGAGAGGAATGAAGTAACAATTTATGTTCATATGGTCAATAGAATTGATATTATCGTGTATATTTGACTAATGAGTTATTCAACATTATTATAGCATTATTCAGAATGGCTAAGCTGAAAACAGACAACAGTTGGCTTGACTTTTGTAACTGAAGTGATCACACACCCACTCTATCTCACATAACCCCCCCCCCCCCCCTAGGAACCAGTTTTGGCTGATTAACAAGAGACACACACACTAATGCATGTGACAGAGATTAAGACTCACACACCCGGGATAATGCCGTTAACATTGAGTGACTGAAACCCCCCACCCCCATCCCAGGCAGGCAGGCAGGCAGGCAGGCAGGCAGGCAAAAAAAAAAAAAAACAATAGTTCCCACTCACCCCCGGCCACCTGTTTGTCCAGATTGTCCAGACGAATGGCCAGGTTGATGATTTCATCTAGCCGCTCGGGAAGCTCTCGTTACGCCATCTCGTCCTGCTCGGTGAGCCCCTGTAGAAATAACACGCAACACGACACCTCTGCCCAGGCCGCCTCTCGAGCTACTATGTGGAAGTCGATGGCGTAGTCCGCTACAGCGCGACTACTGTCGGCAGGCGGTGAGGCGTCCGCCTGCCTCATAGATGGAAATTACCCGGGAGGTATCGAACACAACTCCCGGGTAAAGGCAGCCGCGCTGTGACAGACCGCCGACCGAGCCTCACACTCAGCAGTAGCCCAAGAGAGAGCACGCCATATAAGCAATGTAATTATATATGCTACCTTGGATAGTTCGGTAGTGAACGTGAGCGGTTGCAATTCAAAGATTAGTGAGCATTGAGTAACAAACTCTCGGCAACCTACAGGGGCTCCCCCGTAGCGTTCTGGTGGTGGCAGGCGTGGTTCACGAACCTCTCTGTGGATAGTGGGATGTACCGCCCCTTCCTCCCCGACGTCAACCGCTGCTCCAGCCGCCGCTCCAGCTGCCGTTGCGGTGGCGGCGTTAGCCACTGCTAACGGCGAGTTGGCTGTGGATATCGCCACGGATATCCCGTCCTGGGCATCGATGGAGAGAGCTCCGAAGCGAATCAATTCGGATCCTACTTCTCCTTGACGGTTGGTGATGACGCTCAACTGCCTTCTCTGCGCTTCCAGCTCCTCCTGAAATCCGTCCGTGGAACCATGTGCCAATGAGCATGTTCTTAGCATGCTAGCATATAACCCCAATGCACAATGGTGTGCTAAGTTCATGAAACATCATATGGTGTGACACTTCATCGTATGGTGTGACATGGTTTTCACGTCACACCATATGATTCATGTGTCACACTATATGATATGAACTGCATTTAACTACATATATAATGCTATTTCATACATATTTTATAACTAATACTTAAGTTTAATTAATATTTTGTCCTTTTAACACTTTGTCACTATATTATAAACACGTTTTCCAAGTGTAGACACGTGAATATGTCCAACCGTAATTCAATGTGTCTAACTGTATTCATTGTGCTCTAACTGTTTTTATGATAACGCTGTGTAACTGGATGACCCGTTTTGATTCTTCATACTTTAATATTGACATTCAGTAGTGGGACATGGCGCTGGACTGTCGCCGAGGGGAGCTGGTGCGACGTTGGGCTGGCAAAGACAGGTGAGAAGAGGCTGGTATGAAGGAGGAGCTAAATACACTGGACGCTCTCTTCGTCAATTTCCAGAGAAGCAAGCGGACGTGTGGACGAAGAGCTCATCATAACAAGGACATGCGAAATACGACTCATGCCATGGTGTGGGAAAGTAACGTTGTATGCGAAAGTTTAGCTTCCCAGTATAGTGATTAGGGTACGTTTGAACCAAGAAGAAGACGTTCGACAGCCGGGCTGCACTGTTGATCTTCCACGTACCGCGTTTAGGAATGTATAGGCGGAAGACTAGGGGGTCGCACTGACCAAAGTTTAGCTTCAAGTATAGGACTAGTAGCCTGGTTAGCTCCACGCGTCGCCACGCTGTTTCCAGCCCTCGAAGCAGACGCCGCCGCCAGACGTCACAGGACACGACTCGCCTCCAGCATTCTCCTAGCTGACCGCCCAGTCCAGCGATTCACCTGCCTACCACCAGCCCAGTCAGCTCTCCTGGGTATCATACGGGACCGTTTGACGGCCAACCCACGCCACAAACATTTGTTGCGGGGACGGAACAACACTCGGTTGGTATACTCACGGCAGGTACATTTAGCGCTCCAAGCGCCCTGGAATATTACCGGCGAACATTTCCGTTTTCGGTAACATGCTCGCTAAGAGCGAAGATAATAGGGTGCTTTGAACTTCCACGTGCACTAGAGACCAGGGGCGCCCCAACCTTTGTTATTTTGTTATTTTATTATTTTGTTAATGCCGGCTTGATTAGGTATTTTGTTTCAGTGTGGGCCCACTCTATTGCATTTGTTGTGTTGTGTTATCGTGCGGTGCATATGGCACAATTGTAGAAATAAGTTGTTTCCCACTGTGTGGCTTCCGGAGCGTCCTGCCAACCTCCTCATTATTTGCACATGAAAAGCTTATTAACCCGTACGGGGACTTGTTCATGCAGATACCAAACCTTCAGTAAAAGGAGAGGCATATAAATGGGACCACTGTGTGCGTGTGAATTACTGTGCATTATTGTTTAAACCTTTTTTTGATTAATGTGCATTATTGTTTAACCCCTTCTTCTCCACGCCCTATGTGTAATTGGGGCAGGTGCTCTGTACAGGTCTTCACCAGTCAACAAGGAAAGGTACTGCTTTGGGGAGAAATTATATCATCTACCATTACTGCCACCGGGTGTGAGAGGGTGTGGAACGTATTAGGGGAAGTGTGGGTGTTTGGGGAATTACTACAGTCGCCCTGGAGGCGTGAATATTAAAGGCAACCAACTTGTGTTCAGCTTTTCTCTGATTGGCCACGACTCCACGCCGCTAGCCCGCCCCCTTTTGCCGCGAGCACAAGCGGCAGGAACCTTCAAGTTCCCTGGTGCAAAATAAATCTGGTAGTTGGTTTATGACGTTAATTAATAATAAACACTGTTAGGACTCTTAATAATAAACACTGTGCGGACTATCTGACTCTTAATAATAAACACTGTTAGGACTATCTCGATTGACTACTGTAACTAGAAACTCTGGGTGTCACTGTACATCAGTGTGGAACTGTACGCTGTAACGTTATATGTTATTTCGCCCGTGGAGGCTGCTGAAGCGCCAGCGGGGCGACGCGGTGGTTTGTCCCAGGCTTCCGTGCGCCGCCGCCGGCTTGACTCGGTCCAGCTCCAGCAGCAGCGGCCGTGCTCCGTTGTAGAAGCCCTTCAATGACAGCGCTCTCATATTTTGCGAATGCATAAACTATATCTTAAATTATGGCTATGTGTCTAATATGGCTGTCGCTTATCAATGACTTCGCGACAGCCATATTAGACACATAGCCATAATTTAAGATATAGTTTATGCATTCGCAAAATATGAGAGCGCTGTCATTGAAGGGCTTCTACAACGGAGCACGGCCGCTGCTGCGTCAAGCCGGCGGCGGCACACAGAAGCCGGGGACAAACCACCGCATCGCCCCGCTGGCGCTTCAGCAGCCTCCACGGGCGAAATAACATATAACGTTACAACAGATCCGGCCCGCGGGATGATTCTGACCGGCCCGCCAAAGATTACATGATAATATTTTTTTTTTTTTGTTTACTTTTTTCTTTTCATGTCAACGTTAACACGCACAAATGAGCCAAAAGTCACTCAATTAATGATATAAATTGAGGGAAAACTTTGCAAGTCGATTTGATGAATTTGACATGTCCAGAGAATTGATGCATTTTGTGAGCAACCCATTTGCCAATGTAGCTGCTATTTCCACAAAAGGACAAGAGTTCCTTGCATCACTTCACATTGATGAAGGTCTCCTGCAACTTGAAATAATTGACATGCAAGCATCATCTGCTCTGAAGCAGGCACTTGAGAATGAATCCACCACAACATTTTGGATAAAGTGTATTCATGTCAAGACATTCCCCAAAATAAAAAAGCTGGCAATATCTGTGCTAACAATGTTTGGCTCAACATACACCTGTGAATCCAGTTTCTCTCACATGAATGCCATTAAAACAAGCAACCGTGCCTCCTTGACAAATGAGCATTTGCATCACTGTTTGCGGGTAGCCCTCACTTCCTATGAACCCTCTTTCTCTGCCATTGCCCAGTCAAAGAAGTGCAATCGCTCTCATTAGATGTGTGTATGTAGGCTATGCCTGTCTGCCCCCCACCCCCCTGATGTTTGAGAGTTAAGAGTGGACAATAAGTGCTAATAAGATGCTGTGATTTGCTGTTGTTGCACAGACATGAAGCACTTTTTCATAAGCTCAGCTGCACTATAAATGTGTTTTTTTGTTCAAGTGTTGATGTTAGAATGTTCAGATGCACATCATGCACTTGTTTGTTTTTTATTTTATTTTTATATTGAAATGTTGAAGAGGAGATGTTGCAGTTGTTGCACAGTCATAAATGAAGCACTTTTTGCAGGAGATGTTGCAGATGTGGCACATAAATGAAGCACTTTTTTTGAAAAGTATACTACTTTTGCAATGTAGTTAAATAAAAGTTGTGAAAATGTGGTTGCGTGTTGTGTCAAGTGTACATATATTCATAGCACGGGGAGGCGCCGTGGCAGTCCGGCCCCTGGCCCCTTGGGTTTCTGACAATGTGGCCCCCTGAACAATTTAGTTGAATAGCCCTGTCATAGAGGAATGGCAAGTACAGACAGAACAAGAGAATACAGGGGGAGGCTAAATGGAGATCCTGTAAGGAGAGAGGATGTCCTGAGAAGAAGACGAGAAAAGTAAATTTAACCATTAAACGTATAAAATATATTACTGTAGTTGTACAACGTGTGCTGTACACAGGTAGAAAAGCCCAGTATATCTAGAAATCTCATAGTGTAAACACGCATGCGCACACACACACACACACACACACACACACACACATGGATGAAAAAGGTGAAGATTTGACATGGGGTCTGAGAAAACAAGTCCTTAGTATGAATGTTGTCCTGATTATTATAATAAGTCAATTACATTTTAATAAAACATTTATCTGATAATTTCTTGTCTATGTTAAAATAAAATATCTATCTTGAATTGTTCTCATTACAGATACCAAGATAAGAAAATGACGGGGCAATTAAAAACATTCAAAATAAAGTCCCTACCACCATCAAAAAGAGAAAGACGTAGGGAATTGTGGAGAAATGCCCAGCTTAAATACAGGACAAAGAAGAAACACCTAAAAGAGATTCTTATCTTAACCCCATCATCAGAAGCCTCCTTTAAGAGATGGAAGTCCAGCCTGACCCAGTGCCAGTCCGGTGTAGCACACCTGAACAGCCAGTTTCAGCACACCAGGAAAGACCTATGTCTACATGACTGCCACCATCACCTCTTCCTTCCTCATCACCACCACCATCCTCACCACCAGCACCACCACCAGCACCACCAAGCTCTTGGAGATGAAAAGGCTGAAGATGCAATTAAAAAAATAGAAATACAAAAATAAGGTATTGGAGAAAAAAATCACAGATGAACAACGAAGAACAACAACATACAGAAAACAGTGTCAAAGACAAAAATATACAAAGCCTACAGCCATTAATAAAAAACAACACACTCTAAAAAGCAACAAATCCAAGAATGCACAGAAAGTGGAGGCCTTTCTGTTGATGGAGGAAAACAGTACTTTTCTCCCAGGGAAGAAGGATGTGGTGGGTCGGAAAGTAAAAAAGCAAAGAAGAGTGCTCACCGGTTCACTTATCGATCTGCACAAGGCCTATACGTGCAGAAATGTGACCCGAAAGGCCGCATATCCTCCAGGCAGTTCACAAGATATAGGCCATTTTACATCACAGAGGCGAAGGCAAAGGACAGAAACACTTGTGCCTGTCATGAACATGCAAATATGTTGCTCCTCATCGACAGTCTCAGCAACAGAGGCTTGCTGCCAACCAAGAGCCTATCTGAACTACTGTCTAGTATTAACTGCAATACAGGACAGATTGAGTGCATGCAACACCGGTGCACCGACTGCTGCTTTGATGAAGTGCAGCTTAATAACCACAGTCCAAGAGATACTGCAACATGGGAGCAGTGGGGAAAGGATGATGTAGAGGTCGGAGGAAAGATCTACAAAAACTGGGTCAAGAAAACCAAAAGGGGGACTCTGGCGGAGCTGATTGAATTGTTCCAGAGGAAACTGGAGGAGATTGCGAGTCACCAGTTTAACTGGCTTCATCAGGTGCAGCAATTCAGACACATCAAAGACAACCTGGCGGCCAATGAGATGGTCTTGCATATAGACTTCTCAGAAGATTACGCCTGCAAATTAAGCACTGAGATTCAGTCTTACCATTGGGGTGGTAATAGACAACAGGCAACAATACACATGTTGCCTACTCAACCAGTGGTTCACAGTGTTATGCCTCAATCTCTGACTCCTTACGTCACAATGCACGTGCAGTGTGGGCCCACATTAAGCCCGTTGTAGGTGATTTCAGAAGGACCAATAGCCAGGAAATTGACACCTTGCATGTTTTGAGTGATGGGCCAGCTAACCAATACCGAAACAGGGCAAACTGCTATCTCCTGAGCAGTGTTCCGTACACGTGGGGTTTCAAGACAGTGACATGGAACTTCTCTGAACGTGCCCATGGCAAAGGCGCACCTGATGGTGTCGGAGGGGCACTGAAAAGGAGTTCAGACATGCATGTCTTCAGGGGTAGGGATCTGTGTGAATACTTACAAAAGACCATCCAAAACATCACAGTCTTTTGGATTGAAAAAGAGCAGATTACTCGCATGGATGAAATGCTCCCTCCCTCAGTGCGCCCAGTAGCTGGCATTAGCAACACACTTTGTCCCGGGCAAATATCTCACAGGGCTCTGAGTTGCTTTTGCAAGTACCCAGAGATGTGCGATTGCTACCAGCCAACTCAACTTGAGTTTGACCACAACACATTGGATGTGCCCCGTGCCGAGTCAAGTAGCTCTCAAGCAAAGGTCCCGTCATCATTCAAGTTCAGTCAGATCTCATTGACGAAGATGGTGATGATGATGAAAAGTATGTCGAGGGGCTATTTGTAATAGTGAAGTATGGAGAGAGGCCATATGTGGGGCAGATAATGGAAATAGATGAGGATAGGCTGAAGGTGAATTGTCTTGAGCAGCTTGGGAGGCAGAATGCTTTTGTGTGGCCAAGGAGGCCCGACTGCATTTTCTACCACCAAAAAGAAATACTGAGTAAAATCACACAACGCCAGCAATGCAGTCGGTTTGCCATGCTTGCCAACTACGACTGGCTTCTGTTCAATCAGTTCTGAGCCGGCAATACATAATTGAGACTTGTTGTTCAGTCATTGTTCAACTAAATTGCCTTGAATTACAAAAGAAATAAATGTTCAATGATTATTAGAATTGATAAGAAAATATTCAAATGAGACAGAACCTTGGAATTAATACAGTTGGACGATGTTTCTTCAGGTTCTTCAGTTGTTCAGAACCCAAGTGCTATACGATGTCTTTTGTGACACACTGTTTATAACATTTTATAACAGTTTTTCTTAATTTGAACCCATGATATAATTCATATGTTTTTGGTTGACAGATAAATAACAGTGTCACCAAATATTTCTAGCATTTTGGTGTTTTTATAAGGTTTGCCAAAATGAGAAATTAGAAATACATAGTCAAATTTAGTGCAATCGTCTTACCATGAGTTTTGATTGACAGTGTAGAATCCTACATGAGCCGTCGTATTAACGCCTCAACTGTCCCAACTCTAGTTAACTGCCTACCAGACACCCTCTCTCCCTTCCTCTCTTACTCTGGCCCCTTGATCTCTTTACAGACAAACTTAATGCCGCCCTTCGTAGCACGCTCGACATTGTCGCTCCCATTAAGCCTAAAATTAAACGTGCTCCGCAAAAACTAACTCCCTGGTTTACGGAGGAACCGCGCTCCTTTAAAAAGTCTTGTCGCAAACTTGAACATAAATGGCGTTCGACCAAACTCGAAGTATTCCGCCTCGCCTGGAATGATAGTTTACGTAACTACAAAAAGGCACTCTCACTTGCCAAAACCTCATATTTTTCCAGGCTCATAAATGAAAACAAAAACAACTCAAAGTTTATGTTTGACACAGTTGCAAAACTTACGCAGAAACAACCAAGTGCCCTAAACCATGCGTTCTCGGCTAACGAATTCATGACATTTTTTACCAAGAAAATTGACCTCATTAGAGATGAAATTGTTGCTTTACTCAACAATCAGAGTCCCTCCCAACCTCTGATGGGCCTTCCCCCTGACTTTGATTCCAGCCATACGCTATGCTGCCTTGAAAACGTCTCACTTAGTGCCCTCTCTAAACTGGTTGGCGCGGCTAAACCCTCAACCTGTCTGTTTGACCCTCTTCCAGCAACTCTCATTAAAAAACTCTTCCCAACTCTAGGCCCTGCCCTACTCAATATTTTCAACACCTCCTTGTCTACTGGCGTGGTGCCCCTGGCCTTTAAATCAGCCGTCATTAAACTACTTAAAAAACCGAACCTCGACCCTCTAATCTTGAAAAATTACAGACCTATCTCCAATCTTCCGTTCCTATCCAAAGTGTTAGAACGGATCGTCGCAACGCAACTTACTGACCATTTATCAAACAATAATCTTAATGAATCATTTCAATCTGGCTTTAGAGCCTTACACTCCACCGAAAAGTTACAAATGACTTACTGCTCTCTCTTGACTCAAACCTCACTTCTGTGCTCTTATTGCTTGATCTCAGTGCAGCCTTTGACACTATCGATCACTCGATTCTTCTAGGTCGGCTTGAGA
The DNA here is from genome assembly GCF_963971535.1 of Notolepis coatsorum. NCBI lineage: Eukaryota > Metazoa > Chordata > Actinopteri > Aulopiformes > Paralepididae > Notolepis > Notolepis coatsorum. The sequence goes on from NC_140173.1 coordinate 45,533,118, forward strand.
ATCATGTTGGCATTCGGGGTCTCGCACTAGCTTGGTTTAAATCCTATTTAACTGATAGAACACACTGCGTGGTCTATAATGATTTAACATCTGAGACCCTCCCAGTGCAATGTGGTGTCCCACAAGGCTCTGTCCTGGGCCCTTTGCTATTTTCGATTTACATGCTACCCCTCGGCGATATCATACGCAAATTTGGCATAAACTTTCATTTTTACGCTGATGACACCCAATTATATATACCTATTAAGCCAAATGATTCCTCCCAACTACAAAACCTTGAGGCCTGCTTGCTTGCCGTCAAAAAATGGATGTCGCAAAACGTTCTACTCCTCAATGCAGATAAAACTGAAATGTTAATAGTTGGCCCCCCAAACCACAGAGGCCTGTTTCAGGACATCTCCCTCAACTTTTATACCTGTCATGTATCCCAGAGCTCCACCATAAAAAACCTCTGAGTCATTTTTGATTCATCCCTCTCATTTAATGCACATATAAAAAATTTCACCAAAATTGCATTCTTCCATCTTCGTAATATCGCAAAAATTCGCCCCATTTTAACTCTGGCTGATGCTGAAACCCTGATTCATGCTTTTGTCTCATCACGTCTGGACTACTGTAATGCACTTTTTTCAGGCCTACCTAATTCAAGCATCAAAAATCTTCAACTCGTGCAAAATGCGGCTGCACGGATACTAACTAGAACTAGAAAATTGTATCACATCACACCAGTTTTGTCCGCCCTACACTGGCTTCCTATCCAAGCCCGATCTGACTTTAAAGTGCTACTCCTCACCTACAAAATTTTAAATGGGCTTGCACCGCTCTATCTATGTGATCTCATCTCCCGATACTCGCCCGCTCGTGCTCTGCGCTCACAAAATGCGGGGCTTCTATCGATCCCTAGGGTTAAAAAGAAATCCGCCGGCCACAGAGCCTTTGTCTACCGCGCTCCCTACCTGTGGAACAAATTACCTGCCGTCATCAGGGGCGCCTGCTCTGTCGAAGCTTTTAAATCCCTGCTTAAGACACATCTTTTCTCCCTCTCCTTCAACCTACCCTGATCTCACCTGGTCGGGGACTGACCTTTAGATTAATCTGTCTAGTTTAGTTAGGGTACAGGGTACTACATGGTACTACAGGGTACTACATGGTACTACATGGCACTACAGGGTACTACATGGTACTACATGGCACTACAGGGTACTACATGGTACTGCATGGTACTACAGGGCACTACAGGGTACTACATGGCACTACAGGGTACTACAGGGTACTACATGGTACTACATGGCACTACATGGCACTACAGGGCACTACATGGTACTACATGGTACTACATGGCACTACAGGGTAGTACAGGGTACTACATGGCACTACAGGGTACTACATGGTACTACATGGCTCTAGTCTACAGGGTACTACATGTCTTCTCTTTTGCAGCACCACAAACATGGGAACTCTCTAACTCCTCCCCCCCCCCCCCCCCCCCTTCCCTCCCCCATCTCTCTGAGTGCCAGTCTCCTAGCGCTGACTAAGGTGATGGATGCCTCGGGGTCTTGGCCAAGATTGCAGTGACTGCTCTACATGCACCACCGAGGCCTTGGATCAGTTATTTACCGTCGTCTGTCCGTGGTCCTGTCAACTGATTAACAGTATTAACAGACTGTTAACAGATTAACAGTCAACGCGGTTTCATTGCTGGGTTAAGTACTTCTATTCTATTCACATAATATGCTTACTTCATATATCTACTCCATTCACATATATGCTTACCACTTGTATCTATTGCCATGTCCGCCCACTACAATCACATGAGCTGTCTAACGCCTGTCCCGTCTCCCTGTCCCCCTGTGAGTTGCTGTCCTGGAGTGCTGACCGGAGTGTCGGACGTCCCGTGATGAAGGCCGGGAGGTTGCGACCCCCTCTGCGTGCCCCCCTGTCTCCGGAGGTCTCGTAGTGGTGACCGGAGTGCCGGACGTCCCGCGATGATGTCAGGGAGTTCGCGACCCTCTCTGCGCCGCCCCCTATCTCCCTGTCTCCGGCTGTCCCTGAGCAATGACCGGAGTGTTGAATGTCCCGAGACTAAGACGGGGAGGACGTGACCCTCTTTGCGCCGCCCCTGTGCCTCAAATAGATCCGCTATCAGCTCTATCTTCAATCTTTCAAAATGTTCAGTTGCTATCGCTATTAGCTCTATCTTTAATCTTTCAAAATGTTCAGTTGCTATTGCATGCACTCATCTGTGTTTCACTACACACTTGAGTGCATGCTTACCAACTGTTAGTCTGCAACACTACAACACCGACATCTAAGAAGGGAGATCCCCCCTTGAATGGCCCTTCTAAGGTTTCTCTCCTCCACACTGCCTGTGGAGCATTTTTTCCCTATTGTTAGGTTTTAGTGAGTATTTCCTTACCTTCGCGTGGGGTATGTCTGGGAGTGCTTGCATTCTTTCATTTATTTGCATTTATCTTAAATATTTTGGACCTTATGGTGTTCTTGTTCTGTTCTTGACTTATTGTTACGTTTTCTTCTTGACTTGTTTAAAGAAGACCTGTACGGCCCATGGGGACATTAACAAGTGTTGTCGGGCCTTATAAATAAATTTGTTTTGATTTGATTAAGAAAAATTATGCAAAATGTAACAAATTTGCACAAGGAAATGCTAGACATGTGTATAGTAGTGATGAGGAATGCTGATAAATAGACATACATAATTAAAATACACCCCTTTAAAATTTTGTACAGAATAACCTTCATGCAGGGATTAAAGCAAAAAAATATCTCCTGACTGAACTTTTCTTCAGGCCAAGTCATATTCTTATTTTATCCTCCACTGTATTTTTTTTAGTAGCGTTAGCATTTTAACCTGTTAAGCTGTAGGAATATTTCACCTAAAGGTACATGCCTAAGTAAATGGAAGATTGCTCCACTTCTGCAAGGTCAATTAGCATGTTCTTGGTATCTAGAGGCGTGCCCCAAAGTACGCAAAAGTACACATTACCACCCCCGACTCCCGGGGCTCTAGCTCCGTCAATCATTTGGCGATCTCGAAAATCTTTGCACAGGGTTGTAGCCAATGAGTGTGGCTTTAATGATACCATAATACCATGATATGATAATTGGGGATCTAATACGGTCTCTATTGATTGATTTATGATAAAGAAGGGTATGGGGACCTTAAGGCTTAACAGGTTAAGGGAGACTTGTAGTCGAGCCTACTGTCCTGACTGTGACTATAGACCCTATTGTTGTGGTTGTTGCGCCAGGCAGGGAGGCTGTGTGCTGGAGAGCGCGAATGCAAGTCTTGTGGCTAGCTTCTGATTGATGGCGAGCTAGCACCCTTTTCCCATTACTGCCACACTGTAATTTCCTGTGGCATACGTTGCAAAAACACACACCTGGCTTTTTAATTTTTTTGCACCATGAACTAAAAGGCTTGGTATCATACAAGCAAGGGACTAAACACATTTCGCAATTATGCCACAACAATTTGGAACGCCCTACCCACAGCCATAAAAAAAATTTGAATCCTATTCCCTACCCACATTCAAAACCGCTCTCAAAGAGCACCTACGGGAGGCTGCAATTCAAAACTGGCCACCGTAAATGTCAGTCTCCTCCCCTCCTCCCCACCGTATGTATATATTTTTTACCACCCAACACCCCTCTTAACGTACAGTCTCCTGCTCATCATATGTATATATTTACTGTTAGGATCTATGGGTAACAGTACTGTATATTTGCATATCGTATGTGACAAATGTAACAGTACTATATACCTGTATGTCATGTACAGTATGTCCCTATGTCATAAATGTCATGATGTCATGTATGTCATAAATGTCACTATGAATTGAAAATGGGGGACCCTGATGTAAACAAGACAAACGTCTTTCTCTGGTCTGCATCCCCTTAACAATTGTGTGTATTGAGCCGTACTGTATTGTACCCATTCTGCAATCTGTTAAATAAAGTTCTCATTCATTCATTCATTCAAGAGGAGAAGGGTTTAGACAGGCCTACTGTGCTGAAATAGAAGGTGGGTAAACTAGTAAACCCAGTCAGTCTGTGTTATAAGTAGGGATGGGTACCATCTGGTACTTTTAAGTGTACCGACCGAATCACGTCGGTACTACCGAGTACCGATTCAGGTGAGAACCACCGGTGCCACATTTCGATACAGCAAAAAAAAGAAGAAAAAGCTTTTTTGTCCGATGACGTCAACGTTTAGTTTACCGCAAAACGAAACTTATGAAGTGTGCTGCACGTTCACGTCAACATTCACGAGCACAATACACGCCTAGTACCTAGTGAAGGAAACGGGTGTTTTTCAATGTATGTGAGGTATAGATTGGGGGAGATGAGAGCATCTAAAGGGGGCCGGGTCAGGGAGGTCGAAATGTGCAGGCTGACTGTGGTGGAAGCAGGAGACGGTGGTTCAGAGCGAGCAGGGTATTAGTGCGAGCACCACACTGAGCAGGGCTGAATGTTTACATTCCGATCTAGGACACAAAGATAACGGCGTGGCAGGAGACACAGGAGCAGAGCGATGGAGGTTTTGACAGTAATGAAACGTTTTGATGTGTGTAAAGGTTAAAGTAGTTGTCATGACAGCGCGTCGCATGACAACCAGAAGAGGGGCGGGCCGTCGTTGCTATGACGAAGATCCTATAAAGCACGACAGTGGTTCCCGGTAGGGGCAGACCAAGAGTGACTAAGGGCAGACTACAATCAGACCAAAGGAACGAATCCCACAGGAGGGAAGAAACCATCAGAGACTCTCATCCCTCTCACCCTCGCCGGTGGGGGGGGGGGATGACACATGATCATTAGCTTCGGGTTCAGGCTAACGACCAGGCCTGACCACTATTGGACTGAATAGCAGAAGGACGATAGCAAGGACAATACAATTTGATAACATCTGATTATGAGGTTCTGTTTATTGAATAAACAATGCTCTTCCAAGAAAGGCATCTTGCTGTCAAAGTGTTGGATTCTTACGGAGGTGGAGAATTATTATGGTTTGCGGATTGCACTAACGGGGAATGATAAGATTGTACAACCAGTATATGAGACGTCAGGATCATTAAAAGTACACAACGCAGAGGGATTGGATGGAGAGATAACACAAGAAGACGTGATACTGGCCGATTGATCAGAATCTAACACTAGGATTAGACAACAAAGTAGTCGGGGCAATGGCAAGCCGAACGGTCGCAAGTGTGGTTACACTTTTCAAAGCTAGATGCAGACAACGCTCAATGCAATATTATATATATATATATATTAACAAATTGTTCTAAATAAATAATGATAAATATTTGAAGTAGGTAGATAACAACTAAAGTACAGAAAAAAGGTACCATTGGGTACCGGTATCGATTCACAGGTACCGGTACTGGTATCGGTTCAGATGTTAACGCTACCCAACCCTAGTTATAAGGCTAAAGTATCATTCCTGGCAGCAGAAATAGCCACATGAACAACAAAAACTACAACACAGGCGAACAAGTTTGTGGTAACTTTTTTTTGTCCAGATTTATTGTGAAGAAGAAATATATAGAATCAGATGCACAACCAGTAACCCAGACACTAAAGCCTAATGAGTAGGATTTCAGTAAGATGTTGACATGTATATGAATCCTCCCATTGGCAGACTATCTCAATCTGCGTTCTCCTCTCCCCTTCTGCTCGCTGTTAAAACTCCCTGTCACTAGGATCAACAACAACAACATGTCACGGCTAACACAGGCAGGAGCCCAAAAGCAGAACACAGAATAGGCAGACAGATAAAGGTGAAACCCAAATAATGGGTGTTTTTATTATTGTCCAGAGAGAGGAGATAATAGGTGAGAGAATCCGATTACCCAGAGATTTAGTGTAGAGGGAGAAGACACCTGTCCGCAGAGGGCGGGGGGCTGATAGAGACTGTCGCGTTCGTTAAATTGACCTTGAAGGACGATAGAAGAGGCATTAGCATTTTCAAAGATTGTGAATATTCAATATTACAGAGTATACACACAAACTTGAGTAGACAGTTCTACTTAGCCGGGGCTCAGCAGCAGTGCATCCAGCTTCTGGTTCACATTGCGTTACGGATGAGTTGGCAGAGGGCCCAAGCGCAAACAGATACGAGGGAGAGGTAGATATGAATTGTCAAAAGTGAGCACTGCTCCTTTAATCTTAACACTTCGAGCCAGGGGTGAAGTGTAACCAAAAACAATCCAACTTCAAAAAAGGGCAGCAACAAAGATATTTACAAAAATACATCCAAAGGCAGCAGCAAAATACAAAAACAAAGAATAGCACAGCTGAAGACTGGCAGAGGGCTAAATACAAAAACAAATAATAAATCTCATAAAGAGAGCAAGTCCCAAAGGTACAAACAAAACACTGCAAGGCTGGCTAGGAAAAACATGAACAACTGACTACAAATAAAAACCCTAATAAACAAAATGAACTTTACACGAAAAACAAAGAAGGGAGGAACAAACAAATGAACACTAGGAACACTTTCTACAAAAATACTGGAAGGAGTAACAGGATCACAGGAACAGAGGAAATAGACAGCAAACACTAGTAGGGAAATCCAAACAATGAACCGACGAAGAGAGAATGGCAAACGAGGCAGATATACACACACTGATTGACACAAGAGGGTAATTGGGAACGAGACACACCTGAGAGGGAAAACTGAACTAAGGCCATGTCCCCACGTATCTGGATCTTTTGCCAAACGCACATTTTATTCCACGATTGGGCCTTTCATCCACACGTAAAGGGTGTTTTCAGAGACATAAACGGAGATTTTCTTAAACGCATTTTAAAGTGAAGATTTTCCAAAATATCCGTTCAGTGGATCCGTGCAGCCACTGTAAACGCATAGTCTAGATAAACGATGACGCCACAGCTCACTACGCATGCTCAGACTGTGGCAGGCCGTAATAATATCTGGCCCGTCAGATTGTTTGGCGAATATTACTTTACTATTTCTCTATATATCAGACTGACTATAGGCTAGCTAGGCTATATATTTCAGCTATAATGTCCTAACAGAGAAACTACCACCACCTAAAACATCCTTATTACACCTAGCGCTTTGAAGTAATAATAACTTCGGTGGACTTGGTGCTGAAATGTCATTCAAACTATCCTTACTTATATATGCGACGACGGCACCACATGTACAATGCAATTAATGAATGTCTTGTTGTAATTAGTATATATATAGTTTGTGATAAGGACTCGCCATATTTAGTTTCAGAATCCGGAGATTGTTAGCCCCTTTCGTGAATGTGATGCACCGAGTGAATCCACAGTCACTTGCTCCTCAATGTAGCAGTCTGGAAAATATGGTATATTATTCAGAACTGCTGACTGTGTTTATATCCCTTTTTGTACACAAAGACATTCTAACTAGTGTCATTGATTCACACGAACAATGACACAAACGTCCCCGTCCCAAGAGCATGTGAATACGGATCATAAATGACAGTATTGATTCATATTTTACAGTGCGTCTCCCCGTGTGACTGGCAGGCGGGACCAGCAGGGGGCAGTAGCAGGCAGAGAGTGGCGGAGAGAGCTGAGAGATGATAAAGGGAGAAGTGCCGCGGAAGTCGTTCTCTTCGGCTGTGAACTTGAACACGAGAGGACACAGCTAACGGGAGCTCTAGACAGCCCCGTTGCTGACGTTTATGCCGGAGTGCCCCGGGAAAAGACAACGGGTGATAGGAAGTACTGGCTAGTGGAGACGATCTCCTAGCAGTACCAGTGTTATGATATTATGAACATTAAGTGCAGAGTCGGGCACTAAGAGTCGAGTTATACCTAGTTACAGTGAGCGGTATAAGTAGCGTGCGGCTAAGGATCACAGTAGCATTGCTCGTGTTATACCTAGTTACAGTGACGGTATAGTCTGCGTGCCAGAGACGTACGGGACATCCAAGCAGTCTGCCCGGGCGTCAACAGCTGTCTGCACCGGAGAACAGCAGCACACCTGCTCCAGGCTGCCTGCAGGACACGGGGAGTTCTTTACCACCAGCAGAGTTCGCCCAGCACCAGCTCAGCCAGCACTGCCTCTCTGCTATAGCTCCGCCTGCTAGCACCTGCGGCGCGAGTGTTCGACGCCATCTTGCCACCAGGACGGTGGTGGAGCGGCGCGGCCGCCATTTTGGTAGAGTAAACATTAGGGCTTCGGCGCCCAGGATCCTATCGTACATTACACAGTGTGTCGCAGCCTACGGGCGAAGCTGGTGTTTGCTAACCACAGTGCATAGGGGTACCCCATAAACATTACATGCCGGCATTAGCATAGGGCTTTTGTTTTGGTAATTGTGGGCCCACACTTTGGTTTTATTTCCTTTTCTTTGAGCGTGATACCATGTGTGTGTAATATTACTTTCCCATCTATTTAACCCTTCCCCTCTTGGGGGTAAACGTAACGCTGCCATATAAGTAAAGCCTAAGAAGAGGTATTATTATTGGTACTAGCCCAGACGTGGGTAAGGAGTCAAGTATATTGAAGTCTACAATATCTGGGTCTATTAACTTTGGGTCTGCAATACCTGAGTCTATACTGTGTGGGTGTACAATATAAGTGTTTGCAAGGTATTGAATTACAACTTGAGTAATAGTAGAACTACCTTCCGTGGACCCATTGCTATTAAATATTTGTAGATGACCAGTCTTTAAATAACAGTAAAGGATGTAGATGGGAGTCTTGTGTGTGTGTCTTTCATTATTTCTAACCCTAACCCTAACCCTTTGCTACGGGTAATATATGTAATCGTAACCCCTTGCTATTCTACCTTTTCCATTTCCATTGTAAGGGTTCTGGTCGTCTCACATAAGGGAGGGTACTGCTTGCGGGGGGAACCCAGTTATTTCTCTACCATCCGGTCAGTAGGTGTGGGAGGGAAAAGGGGCAACTGTGGAGGGTGAGGGTGTGTTGGGGAGTACTGCGGACTACTCCAGAGAGAGGGAGGAAGACCAGAGTACCGGACCAGGTTTGTAAACCCTGGGCCTCATTCACCCCCACTACCAGCCTCCAGTTGACGCTCCGGACCCCAAAGACGGAGGTGCAGCTGGCCAGGGTGCTACTGTGTCTCGCTACCTATTGACCGCACCCCACAGTTCCCACGAAGCAGGGATAATCCACCCTGCTACATTTGGCGTCACGAACAGGATCAACATCCTACTCCACTCCCTTGTAAGTGACGACCCAGAGACCTGAGATGTCGGACAACGACACCCCGAAGCCCGATGCCAAAGCCGGGCCGTCCCGGGTGACGCAAGGAGGTGACTCGCCGCCCCCGCTCAAAGAGGAAGAGGGGGGAGCCGAGACGGTGCAGACCTTGACCGCCGAAGTGGAGTTCCTAAAGGGTCAACTCCAAGACCAGGCGGAAGCCCTAGACCACCAACACGAACAACTGGAGCAGGCCAGGCACCGAGGGTCGCTTGCCTTGGCCCAGGCCATGATCCAACAGCTTCCCCCAGCGCCCCCCCCGGTGGTGTACGTCCAACGAGAGCGGAAGTGCAGCGAATTTGGAGGTGAACAGGAGAGGGGGGAACTGCCTGTAGAGGACTGGATCCAGGCAATGAGGGCCCATCTCCGTGCCAGTCGAGTGCCCGAGGAGGAACAAGCGGAGGTCGTACAGCTCCACCTCAAAGGCGAGGCGAAGCAGACGGTACGCTTCCTGACGGAGGGAACCGCCCCCGACACGGAAGCCTTGTTCAAGATACTCGAAGAAACCTATGGGGACAAGGTCCCGGTCAGCGTCCGCCTGGGGGAGTTCTTCGACCGAAAACAGGCCGCCGGAGAGACCGTACGCCAGTTCGCCTACGACCTGCAGGAGAGGATCCGTCGCCTACGACGTCGGGCGCCCGCGCTGGTCGCCGACGCCACCGCCCTGCTGCAGGAGCGGTTTGTGGTGGGCTTCAGGGACGATGCCCTGAGGAGAGAAATGCGGAAGTACATGAGGGAGGACGGGACGCGGCCATTTCCCCAGGTACTGCAGGCGGCGATCGATTGGACGGAGGACGAGCTGGTCCACCCCGCCGACAAGGGTCCCCCCCGGGGTTTAGTCCACGCCGCGGCTGGAGAGGGACGGGAGACCCCGCCGAGCGTTGACTCACTGCGGGAGACTATTCGGCAGATCCAGGCGGGAATGGAGCAACTAGGCGTGCGCCAGGAACAACTGGCTCAGACCTTCTCACGGGAGCGGGACGCGCCCCGGAGAGGCGCCACCGGACGGCGACGCCGAGACGACGCGACACGAGAACCCCGCCGAGACGAAGACGGCCGGCTGATCTGCTATGCCTGCAATCAGCCGGGCCACATCAGCAGAGAATGCCCCCGCTCGGCCGGCGAGCCACGCCCCGCCTCTACTCCCAACCCCGAAGCTCCGGGCTCGTCAGGGCACCGACCAGGAGCACGAAGGACAGTCGACGCCGTCATAACCGGAGTCGCCGGCGCGGCCACGGAGGGCACCGAGACGCAAGACGCGCAAGGGGAATGCCTCACTCTAGACGTCCAGATCGACGGGGTCGAGACCCGCTGCCTCTTCGACACCGGCGCCGAAGTCACCACCATGTACGAGAGCCACTTTCAAAGACACTTCCCGAAGTCGAAGTTGACCCCCGCCAACTGGATCACTCTCATCGCCGCCAACGGGTTGGAGATCCCAGTGGTGGGGTGTCTCTACGCCGAAGTGAAGTGCCTAGATATGACATTCACGGGGAAATGCATATTCATACTAAAAGACGACCCAGGCCGAGGGGACCTAGGAGACGCTGTCCAGGGACTGCTGGGCATGAACGTGCTCGGCGGAGTAGATGGCCTGTTCGCAGGGATCAAGGGGATGCGGCCGGTGACCCGAAGACGTGTCGAAGCTAGAAGCATCGCCATCCGCCGTGTGGTCGCCGTCCTGGCCCAAGAAGGCCGAGAGTGTACCGCCCCGGGAAAGATGGGGTACGTCAAGGTGGCCGGCAGAGAGTCTGTGGTCATTCCCCCGCACAGCGAAATGGTCGTCTCAGGCCGTTGCGCGACGACAGCAGGGATGCGGCGTCCCGTGATGCTGGAGAACACGCCGAGTGCCAACCTGCCTCCCGGACTATTGGTGGCGAACGTGGTGACCTACGCCCAACAGGGGACAGTGCCTGTGCGGGTGTTGAACCCGACCGACGTCGAGATTGTGCTCCGACCCCGGTCCAGACTGGCAGAGATTCACTGTCCCCGTCAGGTACGGCCCCAGGAGAGGGTGACCGTAGAGGAAGTAGACGGAGGCGTCCGAGTGACGGCGATTGAGACTCGAGCCAGCCCGCCAGAGGCAGAGCCGGACGGGAAGACCCACAGGCTCGCCGTGGACGTACAGGCGAACCTGCAGGATCTCACACCAGCCCAAGTGAGCCGGCTGAATCAAGTATTGGAGAAACACAAGGCGGTGTTCTCCGTGGACGACGGGGACTATGGTTACACAACCACGGTCACACACTACGTCCCCACTGGTGACGCACACCCGGTCAAGCAACGGCACCGCCGAATACCGCCCCACGTGTTCCAAGAAGTAAAGAGACACGTGCAAGATCTGGTGAACCTGGGTGTCCTGGTAGAGAGCTGCAGTCCGTGGGCGTCACCAGCCGTGATCGTCATAAAGAAAGACGGCTCCGTGCGGTTCTGCTGCGATTACCGCCGCCTAAATAACGTGACACACCGGGATGCCTACCCCCTACCTCGTATCGAGGAGTCCCTAGACGCCTTGGGGCAAGCCAAGATCTTCTCCTCGCTCGATCTCACCGCCGGCTACTTCCAGGTGGCGGTGAAAGAGGAAGACCAAGAGAAGACGGCTGTCACGACGCCCTTCGGCCTCTACCAGTGGACTCGTATGCCCTTCGGACTGTGTAACGCACCAGCGACGTTCCAGCGGTTGATGACCGCCGTGCTGGGGGACCTGGCCTTCGACGTCCTACTCGTCTACCTAGACGACGTCTTGGTGTTCGCCAACGACTTCGAGAGCCACTGTCAGAAGCTGGACCTGGTGTTTGGACGGCTTCGGGAGCATGGACTCAAGCTCAAGCCCCGGAAGTGCTTCCTTCTGAAGACCGAAGTCAAGTTCCTGGGACACGTGGTCTCCGCGGCCGGCATACAGGTCGACACCGACAAAGTGAAGGCGTTGGAGGACTGGCCGGCGCCGCGCTCGGCGAAGGAAGTGAGGCAGGTGATCGGGTTCCTGTCCTATTATCGGCGGTTCGTGCCCCACTTCGCCCAGGTGGCCCAGCCACTGCACGCCCTGATGGGGAAAGAAAAAAAGGGGTTCGCCAAGGGCCGGCCCGAGGCCTTCAAGTGGACGCCGCAGTGTCAGACGGCCTTCGACCATCTGCGGCAGTGCCTCTTGACACCCCCGGTGCTGGCCTACCCCGACCTCCAGCTCCCCTTCATAGTGACCACCGACGGGAGTTACTTGGGACTGGGAGCGGTACTCAGTCAGAAACAGGAGGGCGTAGAGCGAGTCATCGCCTTTGCGAGCCGAGGCCTGCGTGGGTCCGAAAGGAATGACCAAAATTATAGTGCGTTCAAGCTGGAACTCCTCGCCCTGAAGTGGGCGGTCACCGAGAAGTTCAGAGACCTCTTGATGTACGCCCAGTTCACCGTGATCACCGACCACAACCCGTTGAGACACCTCGGCACGGCCAACCTGGGAGCAGTGGAGCAGCGGTGGAACGCTCAGCTCGCGGAGTATGACTTCGTGGTGCACTACAAACCTGGTCGACTCAACCAGAACGCAGACGCTCTGTCTCGCATGCCGATGCGATCAGAACCTGAAGTGGAAGACACTGAGAAAGACTTCCTAATGATAGCCGCGGCTGGCACCCACACCCGTCAGGGTCTCCAGGAACGGGCCGCTCCATTGTCCGTCCCCGCCCTAGTCGCCCGCGAGGGCTACGTCGTGGTCCCAGCGGAGGAAGTGCGGGCCCTGCTGTGCCCTGGGAGACCGACAGAGACGCGGGAGGTCTCGAGTGTCGGCGCACGACGGATAGCGGCACAGAAGGGGAACAGCGGATATGACTGGGCGGAAATGCGGCAGCTCCAGGCGGACGATCCCGAGTTGGGTCCGGTGTGGCGGGCGGTGACACAGGGGGTCCCCCCCACTAAGGTACAGCTGAAGGAAGGAGACCCGAAACTCCGCAAGTTATACGGGCAGTGGGAACGACTCCGTCTGCATCAGCAAGTGCTGTTTCGGCGCGTAAGCGATCCCCGGGATGGAGAGGAGGTTCTCCAGCTGGTGGTGCCCACAGCCCTGCGAAGGAGGATCTACGAGACCCAGCACGAAGACGCGGGACACTACGGGGGACAGGGGACGGTGGTCCTGATGAGGCGAGGTTACTACTGGATCGGAATGGCAGAAGAGGTGAAGCAATGGGTGAAGCGATGCAAGCGATGTGCATTAGCCCGCGACGTGTTCCCTAAAGCCCAGGCCCAGATGACCTGCACTAACGTGACGGCCCCCATGGAGGTCCTGGCCATGGACTTCACCGTGTTGGAGAGGTCGGTGGGTGGCTACGAGAACGTACTGGTGCTGACCGATATGTTTACCAGATTCACTATTGCCGTACCGACCAAAGACCAGACTGCGAAGACCACCGCCGCTGCCATCATCAAGTACTGGTTCGTGTACTACGGTTGCCCTGCCCGACTCCATGCCGATCAAGGGCGAAATTTCGAGTCGAGCGTCATCAAGGAGCTCTGCCGACTGTATGGGATTTCAAAGAGCCGCACCACGCCCTACCATCCCCAGGGGAATGGGCAGTGCGAGAGATTCAATCGGACAATGCACGACATGCTGCGTAGTCTGCCCGCAGAGAAGAAGCGGGATTGGAAGGAGCACCTACCCGAGTTGGTACTTACATACAATTGCCACGAGCACTCCTCCACTGGATACTCTCCCTTCTACCTGCTCTTCGGGAGGGACGCTAGGATGCCCCGAGATGTCCTAGGGGGCAGAGACGTCATTGAGGAGGGGGCGGCAGACCTAGATGAGTGGGTGCAGAGTCACCACGAGCGACTAAAGGCCGCCGCGGAGGCCGCTGAGGCCACGGCGAAGCAGGCATCCCATCGACGCAAGAGAATTTACGACAGGAAGAGCAGAGGTGCACTCCTGCGGGCCGGAGACCGGGTCCTGATACGCGACCACCGAATCCGGGGCCGTAATAAGATACAAGACAAGTGGGAGCCTACGTCATATGTGGTGGTTAAGCAGAGCCACGAAGGGACGCCCGTGTTCACGGTCAGGCCCGAAGCAGGGGGTCCAGAAAGGACCGTGCATCGAGACCAGCTCAAGACCTGTCCCTTCCCGGCTTCTGACCCGGAAGTGCGGGGGAGGGCCCCTCGACAGATCCCGGTGGCACCGCGGAGCTCGTCCGAATCAGACATCGGAGGTGCTTTCGGGCACCGGCGGGAACCGCATCCTAGGGCGTGTAACCACCCCGGTCCCCTGCGGGACGCCCCTGAGGAGGCCGTAAGCGCCGAGTCAGAGGTGGAGTCGACCCCTTCAGGAGAGGAGGGGGAAGGCGGCGGAGACGGAGTCGAAGAGGAGGCCGCGGGCGGTCCATCGATGGCCCCGGAGGGTGAGGCCGTGGTCCAGGACCCGCCGACAGACACTGAGGAATCCGACACGGAATCGGAGGCGGGGGAGGTGGAACCCCCCAGAGTGGAGGCCGCTCGGCCCCAGAGGAGCACCAGAGGTCGGCTACCCGCTCGGTATCGCCAGGACTACGTGCTCAAGAGCGTGTTCGCGGAACAGTGTGTCCAACTCCTGAGGGAGTGTGTAAAACTGTTGGCATAATGTGTAATTGTCAACCGATGTGTGAAACTGTTGGTCTCAGGACCGTTTTCATGCATGCGTTTGTTTTTGTTGTTTTGTTGTTAACTTGCAGAGGACTTAGCAAGTTCAAAGTGGGGGGAAATGTAGCAGTCTGGAAAATATGGTATATTATTCAGAACTGCTGACTGTGTTTATATCCCTTTTTGTACACAAAGACATTCTAACTAGTGTCATTGATTCACACGAACAATGACACAAACGTCCCCGTCCCAAGAGCATGTGAATACGGATCATAAATGACAGTATTGATTCATATTTTACAGTGCGTCTCCCCGTGTGACTGGCAGGCGGGACCAGCAGGGGGCAGTAGCAGGCAGAGAGTGGCGGAGAGAGCTGAGAGATGATAAAGGGAGAAGTGCCGCGGAAGTCGTTCTCTTCGGCTGTGAACTTGAACACGAGAGGACACAGCTAACGGGAGCTCTAGACAGCCCCGTTGCTGACGTTTATGCCGGAGTGCCCCGGGAAAGGACAACGGGTGATAGGAAGTACTGGCTAGTGGAGACGATCTCCTAGCAGTACCAGTGTTATGATATTATGAACATTAAGTGCAGAGTCGGGCACTAAGAGTCGAGTTATACCTAGTTACAGTGAGCGGTATAAGTAGCGTGCGGCTAAGGATCACAGTAGCATTGCTCGTGTTATACCTAGTTACAGTGACGGTATAGTCTGCGTGCCAGAGACGTACGGGACATCCAAGCAGTCTGCCCGGGCGTCAACAGCTGTCTGCACCGGAGAACAGCAGCACACCTGCTCCAGGCTGCCTGCAGGACACGGGGAGTTCTTTACCACCAGCAGAGTTCGCCCAGCACCAGCTCAGCCAGCACTGCCTCTCTGCTATAGCTCCGCCTGCTAGCACCTGCGGCGCGAGAGTTCGACGCCATCTTGCCACCAGGACGGTGGTGGAGCGGCGCGGCCGCCATTTTGGTAGAGTAAACATTAGGGCTTCGGCGCCCAGGATCCTATCGTACATTACACAGTGTGTCGCAGCCTACGGGCGAAGCTGGTGTTTGCTAACCACAGTGCATAGGGGTACCCCATAAACATTACATGCCGGCATTAGCATAGGGCTTTTGTTTTGGTAATTGTGGGCCCACACTTTGGTTTTATTTCCTTTTCTTTGAGCGTGATACCATGTGTGTGTAATATTACTTTCCCATCTATTTAACCCTTCCCCTCTTGGGGGTAAACGTAACGCTGCCATATAAGTAAAGCCTAAGAAGAGGTATTATTATTGGTACTAGCCCAGACGTGGGTAAGGAGTCAAGTATATTGAAGTCTACAATATCTGGGTCTATTAACTTTGGGTCTGCAATACCTGAGTCTATACTGTGTGGGTGTACAATATAAGTGTTTGCAAGGTATTGAATTACAACTTGAGTAATAGTAGAACTACCTTCCGTGGACCCATTGCTATTAAATATTTGTAGATGACCAGTCTTTAAATAACAGTAAAGGATGTAGATGGGAGTCTTGTGTGTGTGTCTTTCATTATTTCTAACCCTAACCCTAACCCTTTGCTACGGGTAATATATGTAATCGTAACCCCTTGCTATTCTACCTTTTCCATTTCCATTGTAAGGGTTCTGGTCGTCTCACATAAGGGAGGGTACTGCTTGCGGGGGGAACCCAGTTATTTCTCTACCATCCGGTCAGTAGGTGTGGGAGGGAAAAGGGGCAACTGTGGAGGGTGAGGGTGTGTTGGGGAGTACTGCGGACTACTCCAGAGAGAGGGAGGAAGACCAGAGTACCGGACCAGGTTTGTAAACCCTGGGCCTCATTCACCCCCACTACCAGCCTCCAGTTGACGCTCCGGACCCCAAAGACGGAGGTGCAGCTGGCCAGGGTGCTACTGTGTCTCGCTACCTATTGACCGCACCCCACAGTTCCCACGAAGCAGGGATAATCCACCCTGCTACATCAATAGGAAACCAACCTAGATTTACCCTGAAGGACTGGTTCTAACCGAACCGTTCGTTATACAAGTATCACAGAGAAATGTCAAAGGTACTCACAGTTGCACGAGGGTTTCGAACAGAGATACGGGATGGTTTGAAAGCTCGGCGTTGCTAATAAACATTTTAAATATCTTTTATAAACTGCTCAAAACGGCATTATTTCCGGCGTTGGCTGCCTGGTGTGATCACAGCGCATGCGCATCATGCACCCAACGCCGGAAATAATGCCGTTTTGAGCAGTTTATAAAGAATATTTAAAATGTTTATTAGCAACGCCGAGATTTCAAACCATCCCGTATGTCTGTCCGAAACCCTCGTGCAACTGTGAGTATCTTTGAAACGTCTCTGTGATACTTGTATAACGAACGGTTCGGTTAGAACCAGTCCTTCATGGTAAATCTAGGTTGGTTTCCTATTGAGCAAGTGACTGTGGATTCACTCGGTGCATCACAGTCACGAAAGGGGCTAGGAGATTGTGATCTCAACATTGACATTTTATCTCTCCGTCGCCCAGTGCGCAGAAGTAAAGCATTGAATCGTGACATATCTAGATTGGTTGTTTCCTCTGGACTGCATAATCCTCCGCTATATCTATCTATCTATCATCTATGTATGTCAATATAGCCAAAGGAAATGATATCGCTTATCGCCACCTACTGGCCCGCATGCTTGTTGGAGCAATTTATATGCGTTTATGTGTTTGCGTCTGGATCAGGTTTTCTTTTTTTAACACTGTCGTGTGGACGAGGATTTCTTTTTAAACGGAGCCTGAGAATATCCGTTTGGCAAAAGATCCAGATACGTGGGGACATGGCCTAACACACAGGGGTACAGGAAAACAAAAAGCCAAACACACACTGGGGAATAAACTAGACTAGAATCAAAAATACAATTACTGAGAGAACACCAGACTGATCATAACTACACAACACAGAAAACAGATAGCAGATTAATGATGGTATTCAGGAGATCAAAACATAAAGAAAGACAGAGATGCACACAGTGCAGCACCAACAGAATCTGGCCACAGGGTGGCAGTAGATTGACATGACTGTTCACCAAGTTCCTGAGTGGAGGAAGATTGTTCATGGGTGGAGGGATATTGTTCATGGGTGGAGGTGGGAAGGAGGGAGCAACAGGTGAAGCCTGGCCAGGAAATGAAGAACCCTTACACATTGACTTTTATACATTTCTGGTTGGTGTGTTGGAGTGAATGAGGTGGCTCCAACCGACTAAACAAGGATCTAGAATTACAGTCTGTCTCCTGGTGGTTCTGAAGGACAGACTGGGGTTATGGTGACACATAGGTCTGTGCTTGTTTTAATACAGTATAATAGCCCATTTTAATGGTAGACACATTTGTAGATATTTGTCTATGCATTCTTACAATAGATAAATGGATTGATTCATAGATATTATGCATTTGCAGATCCTGTCACTAGTTTCCTTTGGTCAGCCAAAACTGCCCTCTCATGAGTCCTCGGTCTGTGACTCTTAGCAACAGATGTCACTGGCCTTCCGGTCACAAATAGATATTGACCACTAGCTACAGACACAGGCTGAGATTTACATGAAAGACATGATAATGAAATACATGAATAAATGTATAGGACGTGGATAAATGTATCTTAGCTCACAGGACCCTCTCCATGATACTTGGTAGGAGCGGTCATTGAGGTAGGATGTCAGCAATGTCAGCGCAGAACCAGCCATGTCGTCAGCTTGTGACTGCAACTTGTTCCTGTTCGCGGACGACTCAGCCCTGCTGGTCTCTGACAAGAACAAGTTGCAGGTTGAAAAAACCCTCAGCTCAGAACTCAGCAGAATCTGCACCTGGCTCGCTGATAACAAACTATCATTACACCTGGGTAAAACAGAGTCCATTCTCTTCGGATCAAATAACAAACTCAGCAAAACCAACGGCTTCTCAGTTACAGTGGGTGACAATATTGTCACAAGGAAAGATGAAATTACATACCTGGGTTCCATCCTAGAGGCAAATCTTTCCTGTGACAAAATGGCATCCAATGAAATAAAGTCAACCAACGAACTAGATTTTTTTTGTATCCACTTTTTCTCCTTATTTTTCTATTTTTCTCCCATCCCAATTTCGTAATTCTCCCCTCCCCTGTCTTGAACGTTGCTAGACTATGCCTCCCACTGGTCGGCTGTAGTGAGGATAGAAGCCTTGCATCACGTGTCCCCTCCGGTACACGAGGAGGCAGCCTGTCGCATCTTTTCACCAGACAGCTCGAACTCTCAGTGGCGAGGAGTAACGCGTGGGAGGCTCACGCTGCCCCCGATACTTCCTGTTTCTGCTGTACAGGCGTCACCCAACCGACCTGTAGGAGTCGCTGTCCACAACATCCAATCCCCACCCACCGGCTTTCCCACCCTCTAACACTGCCAATTGTGTTAGTATGACGGCCGGCCAAGCCGGAAGCAACGCAGAGAGCTGGGCTCGAAACCAGTATCTCCTGCGTTAGTGGCGAGCGCCTTGCCCATTGCGCCACCCAGCCGCCCCAACTAACTAGATTCTTGTACCGGATCTCCTCTCTGGTAAACAAGAATACCCTGAAGACTCTAGCAGGAGCACTCATTCAATGGTACTACGACTATGCTTGCACCTCATGGTACCAAAGCACCTCAAAGGCACTAAAAACAAGATTACAAACATCACAAAACAAACTGGTCAGACTACTGCTTGACCTTACTCCTAAAACCCACCTCACCTCTGCCCATTTTGACAACCTAGGATGGCTTAGAGTAGACGACAGAGTACAGCAACTTGCAATGGGCCTGGTCTACAAGATACACTACACCACTAAGGTACCCATGTACATGTCAAAATACTTCCCAAAGGTCAGTGAATACCACGACCAAAACACCAGAGGGAGTTCCACAAATCATGTTCAACCCAGATTCGGCACAAACAAGGGTCTTAACACGTTTCGCAATTATGCCATCATCATTATATCATTCTGCTATCAATGTGGAACGCCCTACCCACAGCCGTAAAAATATTTGAATCCCTACCCACCTTCAAAACCACTTTCAAAGAGCACCTACGAGAGGCTGCAATTCTAAACTGGCCCCCGTAAATGTCCAAACCCCCCCTCCCACCTACCCCCCCCCCCCCCCCCCTAATGTACAGTTTCCTCCCCCTCGTATGTATATATTATATGTTAGGATCTCTGTTTAACAGTACTGTATATTTGCATATCTTGTATGTCACAAATGTAACAGTACTGTATACCTGTATGTCATGTATTGTCATAAATGTCATGATATATATCTGTATATCTGTATGGCCCCCGTAAATGTCCTAACCCCAGCTCCCACCCACCCACCCCCTCCTAATGTACAGTTTCCTCCCCCTCGTATGTATATATTTTGATTATTTTCTGTTAGGATTTTCTGTTAGGATAACAGTACTGTATATTTGCATATCTTGAATGTCACAAATGTAACCGTACTGTATGTCATGTATGTCAGAAATGTCAAGATATATATCTGTATGGTGCATCTGTCATTAATGTCATTTTCAATTGAAAATGGGGGGACCCTGATGTAAACAAGACGAAAGTCTTTCTCTGGTCTGCATCCCCTTAACAATTGTGTGTATTGAGCCATACTGTATTGTACCCATTCTGCAATCTGTTAATAAGGTTTTCAATCAATCAAATCAAAAGCCACTCCCATTCCTGCGAGGGACGCGAGGAGGATCTGATGGTTGACTGTGTCGAATGCTGCAGACAGGTCTAGGAGAATCAGGACAGAGGAGAGGCCTTTCGCTTTTGCTAAGTGAAGTGCCTCTGTGACCGTCGTCTCTGTGGAGTGACCAGTCCGGAAGCCTGACTGATTAGGGTCTAGGACAGTGGTCACCAACCCGTCGATCTTGATCGACTGGTCGATCTTTGAGACTGTCCCTGTAGATCTTTCCATGAAAATTAAAAAAGATTTTTTTTTAGATCTTACCCTGAGAGTCCACATTACAGTTCTACCTTTGTTTTGATGTGAAAAGTGATGCTGCACTTAGCACTGACTGAGAAAGTACACATACAGTTCTACTTTTGTTTTGATGTGAAAATGATGCTGCACTTATATTAGCACTGACTACACTTAGCACTGACTGAGAAAGTACACATTACAATTCTACTTTTGTTTTGATGTGAAAAGTAATGCTGCACTTAGCACTGACTGAGAAAGTACACATTACAATTCTACTTTTGTTTTGATGTGAAAAGTAATGCTGCACTTAGCACTGACTGAGAAAGTACACATTACAGTTCTACTTTATAAAATGCTAATTGTAAATATGTTTGTCAATGTTAATAATATGAGAAAGTCCACATTACAGTTCTACTTTTGTTTTGATGTAAAAAGTGATGCTGCATAAGATGACTGCACTTAGCACTGACTGAGAAAGTACATAATAGTTCTACTTTGACATTTTAATGTTGGACCAAAGCATTGCATGTAATTAGAATACAGGCAAATAAAAGTCATTTAGTTTAAAGTACAATCTTGGCTGTCTTTTTCTCTCAACGCTTCAATAGGTAGATCTTGCCTTCACCAAAAAAAAAAAAAGTGATCTTGGGCTTAAAAAGGTTGGTGACCACTGGTCTAGGAGGTCATTCTGTAAGAGATAATCAGTAAGTTGGTTGGATACAGCACGTTCAAGTGCTTTAGAAAGGAAGGAGAGAAGAGAGACAGGATGGTAGTTGTCTATGACGGTGGGGTTCATGGTTGGTTTTTTTATGAGCGGTGTGACTCAGGGTCAGTGATGGCCTGGAGAGAACTGAGAGAGCCAACGAGGAGAGGACCAGGTGAGGGTACGGCCGAGGCTTACTGACAAGAGCTGGTTAGCTTGGGCGGCAGAGCAGACTGAGGTCAGAGCAGAGCAGACTGAGGGCAGAGCAGAGCAGACTGAGGGCAGAGCAGAGCAGACTGAGGGCAGAGCAGAGCAGACTGAGGGCAGAGCAGAGCAGACTGAGGGCAGAGCAGAGCAGACTGAGGGCAGAGCAGAGCAGACTGAGGGCAGAGCAGACTGAGGGCAGAGCAGAGCAGACTGAGGGCAGAGCAGAGCAGACTGAGGGCAGAGCAGAGCGGACTGAGGTAGGATCACAGAGACAGTGGCAGGAGTCAGGCGGAGAATTGCAGGCACAGGAACAACACAATCACAATCTGCATTTTCCTCCCATTCTGCTCGCTGTTTTAAAACTCCCTGTCACTAGGATCAACAACAACAACAACAACATCAAAAACAACATGTCACAGCTAACACAGGCAGGAGCCCAAAAGCAGAACACACAATAGGCAGACAGATAAAAGGTGAAACACAAATAATGGGTGTATTTTTATTGTCCAGAGAAAGGAGATAATGGGGTGAGAGAAACCGAGAGCGGGGTCAGTGATGGCCTGGAGAGAACTGAGAGGGGGGTCAGTGATGGCCTGGAGAGACCCGAGAGGGGGGTCAGTGATGGCCTGGAGAGAACCGAGAGGGGGGTCAGTGATGGCCTGGAGAGAACCGAGAGGGGGGTCAGTGATGGCCTGGAGAGAACCGAGAGGGGGGTCAGTGATGGCCTGGAGAGAACCGAGAGGGGGGTCAGTGATCGTCTGGAGAGAACCGAGAGGGGGGTCAGTGATGGCCTGGAGAGAACCGAGAGGGGGGTCAGTGATGGCCTGGAGAGAACCGAGAGGGGGGTCAGTGATCGTCTGGAGAGAACCGAGAGGGGGGTCAGTGATGGCCTGGAGAGAACTGAGAGAGCCAACCAAGAGAGGACCAGGTGAGGGGACGGCTGAGGCTTACTGACAAGAGCTGGATAGCTGAGGGCAGAGCAGAGCAGACTGAGGTAGGATCACAGAGATAGTGGCAGGAGTCAGGCGGAGAACTGCAGGTACAGGAACAACACAATCACAGGCAAAATTATGACAGTACAGCAATCAACAATATAGAGCTATAATCACAACGTGGCGAAGTATGGTGAAGTCTAGACTAGGGCTAATGGCTAATTGGTGAGAAGATGACGGCTGGCTGCCTCACTCCCACACACCTGACTCCATGCCTGCAATCAGAGAGAAAGAGAGAGAGAGAGAGAGAGAGAGAGAGAGAGAGAGAGAGAGAGAGAGAGAGAGAGAGAGAGAGAGAGAGAGAACTACACTCTTTGGATTGAAAACTCAGCACCGCTCTAGACGACTGTGATTGATTTGAGAAATACGAACAACCCAAGAAGAAAGTTGTCTCCCTCGTGTGCAGTGATAGTGGATTATTCTGCCAGACATCTCTCCCGCGCTGGCACACCATCTGAAACACAGTGGGGAGATATGTGGCAATGTGAGACTAGCTAATGAGTAAACCATTTTTTTTACTAGATCTGGTAGCAAGGGGAAGAGATTCCACAGCTTTGGGGCAGCTGTTGCACAGGCTTGGCTTTTGACTTTAAAGGAAAACTCCAACATTTTGGGAAATTAGCTTATTAGGCATCTACCCTGGAGTTAGACAAGAAGATACACACCCTTTTTCTTCTCTGTGCATGCATTAGGACTAGTAGGAAGACACGCACCGTTAGCCTAGCTTAGCGTCAGTCACTGGAAGTAGGTTCCTCCATTAGCCTAGTTCCAAACATCTTCCTACTCCTACTGCATGCACAGAGAAGAAAAAGGTATGTATCTTCTTGTCTAACTCCAGGGTTCCCAAAATGTTGGAGTGTTAAGATACATACCTTTTTCTTCTTTGTGCATGCAGTAGGAGTAGGAAGACGCACACCGTTAGCCTAGCTTAGCTCCAGTCACTGGAAGTAGGTTCCTCCATTAGCCTAGTTCCCAACGGCTTCCTACTCCTACTGCATGCACAGAGAAGAAAAAGGTATGTATCTTCTTGTCTAACTCCAGGGTAGATGGCAAATAAGCAAATTTCCCAAAATGTTGGAGTTTTCCTTTAAAACCTGCGGCCCACACCCACACTAACCCACGCTGCATGTACACTGCACTGAGGCTGTCTGTTGCACACTGTATGTACCGTATGTGTGGGATGATTATTAGAATAGAATAGAATAGAATAGAAATACTTTATTCATCCCGAGGAAGATTTGGCACTACAAATCGCTCACAGTAAACAATAAACATTTAGGTAGACAAAACAAGTCACGAATAACAATACAAATAAGCCTACGAATAAAGAACAAAATAAGCCAAAGAATAAAATATGGTCCGGGGCTATACATTTCATATGTTATGTATATACATTCTAATATAAAATGTAAAATATACAGAAATCTACAGTAAGTGTAATATTGAACAATGTTGTTTTAAAAGTTAAAGCCCAGGGAGATGGTAACTGTCACCCTGTGCTCAGTGATGCAGTGAGGCACAGTGATGCATTGTAAAGTCTGATGGCTGTCGGAATGAAGGACTTCCTGTGCTACATCTCGGGAGTCTTAGTCTAGCACTGAACGTGCTCCTTCTGTCAGCCAACATTATTGTTGGCATCTCTAGGGCTCTGAAACAGGCTCAAGTGTTCCATGGCGGAGCATTCTCTCGTTTTAAACATCCTATTTTGACATCTCGTAACTAGAAAAACAATGGCCAATAGGACGTGTACCACTTTACGAAAAAACGTCGGATATCAACATGAAATTGAAACCACTGTTGATGTTTTTCGCCAAAAAATATGGGTTTGACCGGCTGGCTGTACTTGCCTAAAAAGCATTTCTAAGCAATACCTGAACTTAAACGTAAACTTGTCAAAATTATGTTGTTCCATGTTTGTCCAAGGAAGTGAAGCCCTTCTCTGAAACTGTAAAATAGATGTAAGTTCACACAACGAAAAACACATTTTAGATTATATTAGATTAAAATGTATTATCATTACACAGTACAACGGAGTTCAGAGTTTATATGGTTTATGTCGACCCTCTCTTACAGTGGTACTTTTAGTATTAGCATATGGCAATACGCTGTTATGTTACATGTTAGCAGACTCTCTCTTTATCTTTAACTCAGTTTCAATATATTATTAACTCTAACATTGTCCTTTTTCCCTTTTTATGCCTCAACTTTGTCTGGCAGAGTTCCCAAAAGCCTTGAGCAGTTGATTCTAGTTGGTGTGTATTTGCATAATGTGCATGCAGTTATATCCTTGAGATAGGATTATGTACCGGCAGATAAAAATAATAAAACCTTGATTAAGTCTATAGATATGAGTTGCATGGTAGTTTAACATTTATAATTTATGAATCCACTTTCCTTCCACATAGTACTTCCTGACTTTTAACCCCTTTTAACCCATAACTAACGGGGGCGACAGTGGCTCAGGAGGTAAAGCGGTCGTTTGTTAATCAGAAGGTTCCCGGCATGCGTGTCAAAGTGTCCTTGAGCAAGAGACTTAACCCCTAACTGCTCCCGTTGAGCAGGTTGGCACCTTGCATGGTTGCCTTTCTAAAAACACTGTTTTTAGATCTTGTGATTCCAGGGCTAACCCGAAAATGGGTTGAAGAGCACTTCAACAACTCAGACCCCCAACGCACGTGGCAGAGAATCTAGGCCATCACAGACTATAGACCCACCAACAACTGACCTCTCTCTCCCTGATGAGCTCAATAAATTTTTTTTTTTATCAAATATTTAAAAGAAAATCCATTTTATACATAAAACAAGGCAACACAATACAGTAATAATAGTAATAATAATAACAAGACCACACAGTACCACAACAATAATAATAACAACAATAATGACATTAGCAATAATACAAATAATAAATACAGAACATAAAAACCAACTTATAATATTACAGACACCACAAAAGACATCACAAAAGACATTTCCTCCCCCACGAGCAGGACTAACGCATGTAAGGCAGCTGGCCCTGATGGGCATCCCCGGCCGTGTGTTCAGGAACTGCGCTGAGCAGCTGACCGAGGTCTTAACTGACATCTTCAACCTGTCACTAGCCCAGGCAGTTGTCCCAGCGTGCTTCAAAACCACCTCTGCCGTGCCTGTGCCAAAACACTCCTCTGCTGCAGCGAGCCTTAATGACTTCTCCCCTGTTGCACTCAGACCCATAATCATGAAGTGCTTTGAGAGGCCCTCATCTAGTCCTGGCTCACCTCAAATCTGGCCTTTCACCCTCACTGTATAAACACTGTATAAACGTCTACCGTGAGAACTAGAGCACGGAGGACACATTCTCCTCAGCGCTACATTCCGCCCTCTTCCTCCTGGATGACAGCAACACAATGCTGTTCATCGACTTCAGCTCAGCATTCAACACCATCATCCCCTCCACTCTTCTCCAAACTTGGTGATCTTGTGGAAACCAAGAACCTCAACATCAACCCCTCTGTCTGCAAACGGAATACTTGCCTTCCTAACCAACAGACCCCAGTATGTTCGGTTACACCAGGGGTTGGGAACCTTTTTTACTATCTGAGTACAGGCATATGCATATTGATATTATGAAACAATAAATGATGGGACCTTTAAAATACTGATGATAGCAGCATTTGCTCCAGTTGTATTATTAGATCTCTGTGTATTAGCCCATTGCAAAATATATTCAATACACCTTTTCAGAGATCAAGATGTTTATTTGACATTGAAGAAGTCATGAATTGTACAACACAAAATAATGAAAATGCACAAAGTATTCACTCTGGTTTCAGAAGCAAAAACTAGTCCAATAATTGTTATCTATCCGAAAATGTCCTTCTGCTCAGCCAGTGAACATCTGAGTAATAATAATAATACTACTAATAATAATGATGATAATAATAATTAGAGCACACCTGACATACACACCTTCTGAACACTTCATAACAGAACGGTGCCTACAAATTATCTGCCATACTGTGAAGCCATGCATATTCCTTCTGACTTGAAGAGCCCATTGCCCCTGCACGCATATTGTGCAACAGCCAACAAGAGACAGGCGCACGCACGCACGTACGCGCACGCACGCACGCACGCACACACACACACACACACACACACACACACACACACACACACACACACACACACACACACACACACACACACACACACACACACACACACACACACACACACACACACACACACACACACACACACACACACACACACACACACACACGCCATAAGGGAGAGACAGAGAAATGCCTCTCATTCCTTTTGCTCTAGTAACACTGTATCATTAAATCAAGAATCAAGAGGTTTATTTGTCACATACATACCAGGGCATACAGTGAAATGCGGGTGGTCATGCCCGCATTGATTGTGCAAAATACAATAATAAAATAGGCATAGAAAAAATTAAATAGATAAGACACAAGATATGCATGGTAAAAAAGACATGCTATGGTTCCTGAGAAACTGGTTCTGTTACGTTCCAGCATGGGGCTGTTGTATGTTGTTTGTACTGTTGTGGTGGGAGCTGCGGCGGTTTCTAGGCATGGCGGGTTACTACAGGAGTTTCTGTAGAAACTTCTCCACTGTGGTTATCCCTCTCACCAACCTGCTTAGTCCCTCTAGGCTAGGGAGTTTAAATGGACCCCAGACTGCCAGAATGCTTTTGAAAGTGTGAAGGATCTTTTGTGTAGTGCTCCTGTTCTTGCAGCACCAGATTTTGCACTACCATTTAAGTTGGATGTAGATGCCAGTGGTATGGGAGCTGGTGCTGTCTTGCAACAGGAGGTCCATGGGATTGATCATCCTGTGTGTTACTTCTCTCGAAAGTTCAACAAACACCAGCTGAATTACTCCACGGGGCATGTAGTTCCACCCCTGTTATTTAGAAAACCATAGAAGAAGTTGGTCATGTGACAACATATTTTTGAAGAGGCATCCATTTCACTCAACCTGCAGAGAAGGGAGACACCTGGCTTGAGAGGTAAGCACATTTAAATTAAAAAACTGTTTTTTGCCCTCCAAAGTAAAATTTGTATGATCAAGGTTTTTTGATTGCTGTGTTTGAACAATTATAGACAAGTTTGAAAACAGTTCACACATGTTAGCATGATGCTAGCTCAAAACAGCTGGGGGATGCATTTTTTTCAAAATGGTAGGCTTGGGGTGATTTGTGCCAAAGGGCCTGGGTTATCAATTTTTCTTACACCGAAGTACAGACAGAGAATTAAAAGTACTCCCGTAGTCTCGCGAGAGGTGCAGAAATGGGATGTGACGTCAGAGGATACGATCCGGTCAGTGTTTCACAACACAGACTGGAATGTGTTCCGCGACACAGATAACATTAATGCCTACACGGAGACAGTGCTGGACTATGTTTGTACTAGGGTGAAAGAAACAATCCCCACTACCAAAATG
Organism: Notolepis coatsorum; assembly: GCF_963971535.1. NCBI lineage: Eukaryota > Metazoa > Chordata > Actinopteri > Aulopiformes > Paralepididae > Notolepis > Notolepis coatsorum. Next base: position 45,561,265 of record NC_140173.1, read on the forward strand.
AAAGTTTACCCAAATCAAAAACCCTGGGTAGACAAATCCGTCCGTGAAGCTCTGAGAGAGCGCACCAAAGCATACAACGACGGCCTAGAGGCAGGCAACATGAATGACCACAAGGTGGCGCGATACAACGTAAGGAGGACTGTGTCAGAGGCCAAACGACGCTACAGGGATAAAATTGAACTCCAGTTTGAACAAGCTGACTCTAGAGCTATGTGGCAGGGGCTCAAAACGATGACAGACTACAAAGGCGCCTCCCTCAAACTGAACAGTGACATCTCCTTAGCAAATGACCTCAATACCTTCTATGCGAGGTTTGATGCTGGTAATAACAACACCAGCTCACAAGCCTCGGCAATGGGGGGGGGGGGTCGGCTGCTGATGGAGGCGCAGTGTTCAGGGTAACAGAGCATGAGGTGAGGCGGACCTTTAAAAAAGTGAATATCAGGAAGGCAGCAGGTCCAGACGGCATCCCCGGCCGCGTCCTAAAAGTCTGTGCCGACCAACTGGCCCCAGTATTCACTGACATATTTAACCTGTCCTTATAACAGGCTGTCATCCCCACCTGCCTGAAGAAGTCCACTATTATCCCTGTACCCAAAAAAATCCAAGCCTGCTTGCCTCAACGACTACCGCCCTGTAGCTCTCACCTCCATAGCCATGAAGTGCTTCGAGAAGCTAGTAAAGGGCTACATCTGCTCCTCCCTCCCCATCAACATGGACCCCCTGCAATTTGCATACCGCCCCAACAGGTCCACGGAGGACGCCATATCCCATGTGCTGCACACAGCAGCATCACACCTGGACAAGAGGCAGGGGAACTATGTGAGAATGCTATTCATCGACTACAGCTCGGCATTCAATACCATAGTCCCCTCCATACTCATAGCCAAGCTCAGGGACCTGGGCTTGGGCTATGACCTCTGCCAGTGGGTCTTGGACTTCCTGACTGGCAGACCCCAGGTGGTGAGAGCAGGCAACTGCACCTCCTCATCCATCACCCTCAACATAGGGGCCCCCCAGGGCTGTGTTCTGAGTCCCCTCCTCTACTCCCTGTACACACACGACTGTGTGGCTCAGCGGAGTAGCAATACAATCGTCAAATTTGCTGACGACACAGTGGTGGTGGGCCTGATCTCTGCCAACGACGAGAGGGCCTACCTGGAAGAGGTCAAGGTCCTGGCGGGATGGTGCCAGGAAAACAGCCTCTCCCTGAACGTCAGCAAAACAAAGGAGATGATTGTGGACTTCAGGAGGTCGGGGGTCAAGGACTACAGCCCCCTCAGCATCGACGGGGCACCGGTTGAGAGAGTCAACAGCTTTAAGTACCTCGGAGCCTACATATCCGAGGACTTGACATGGACCACACACATTAACAGTGTTGTGAAGAAGGCACGACAACGCCTCTACTTCCTCAGGCGCCTAAGGAAGTTCCAAGTCAGCCAGAAGATCCTTAAGAACTTCTACTCATGTACAATAGAGAGCATCTTGACCGGCAACATCACCTCCTGGTTTGGGAATAGCACTGCACAAGACCAAAGCAGACTACAAAGAGTGACACGTTCAGCCGAACGCACAATTGGAGGGGGGCTCCCCACCCTCCAGAACATTTACTACAAGCGTTGCAAGGGCAAGGCTAAGAGAATCATTAAAGACTCCAGTCACCCGAACAACTGCCTCTTTGAACTGCTGCCGTCAGGCAAGCGATACAGGAGTCTCAAGGCGAGCACAGAAAGACTCAGAAGAAGCTTCTATCCCCAGGCCATCAGGCTGCTAAACGAACAATGAATGAACACTACACAACAACAACCACCAAACGCACATAGCACACACATCCACACGCACACACTCACTTTAAACAAACACACTGTAGCACCCACTCCACACACTTATAGCACACACCCACTTTAAACAAACACACTGTAGCACCCACTCCCCACACTTTATATTTATGGATGAAGGATTGCACTACAACTCGTACACCTTACTGTAAATTGTACCTAAAATTGTACCTCATCCCATTTCTGCTTTGCACTAGATAGTACTGTACATTAGTACACTGCATAGTATTGTGTATTGTATATTATATGGTAACTCAGAACATTGTACATATGTCTATACCGAACACTGTGACCTCATTTTCTTCTTCTAAATTCATGCTATATTATGTTATTATGTTATTTGATACTATCTTGTCTAGCACAGTCTCTGGAGCGTAACAGTAAGAAGCATTTTGTATGAAAGTATTCTGTACTTCTGTATGACAACTATTAAAGAACTTGAACTTGAACTTGAACTTAAGTTGTGCCAGATATTCTCTTTGTTAAGTTGCCCCAACTTATAATTATTAAATATATATTACTTTATTGTATTTTATTGTTATTGTACATTGCATTCTTGCATTTGATCACTAAAACTATGTGATATTCTTAATTTTAGACCAAAATCCATCATGCCACGAAGATATACAAACGGAAGACAGACAGGGTTTCAACTCCTCTTGAGAAGTTGGAAAGAGCAGTGAAAGAGGTGCAACAGGGGAAGACTATACGTCAGGTTGGAAAGGAGATGAAGATCTGCAGGATGCTTTACCGCTTTTGAGATTAAAATGATCTGTAAACGTAAAACGTAAAATCAATCAATGGCACAATTTACCCCAGTGTATTCTCTCTAATGTCACAACTTACCCCGCACCGGGGGCAAACCACTTTTTTTTCCTAAAGCTATATTTCTGAAACAGTTTATTTAAGATACAAAGTGATTGTCCCCAGGGATGCACAACATCTTAAACTATATGTACATATTTTAGTTGGGGGCATTACTGTAATCCCCTTGCTTTAAAGGCACTTTAAGTAAAAAGTGGCACTGCTCACCCCACTCTCCCCTATATATGTATATATAGTCAAGTCAAGTCAAGTCAAGTCAAGAGATTTATTTGTCACGGCATACAAGTATACAATGAAATGCGGGTGGTCTTGCCCGCAACGATGTGCAAATAACATATAATAGAATCAACATTGTGCAATAAACAAGTAACATTGTGCAATAAACAAGTAACATGTTAGGGCATATCGGTATATGTACATAAGTTATTTACAGAGCATGGAGGACATACTAGGTCCTTTGGTAGTGTCTTTCTGTACATGCTAATTTATACAAGCTCCGGTTATACTATACTATTTTTAAAATGACCCTTCCTTAGTGGCCATAAGTGTGGGCGTGTGCAGCATGAGTGTGTGCCTGCTCATGTTAAAGTGGCTGCTAGTGTGTGAGCGTGTACAGTGAGTGTGTTGTGCGTGTGCTCATGTGTGCTTGTGTGTGGAGAGTTCAGTGTTCAGGGCTCTGATGGCCTGGGGGAAGAAGCTGAGCCGAAGTCTCTCTGTCCTAGCAGCTGGTGTTCGCAGGCGTCTGCCTGACCTGAGCAGCATGAACAGGCTGTTGTTGGGGTGGTGTGGGTCTTTCATTATTCTGCAGGCTCTGGATTTGCACCTCTTGTTGTATAGAACCTGCAGGGGTGGTAGTGCAATACCCGTGGTATGCTCGGCTGAGTGCACCACTCTCTGTAGGGCCTTCTTGTCCTGTGCCGTGCTGTTTCCATACCAGGCAGTGATGTTTCCAGTCAAGATGCTCTCTACAGCTCCGGAGTAGAAGGACTGGAGTATCTTCCCAGATACTCTGAACTTCCTTAACTGTCTCAGGTGGTAGAGGCATTGCTTCGCCTTTTTTACGACTGAGTCTATGTGTGTTGTCCATGTCAGATCCTCTGCGATGTGGACCCCCAGGTACTTAAAGCTGCTCACCCTGTCCACGGTAGCGCCGTTAATCCTCAGTGGTGTGTGTGTCTCCTGCTGTCCTCTCCTATAATCCACGATCAGCTCCTTGGTTTTACCAATGTTCAGGAGCAGGCTGTTGTCCTGGCACCAGCGTTCCAGTACCTCAACCTCCTCCCGGTAGGCCTTCTCGTCGCCCCACCACCACTGTGTCGTCCGCAAACTTCACTATGGAGTTGGAGCTGAACTTGGCCACACAGTCATGTGAGTACAGCAGGGGGCTCAGAACACAGCCCTGGGGGGACCCGATGCTCAGGGTGATGGTGTTGGAGGTCTGACCCCCCACCCTGACCGCCTGGGGCCTTTCACTCAGAAAGTCCAGTATCCAGGCGCTCAGAGAGGAGCTCAGACCTAGCTCGATCAACTTGTCCACCAGTCTGGTGGGGACTATGGTGTTGAACGCTGAGCTGTAGTCAATAAACAACAGTCTCACATAGCCCCCCTTCTGACGGTCCAGGTGAGAGAGGGTGCTGTGCAGTACTTGGGAGACCGCATCGTCAGTGGACCTGTTTGGCCTGTATGCAAATTGCATAGGGTCCATATCACTGGGGAGGGAGGCACAAATGTGATCCTTGACCAGCCTCTCGAAACATTTCATGGCCACAGAGGTGAGTGCCACCGGTCTGTAGTCATTGAGACCTGCTGGGGAGGGTTTCTTTGGTACCGGGATAATGGTAGACATCTTGAAGCAGGCAGGGACCACTGACTCCTTCAGGGATCGATTAAATATGGTGGTGAACACAGGGGCTAGCTGGTTAGCACAGGACTTAAGTATGCGTCCTGTTATTCCATCTGGGCCAGCCGCCTTTCTGGTGTTCACCTGCATAAATGCTCTTCTCACACTGTGTACCGTCAATGAGAGAGAGTCCCCGCCCCCCCGCGGATGCCCCCCCCCCTTCACAACAGCCGGCGCACCAGTGACGTCACTAGCCGTATATATATATGTGGTTATTTTAACACATATCTTTCTAAATTGTATAACAGTGTGTAACATGTTATAAATATTATACAGTGTCATAAAATCAATAACAGTGTGTAACATGTTATAAATATTATACAGTGTCAAAGTGTTTATGGGTCCATATCGTCTTTTGCTCATCATATGATCAACAGTATTCCCCTGTGCACTCGCTAACGTTCCATAATCAACTCCATTATTTAAACACTTGGGGTAATTATGGATGTAATTCTCTGTAATCAAATCCCCATGGATATCCCACGCCCCTCGATAAACGGTTAGGGCGCCTCTAAGATGGTGCACTTTTATCCACCCTGAATAGGATCAGAGTGGAGAGGACAATCACACGCACAGTGGGAGTCAGATGTCAGGGAATAGTAACAGAACAGTCTCACAGACGGTGTGAGAGTGACAGCATGTGGCACTGGGTTAATGGGTTTGATGAAGCAATAAAAATCAATTACTAGAAAATGATATGCAAATAAATGCTGTTAGAATTCAAAGCAGGATCCCCCGCCTTTTTCATGGGTGAATATTATGGATTATAAATTTGGTAGAACAGTTGATATGGCTGCAGTGCAATAAAATAGTTAGTAAAATAGAATAAAATAATGCAATAGTGCATTGCAATAAAATAGTTATCATCGTATTTTTTCGGGAGGCCGGTAAGGAGTGCATTACAGTAGTCGAGTTGGCTTGAGATAAAGGCATGGATCTGGTTTTCAGCGTCCTTTTGATTTATAAATAGCCGTACTTTAGCTATGTTTCTAAGGTGGAAGAATTAAGTTTGTCAACTTGTTGATTGTGATTTAAAGCTTAGGTCTGAGTCTACCATAACACCAAGACTTAACTCACTCAAATACAGTTAGCAGCTGGATAGACCACAGATGGAAATTAGCTTCTGCTAAATCTGGTGCAAACATATTTTCATGTAACAATGATGAATTGTCAAAAAAAAAAAATTATATATATATATATATTTTTTTTAATAGATTCAGGGCTTTTCAGAAAACATTCAGGGCTTGAGCCCAAGTAGCCACCCCCTAGCCCCGCCCCTGCATGACACCCATCGGTACGTTATTTATGTTTTTGAGTACAGTGGGAGGAGGAGGACGACGAAGATACTAGTTTCTGGTGTTACTGGTGTTTGGATGAATGAGTGTATGCATGATTGAGTGTATGAATGAAAAAATTGATAAATATGTATGGTGTGCTGTAAATAGTTGATATCGTATAGTTGATATTGTTTTAAGTTATATGTTTATTATATTGTTATATATAATATATATATATAATATATATATATAATATATATATATATATATATATATATATATATATATATATATATATATATATATATATATATATATTGTTTATAAAATGTTATGAAGCTGTTGTGTTAAATTTGTCATATTTTTTAAAAACACATGTACTCACAAATGTTAATGTGACAAGTGATTGTGATTAGTATTTGTTTGTTAGACAATATAAATGACAGTACTGTTGTTGTTGTACATAATTCCGTGTTAGCAGTGATGAAGCTAAAACCATTTACAATTTTTTTTATATTTTCCATTTTAAACAAAATAACTAATTGGATAAACATATACATTTGGGTTTTGAACTGAAAATGACCTGTGTACAAATCAACTCAACGTTATACACTACAGTACCTTCCTGTTGACAGTAGATGGCAGCATTGTCTGGCTCAAGTCTATGCTCAAGAGTTCCTCCTCCCCAGAATTTTCCCTTTTGTTTTTGTTACATAATATAAAATGACAGATTCATACCTTCAAAATAAGCCATCAATTGTAAAATTTGAGCCGATAGTTTTCAATCAATGTCCTATCAAACATTCTGGTAAAATCCTAACTACATTCCAGCACACGTGTTTGAAAGGATTCAAGTGAATTCAGCTATCTGATGAAAAAACTACACTCCCAAAATTCAACGTGATCAATGTCACTAGACCAATTCACACCTGGAACAAAGGCCCAGTTTCTAGTCTGTCGTTCCTTTGTTATTCCAATGAATGGACCCAGAAGGAGGCCTAGCCCTAGCTAAATAGCATATTATACCAACACAATACCAACATTTTGACTTTGATACAGATAGGAAAGGTAATGGAATATATTATTACTGTAGATGACAGAACATGGAAAATTCTTTATACAATTATTTAATTCATTATAATTTAAACGCTATTGAATAATAGTTAATTAATACAATTATTCTATTACAGCTACTGAGCTATATACACAGTAAATATTGCAAATGTGTGTGCGTGTGTGTGTGTGTCTTGCTCTCTCTCCCTCTCCCTACATCTCTCCTGAACCTATTTCATTCAAAAGGAAGATATTGGTGGACAGTAGCTATAGTACACAGTAAATCTTGCCAAATGGGAACAAATACACTCGGGAATAGTGTTAATTTGACACTGCAATATTTACTGGTGGTGGGGCTGATCTCTAACAATGACGAGAAAGCCTATCGGGAGGAGGTTGATGTACTGGCACGCCTAGCTAAGGAAGTTCAGAGTATCGGGGAAGATACTCCACTCCTTCTATTCCGGATGAAAACAGGTTAAAACAAAATGACTACAAATTCCAAGATCTTTTTTCGCCTAGTTCACAGGTCAGCAGGTCAGAGTAAAGGTGAGGAAAACACAATCTGAACACGGGAGCGTTAAACTATTAATGTGACCTCAGTACAGTGACCGAGAATGGTCAACTAATTATCTTAACAAAAGTGCATCATTAGCATTATGTTTGTTGTCTAAAGGGAAACATAATGGTACAATTTAAGATTTTAAATGTTATCCGCATATATAGGACAAATAAAACATAGTTAATTTGTAAGAAACCTCAATGAAAACGGCGCAGGGTAAGTTATATTCGCTATTGTGGAGGCATAATTGTAGTTGTAGCCTCCCCAGCCCTCCTCCAAAAGATTGACCACCTTGTTCTCTCCGTGGATGGCTACTCCATCTGCCCCTCCACAGAGGTAAGGAACCTGGGCGTCATACTGGACTCCACCCTCTCATTTCACCCTCACGTCAAGTCTGTCACCAGATCCGCCTTCTTCCACCTCAGAACCATCTCCCGCCTCCGCCCCTCACTCTCCGACACCTCAGCGGAAACACTCATTCACGCCTTCATCACTTCCCGCCTCGACTACTATAACGGAGTCCTTCTTGGTGCCTCCAAGAAGGTTCTGGATCGTTTACAGTACGTCCAAAACTCTGCTGCGAGGGTCCTCACGCACACCAAACCCTGGCAGCACATCACCCCCACCCTGCAAAAACTCCACTGGCTCCCCATCAACTATCGAATCCCCTACAAGATCCTCCTCCTCACCTACAAATCCCTGCACGGGTTGGCCCCTTCCTACCTGACCAACCTACTCCACCCCTACACTCCAGCACGAGGCCTCCGATCCTCCAACTCCGACCTCCTCACCATCCCCCGCACCAGGCGTTCCACACTGGGAGACCGAGCTTTCGCTGCAGCAGCCCCCAGACTGTGGAACTCCCTCTCCCCCCTCATCCGAGGCTCTGACACCATCAACCTCTTCAAAACCAAGCTAAAAACCCACCTGTTCACACTTGCCTTCACGCAACACTGCCCCGCTCCCAAGTAGCCCACCCCTGACTCTTTTTAAGCCACAGATTCCGTTGTTTTGTTTTGTTTAGTTGTTGTTTGTTTGTTAATTTTAACCACTTCATCCAATTGGACAGAACTTGCCTCCTTTTTATTTATTTTTATCTCTTATCTTATTTGTTTTTTCTTGTTGTTACTATACACAGATCTTTTATGTATTTTATTATATATATTTTTTCAATTTTATTACTTACTTTTATTTTTTTTCCATCCTTTCCTTGTACAGTGTCCTTGAGTCTGAGAAAGGCGCTTCTCTCTTAAAATTCAATCTATTATTATTATTATTATTGTTATGAAAAAAGATAGAATCCTATAAAAATGTGGACGCATTTGGTCACCGTGACGGTTATATAAAATAGATGTATTATTATTATTATTATTATTATTATTATTATTATTATTATTATTATTATTATTATTATTATTATTATTAAAGCTAGATAACAACAAACCCTGTGGTGCTGATCATATCACTGCTGAACATCTAAAGCATGCCAGCCGTAAGGTCATTCCTCTCCTCGCTTTGTGCTTTTCTGGCTTTTTAAAACATGGTATTTTACCTGACTCCATGATAGCAGTTCAAGTGCCTGTTATCAAAGACAAGACAGGTCAAATTAACAGCAAAGACTACTATCGACCAATTGCATTAGCCAGCATACTATCTAAGGTGCTGGAGAGAATATTATTGTATAGATTAGAAATGTACATTCTCACTCAAGTGATAATCAATTTGGCTTTAAACAGAAACATGGAACAGACATGTGCATATATGCCATAAAAGAAATAGTAGCCAAGTATAGAAGACAGAACTCTACAATGTTCTTATGCTTTATGGATGCCTCTAAGCAGGGGTGCAGTCGTAATATGGGCGGAGGCCAAACGGTATCCTATTATTATGCAAAGTCTAGGCACTTATCACCTAGACTTTGCATAATAATAGGATGCGCGCACTTCGAAGCCCAAACGCCGTTTGACCGCGGTTGCCCAGCACTGCACCACTGCCTCTAAGGCAGGGGTTCCCAAACTTTTTCAGCTCAAGACCCAAAAGAGAAATTTGGTGTTTCCCCGGGACCCAAACTTACAAAAATACATCATGAATTGCCATAACATGTGCGGCTGGGTAGCGCAGCGGACTAAGCGCCTGTCTACCACCGCATTGGTATCGAATCCAGCTGTCAGCGGTACCTGCGGCTTGGTCGGTCGTCCATACTAACACAATTGGCAGTGTTAGAGGGTGGGAAGCCGGTGGGGTGTGTATCCTGGTCGTTGTAAACAGCGACTCCTATATTTGTATAACATTTACAGATTAGTTCTACATTATTTATAACTCATTATCAACATTGTTTGTACTTGATTTGTTCATCATTAAATAATGTTGTTTAATGTGTAGTAACACATTTGTAGATGCTTTGAAAAATGGATATGAAAAAACGACTATAGTGTATCTCCATTTATTTTTCATGTTCAACAAATGATTTGTTAAGACATTCATAAAACATTTATAAATCATTTGCAGATGCTATCGTGGGGGCCAATCTAAAGTGAAGCCTATTCATCATTAACAAGTGTCTAATACAGTTAATTATTTGTGTAACTGAGGGGTACAATTCCCTGACTGTATTGTTAGATATGATATTTAATACCACTACCTCATGTACTTTAACTTCTGGCCACCCAGTACAAGATATAAGTATGATGAACACTTTCCCACCTGATGAAACGAACCAACACAAATGTACCAAATCGAAGGTTTAATACAGCAAAGGGTGTATACAACGATCACTTAATTACATTTATGATTTGAAATATGGAATATGCACTTTTATGGCAAATGAGTATTCGTAGGTAAATCAACATTGAATGTCCAATCTCTGGTTGCGCAGGGAGTAAGTATACAACCTGGAATATTTAGGAAACGATAGCGATGGTACTTAAATGATTATAGCTGGATACACTAAGGGGGGGGGGGGGGGGTCCCGCTGGTTGTAAGACAGTAGGAGGGGGGGGGGTTAGAGAAGCCGCGGGCGGTATCCCATCTGGCCGACGGTGTCTTGGGAGAATCCAAAGTCTTGGACACGGTGCCCACAGAACCTCGGACCGCAGACGAATACAGCTGGACCCTCTGTGGAACGGTATCTGCCGGTCCACAACGGAGAGACGTGAGGCGACCTCACGTGTAGAGCGCCGTCTCACCTGGAGTCCTCTCCGGGAGGTAATTCCAACACTCAGCAGTGTTGGCCTTTATCCATGGAATAATCAAAGCACACAAAGCATAATCCAAGCCGTGGAAGGCTCGCCGTCGTCTGGGTAGAGTAATCCAATATACAGGTCCAGTCGCTCTTGGCCCGGAGCTCCTCGGATGCAATCACCACTAGGGGTCTGACCAGCCTGGTTAAGCGTCCAGATAACGTCAGGAACGATGGGGGTACTGATAACTGTAGAACTCTAACCGAACGATGCACCATACATAAAATAGACTATTATTAGCTTAATAGAATACGTCCAACTCGACGGTATGGTGCCACACTATGACCATTCAACTATTAATCTACACGATATCTCAATGCTTATTCTGGGCCAAGTAGGCCTTACTACACCGCACGTGCGTCGTGGGGAGGCTTTTGCGTCTGTCACTCTATTGGAGGGTAAAGAACTGGACTAAAAGGTTCTACTTTACTGGCGCCATATATATATGCGCTATGAACAAATAGTACCATTCGTATTTCGCCCGACATATTACTGCGCGGAACCGGGGGTTGCCTCGACATGTTAGGCGGTACGATTGAACTTGGACCTAGGGGTATGGCAACCTGGCGCCAGGTTCTCGTCCAATGGTAGAATGAAACTATTATGGGCTGTTTAGTAGAAACGGGGATATTCAATGCATATTGTACAAGGAATATACAGGGGATATCAAACGATATACAAATACAATTAAATATATATATATTAATAAATATACATATTCGGTTTAATCTGATCCTTCACAACAGCCGCCCCCTAATTAGTCCCACCTAATTAGCTAAGCAGAGACAGATTAACCGCACTGTCTACCACTCAAGGTGTGCTGTAAGGGTCAGTCAACTCACAAAGTCATAGGGTCATGGTCATCATCGATAGTATCTGGGAGTCGGGGCAGTTCTATGAGCCTCGCCACGGGACGTGTGTAAGTGCGCCCTTGGACGAGTACTTCAGCTGCTCGGTCCTTGCCATCGGCACCGGTGATCACTTTGCTTACGCGGCCAGCCGGCCACATAGCTCTGGGGAGTGACTGGTCAATAATCATGACGACTGTTCCTTCTGTCAAATTGTCTCTCTCTTTTACCCACTTCTGGCGGGTCTGTAGAGACGGTAGGTAGTGAAGTAGGAAGCTGCTCCAAAACTTGTCAGCTAGTACTTGGCTGTACCTCCACATTCTTCGGCCGTTCGCTTCTTCGGGCCTGTACATTGTCTGGGGTAGCGCGGGGTCCAGCCGCTCCATTAGGAGTAATAATAATAATAATAATTCATTTAATTTATATAGCGCTTCTCAGTAACCCGAAGTCGCTGACAGTAGTCGGGAGCAGGGGTACAAACAAAGAGGCGAAAGCAAAGAAACAAAACAAAACAACAAAGAAACAAAAACAAAGGAACATGAGACCATGGGGGGAACGGGGGAGACAGCCTGATGGCACAAAAAAAAAAAAGACTAGAGACATATCGATCAGGTTGGAGGGGAGGGGGGGGTTTAGGGGTGGGGGGGGTTGAAGGCAAGGGAGAACAGGTGGGTTTTGAGGCGAGCTTTGAAGGTGGAGAGTGTAGGGGAGTCTCTGATGGACTGGGGGAGGGAGTTCCAGAGTCGGGGTGCAGTGCGAGAGAAGTGTGTTGGGGGTGACTGGGTCGACATCTGCTACATCACTGGAGACGTAACCGAGGGGCTTTGAGTTCAATACTCCCTCGATCTCCGTGAGGACTGTCATTAGGACTTCCTCCGCCACAGTCTGGGCTCCAAGTACGGCGTACAGGGCTGTCTTTATAGAACGTACTTCTCGTTCCCAGGTTCCACCAAAGTGGGGTGCGTTCGGGGGATTAAACTGGAAGTCAATCTGGGCTGGAGCGAGGTGGGTCTTAAGTTCTGGGCCCATAGCTTGGAAGCTCTCTCAGCTCTCTTTCTCCGCCTTTGAAGTTGGTCCCGTGATCAGACAACAATGTAGACGGTTTTCCTTTCCGTGATGTGAATCTCCGGAAGGTCATAAGGAATGAGTCTGTGCTCATGGTCGGAAGGAGCTCGATATGTATCGCTCTGGTGGTCATGCATTTGAATACAATACCCCACCGCTTCTCGGTGCCTCTTCCTCTCTTTATATACAACGGGCCAAAGCAGTCCATGCCTGTCGAGTGGAATGGCTTGTCGCCGATTCGGAGGCGACAGGGGGGTAGGTCAGCCATCCGTGGTATGCTGGGCTGCGCGCGCCACTTACGGCAGTCTAGACAGGTTCGCTGGAAGCGCCGTACTGCTTCTCTCTCTTGCAATATCCAATAACGACGTCTGATCTCCGCGAAGACTCTCTCTGCTCCTGCGTGGTGTACATCCTCGTCGTATTTCTTTATGATCAGCTCTGTGACCTTGTGTCGGCTGTTCAAGACGATCGGGTGCTTAATGTCATCTGGTAGATCGGGGGCTCTCCGCAGGCGACCACCCACTCTGATGAGATTATGTGCGTCACTCTCTGGTGCCAGGTGAATCAGTCTGCTGTCTGATGGGACGGGGTTTCCTCCCTGTAGACAGTCTAGCTCATCGGGGAACGAGTCTCTCTGGGCTCGTTGTAGTAGAAGAAGTTCTGCTTCTTCGTAGTCAGCTGCTGACATGTCAGTGGTGGACTGAATCTCTGGGTGGTGCTGCAGGAATGTTCTCTGTTGCGCACTCTCTAGGGTAATGCAGTCATCTATGTTGGGGTCTGTGGAGGCGACAGTGCTCAGTCCACAGAACATAGGCTTCTTGTTCTCAGCCTTCTCGTTACTTGCTTCCCTCGGGGTGGGCGTAGGCCAATCTCCTTCCGGGAGCTTGAGGAATGCTGGTCCGTCGCTGTAGATGTTGCGACGGGTTAGGTCATCCAGAGACATTCCCCGGGTGATGACGTCAGCTGGGTTGTGTTTGGTATCCACATACCTCCAGCTTGCTTCTTCTGTTAATTCTTGAATCTCGGTGACTCTGACTCCCACGAAGACTTTGTATCTGCATGAATCAGACTTAATCCATGTGAGTACTGTCGTTGAATCTGACCACAAGATTGTTCTATGCACCGGAATGGTGAGTTCACGTTGGATTAACGTGGCTAGATGCGCTCCTGCGAGGGCTGCGCAGAGCTCTAGACGTGGGATAGATTGTTGCTTACGTGGGGCTATTCTTGAGCGGGCCAGTATGAAAGCAGTGTGTATCTCTCCTCCCATCTCTTGGGCACGCAAATAGGCAACCGATCCGTAGGCTACTTCAGAGGCGTCGCTGAAGACGTGTAGCTCAATCTCGCATGTCTCTGGCCTCACTGTGGATGGGAAGTAGCTGCGGCGTATATTGACACCTGAGAGTGAGCGGAGTTCCGTCTCCCACTCTCTCCATGTTGAGGCAAGGTGTGCGGGTATTGGGTCGTCCCAGCCCTGGTCCTTGTCCCATAGTGCTCGTACAATCATCTTTGCCCTGGTGGTGTAAGGTAGAATACATCCCAACGGGTCATATTGTCTGGCGAGTGTTCTGTACACACTCCGTCTGGTGGTCGGTATCGCCGCCGACCTTCCTTGCTCTGGAGCCAAGGGTTTGTGTCTATAGTGGAGCGAGTCTGTTTTGAAGCGCCAGACTAATCCTAGTGTCATTTCTTGGGCTTCTCCTGGGATTGTCGCCATCCAGGTCTCGCTGCTGGCAGCCTTGTCCGCGGAGGAGAGGCTGCGCAATACGTGCGGGTCGCTGCTGGCCCACTGCCTGAGATCAAAGCCGCCTTTGATTAGGGAGGCGCGTAACTTGATTAGGAGAGCCTCGGCTTCTTCTTGAGTCGAGACGCTTTGTAAACAGTTGTCCACGTAGAAACTGTTCTTCACACTGTGTTGGACCTCTTCATCTGCTGCTGGGTCCTCTGTGACGTGTTTCTGTAGTGCAAAGGTAGCACAGCACGGGCTGCATGTGGTTCCGAAGGGGAGTACTTCCCACTGGTAGATGGATGGGTTCTCATCTCCGATCTTCTCTCTCCATAGGAACCGTAGCAGAGGCTTGTCCTCCTCTACTAGTCTCACCTGCAAGAACATCCCTTTGATATCCCCGCTTATAGCCACCTTGTCCTGGCGGAAGCGCAGTAGCACGCCTAGTAGGGAGGGGCCGAGTGTGGGGCCGGGCAAGAGCTCTTTATTCAGATTTTGGGATCCGATCTGGTAGCTGCAGTTAAACACAATGCGATCCTTGCCGTTGTGATGGACCTTGTGATGCGGCACGTACCATGATTCGGTCGTCTGATCGGCCTCTTTAATGTCAATCTTTGTTACGTGTCCCGCTGTGATTAGCTTCTCAATCTCAGCTCGGTACACACTCTCTTGAGCGGGGTCTTTGGCTAGGCGCCGCTCTGTGTTCAGTAGATAGCGCTCCGTGGCGTCTTTCTTTGCGTGAAAGGTGGGCATTCCCTCTCGCCTCAGGAGTGGAGTTGCGTATCTCATCACTCCGCCGACTGTGACTCTCTTTGTCCCCTGCTCGAGTAGGTTGATGGCGTAAATGTCTTCTTTAGAGCGAATGTCTTTCTTTTCGTTCTTAAAGGGCATTGTCTCTAGGGTCCATAGCCTCTCGACATGCTGCAGGAGAGTGGTGTCTTCTTCTGTCGTTCTGGAGTGGAAGCAGCTAGTGGCTGCTGTTCGGTTGAGAGATTTAGCGAGGGGGCCTTGTAATGTCCATCCTAGGCGGGTCTCGACTGCGGCAGGACAGCCTCGGGGGCCTGTATGGACCCGGTCAATCGGGACTATGAGTTCTGCATGGTCGGAGCCTATCAACAGGGTCGGGGTAGCGCCGTCTATGAGCGGGATAGGTAATTGGCGCAGGTGCACATATTTATCCATCAACTTGGTGACAGGGTAGGTGTACTGCGATAGTCCTATTTCTTGGCTGGTGAAAGCATTTGTGATCTTGTACCGTCGCTCTGGCTGCCCGTTGGCTGCGATAGTGAAGGAGACATTCTCGCCCTTTATCGTCTTTAAATCTCTTCTTATTGTCCGAATCGTCATTTCGTTCTTGCTCCCCCGCAGTCCCAGCTGGGTCGCAGCGGAGGCGAGCAGAAGGGTCTTCTCTGACCCGTCATCAAGGACGGCGTAAGTGTCCATGACTTTATCTTGGTAGCTCAATGTCACACGGACTACCTTTAAGAGCACTTGAGCTCCGTTGCTGCTGGCGGGGTCAATGTACATGACACTTGCCTTGGTGCCGCTCCGTGGTGCAGGTATAGGCCGTCTTCCGTTACTATCGTGTAGTATATCTAGATGGGCTCCATCGCACCGGCTGCACCTTTTCTTTAGGCGGCATTCGGCTGCCATGTGGGGCCGCGCACATCGATAACAGCGCCGGTTGGACTTTATCCATTGACTCACTTCTTCTGCATTCATCTTTGTGAATGAGTCGCATTGTGACAGCCAGTGTTCTTTCTCACAGTAGGGACACGCTATCTTCCACTTCTCTTTTCTCGAGGGGGTGCTGTGACTCC
Organism: Notolepis coatsorum; assembly: GCF_963971535.1. NCBI lineage: Eukaryota > Metazoa > Chordata > Actinopteri > Aulopiformes > Paralepididae > Notolepis > Notolepis coatsorum. The sequence continues at coordinate 45,577,418 of NC_140173.1, forward strand.
TACTGCTCGGTACTGACTCTGATTGGTGCATGACAGTCACCGATCTTCTTCCATCATTTATTCTCCTGGGTCCCTCTCTGGAGCTTGGCGTGCTCCGCCCGAAGGTGTCCAGTCGTAAGCTGCTGACCTCTCTCGCCAGGAAGTCGGCCAGATCAAGGAGGGATGGCTCGGGGCCGTCGGGATCTCGGTAGTCCCTCTGCCGCCTAAAGCGCTCCTGTCTTGCGGGTGGCAGCTTCTCCAAAATCCTCTCAACGTTAGAGTTGGCGTATAGCTCATGCTGGCCCTTCTCCCATTGAGCTCCCAGCATCCCCACCAGGGACTGCACTTTGATTGACAGGTCGTCTAGTAAGCGATTGTCTGTGGCTGGGGGTAGGCGGTCAATATGCCTTATCTCCTGGATTACGTAATCCCATATACGTCCATATCTCTGATCCAGCGCTGCAAGGGCCGCTGTGTATGGGGTCGAGGAGGTAGCATAGGCTAGCGCTATATTGTGCGCTCGCGGTACTTTCAGGTGCTTCAGTAATATTGCATACTTGTGGCGTTCATCAGCGACATCCACCATCATTGTCTCTAAACACATCCGGAGCTCCGTGTACTGTGCTCGACTCTCATAGGCGAAGTCTGGGAATGACGGCGTGGCGTTGTATGACGCCGTGGATGGCTGATACATCGGCGAGCGTTGGGGGAGAGACCTCCTGGGCGAGTCCCCTCTTGCGCCTCGCTGTGGGCTGGTACTGGCAGGGTACCATGGCCCGCTGGTCCAGGTACTGTTCCTCGGGGCTGGTCGTGCGTCGTGCTCACCCGTGAATAGAGTCGGGGGTCTGTAGCGCAGCGCCGCGGGGGTATAGCCTGGACTGTATGGGACCTCCTGGTCCGGTGGAGTACTGTGCTGTCGTCGGGCTTGGTTCTCCTCTTCTCCCTCTTCTTCTTCTATCAAATCTTCCAGATCCTGTAATCGTTTATTTAGCTTCTCCGCAGTGTATGCCGCTCCTTCCTTGTAGCTGGGTCTCGCTTGGACCGGTATGGGAAGGGGGTCTGCGGGGGGTCTAGACTCGGTCTGTTGGTCAAGTTCAGGGTCGCTTGCTCGTTGTGGTGACGCTGCTCTTGACTGTTGTCTCGACGAGTTCCTTGAGCCCCTGGCGGAGGGAGAGGGAGTTGTCCTTTTGATCAGCTGCTCTATTAGTTGCGCTTGTAGTCTGTCGCGCTCTGCGTCTCTTTGGGCACCGGCAGCGGCGCGCTGGGCGTCGGCGGCGGCGCGCTCTGCTTCTCTTTGGGCACCGGCAGCGGCGCGCTGGGCGTCGGCCCGGTCTCTTGCCATATTCTCTTCCATCTGGAAGCGTCTCATCTCCAGATGTGTGCGCTGTTCTTCGCTCCGTTGCTGTGCTTGGAGGTGTTCGCGCTCGCTGGTCGCCTGTGCTTGGAGACGTTCGCGCTCGCTAAGCGTCTGTGCTTGGAGCCGATCGCGTTCGGTAGAGGCTGTCAGGCTGACGAGGAACGCCTGTTGTAGTGTCCTCTCCGCTTCGCTGGGGGAAGGCGGTTGTGGAGGTGAGCCGCTCCTGCGTGAGCCGCTCCTGGGGGTACTCGTTGGGGAGTCCTGGAGCTCTAGTTCCTCGGCGCTCTCCTCCTCTTCTTCCGTGCAGAGTTCTCTCTCTGTAGGGTTGTCTTCCTCCCGGGGCTGTTCGGGGACTACTTCTTGAGTAGTGGCGGGGGGTAAAGGCATGTCAATTCCCTCCTGGTCCCCACCGTGAGCTTGGTCAGTTGCATTAGGACCTACTAGGGGCTCTGTGGTCGGGGAAACCTGCTCGTTAAGGTCAGACATAATTTTACTTTCTACTTTTACCGCGTTTACCGTTTGTCGAAGGCTAGGTAGTTGACTGACAGTGTAAGCCTCTAAGTACTGAGGTGTCTGTCGTCTGCGCCGTGGGCGTTCTAGGTTAGGAGCATCGTTTCGTGGAGTGTTCATCATAGGCCATTTCGATATTAATAACACTATATTAATATTACACTAGTTACCCTCCGGCTCGAAGGACCAATTGTAACTGAGGGGTACAATTCCCTGACTGTATTGTTAGATATGATATTTAATACCACTACCTCATGTACTTTAACTTCTGGCCACCCAGTACAAGATATAAGTATGATGAACACTTTCCCACCTGATGAAACGAACCAACACAAATGTACCAAATCGAAGGTTTAATACAGCAAAGGGTGTATACAACGATCACTTAATTACATTTATGATTTGAAATATGGAATATGCACTTTTATGGCAAATGAGTATTCGTAGGTAAATCAACATTGAATGTCCAATCTCTGGTTGCGCAGGGAGTAAGTATACAACCTGGAATATTTAGGAAACGATAGCGATGGTACTTAAATGATTATAGCTGGATACACTAAGGGGGGGGGGGTCCCGCTGGTTGTAAGACAGTAGGAGGGGGGGGGTTAGAGAAGCCGCGGGCGGTATCCCATCTGGCCGACGGTGTCTTGGGAGAATCCAAAGTCTTGGACACGGTGCCCACAGAACCTCGGACCGCAGACGAATACAGCTGGACCCTCTGTGGAACGGTATCTGCCGGTCCACAACGGAGAGACGTGAGGCGACCTCACGTGTAGAGCGCCGTCTCACCTGGAGTCCTCTCCGGGGGGTAATTCCAACACTCAGCAGTGTTGGCCTTTATCCATGGAATAATCAAAGCACACAAAGCATAATCCAAGCCGTGGAAGGCTCGCCGTCGTCTGGGTAGAGTAATCCAATATACAGGTCCAGTCGCTCTTGGCCTGGAGCTCCTCGGATGCAATCACCACTAGGGGTCTGACCAGCCTGGTTAAGCGTCCAGATAACGTCAGGAACGATGGGGGTACTGATAACTGTAGAACTCTAACCGAACGATGCACCATACATAAAATAGACTATTATTAGCTTAATAGAATACGTCCAACTCGACGGTATGGTGCCACACTATGACCATTCAACTATTAATCTACACGATATCTCAATGCTTATTCTGGGCCAAGTAGGCCTTACTACACCGCACGTGCGTCGTGGGGAGGCTTTTGCGTCTGTCACTCTGTTGGAGGGTAAAGAACTGGACTAAAAAGAAAGTTCTACTTTACTGGCGCCATATATATATGCGCTATGAACAAATAGTACCATTCGTATTTCGCCCGACATATTACTGCGCGGAACCGGGGGTTGCCTCGACATGTTAGGCGGCACGATTGAACTTGGACCTAGGGGTATGGCAACCTGGCGCCAGGTTCTCGTCCAATGGTAGAATGAAACTATTATGGGCTGTTTAGTAGAAACGGGGATATTCAATGCATATTGTACAAGGAATATACAGGGGATATCAAACGATATACAAATACAATTAAATATATATATATAAATAAATATACATATTCGGTTTAATCTGATCCTTCACAACAATTTGTTTACTTTTTCATCACATGTTACAAATGTTGTAGGTAGCTTTCGGATACACCCTTCTTTGTGACATCAAACAGTGACAGAATTAGGACTAAAGATAAATGCAATTTTATTAACATATAAAATACATGTACATGACATAGTGTAACATCGGGGGGCACTAGGACCCAGGAGTACCCTGGCCAGGTATTGAAGAGTATCTAGAGAGGAAGTATCACGCGAGCGAGACTTGACGTCACGTGTGTTGTCGTCTGTTTGAATGGAAGCACAAGTTATCCGTGCTGCGTCTATACTTTCGCTTTTAATAAGGTATGAGAAGGTTAAACACCTTTTTTTGTTGGTAAATCTATTCCATCATTTCCGACCAACAAACAACTCTTATATGTTGTGTAGACGTTCGTGTAGATGTGGTGGCCGCTAACGTTACATTTGGTCCTAATGTGTGCTCAGTGTGCTCAGTGATAATGACACGACACAAATAAGTATTACTCTTGTGTGTCGTGTCGTCATCACATACATACTGAGCACGGAGCACACATTAGGAACAAATGTAACGTTAGCGGCCACCACATCTACACGAACGTCTACACAACATATAAGAGTTGTTTGTAGGTCGGAAATGATGGAATAGATTTACCAACAAAAAAAGGTGTTTAACCTGCTCATACCTGAAAAGCGAAAGTATAGACGCAGCACGGATAACTTGTGCTTCCATTCAAACAGACGGCAACACACGTGACGTGAAGTCTCGCTCGCGTGATACTTCCTCTCTAGATACTCTTCAATACCTGGCCAGGGTACTCCTGGGTCCTAGTGCCCCCCGGTGTTACACTATATGTCATGCACATGTATTTTATATGTTAATAAAATTGCATTTATCTTTAGTCCTAATTCTGTCACTGTTTGATGTCACAAAGAAGGGTGTATCCGAAAGCTGCCTACAACATTTGTAACATGTGATGAAAAAGTAAACAAATAATTAACTGTATTAGACACTTGTTAATGATGAATAGGCTTCACTTTAGATTGGCCCCCACGATAGCATCTGCAAATGATTTATAAATGTTTTATGAATGTCTTAACAAATCATTTGTTGAACATGAAAAATAAATGGAGATACACTATAGTAGTTTTTTCATATCCATTTTTCAAAGCATCTACAAATGTGTTACTACACATTAAACAACATTATTTAATGATGAACAAATCAAGTACAAACAATGTTGATAATGAGTTATAAATAATGTAGAACTAATCTGTAAATGTTATACAAATATAGTTATAAATGATTTAATAATCATTTATGAATGTATACAAATGGTTTGTTCATGATTAGTTCATTATCTACAAATACCTTATAAATGTATTATAACAGGGTGTTATTATAAAGTGCTACCCATACATTTATAAACTACTGATAAAGAACACAACAAACCATGAATTTCAAATGTATATGAAATGTATTTATAAAAGTACATCACAGCAATAATCAGAGTGTAATGTTAAGTTGCTCACCACCTCATAAGATATGTACATACAATTTTGTAACACTTTTAAATGAACAAACATGTTCTACTATCCTTTCTATTTCTCACCCCTTTTTCAACTCTCCATTTCTTACCCCATCCCTCCGTCCCTCAACCTTAAACCCCAACATTGAGCAACATTCTGATTAATTTGTACTGACTTATTTAAAAATTCTACTGACCTGACATCATGCTAGAAGGGGTATAATATTTAATCTATGGCACAATTAAATCTAATGAGAGGTATGTGGCTCGTTGAAGTTTTCAACCAGCAGATCTATTCTGGGCTTGGTTTTTGAAAGTGCTATTCTGAGGTCATGATGAGCATTTAGTCTGTTTCTGTATTTGTTTTTCAGGTATGCTAGAGTAGAAAACCCAGATTCACATAAGTATGTGGTGCCCAACTGAATCAACACATATACAGCTTTTTTATATTATATAAAAAAAAAAAATTAATATTTTTATTATTTATTTATTTATTATTGGCGACCCAATAAAAATGGGTCCGCGACCCAGAGTTTGGGAAACACTGCTCTAAGGCATTCGATAGAATAAACCATAACATACTGTTCCATAAACTGTCCCAAAGAGGGGTTCCTAAGGTAATAGTTAGGATTTTAGCATTTTGGTATGCTCATCAGCTGATACAAGTTAAATGGGGTAACTCGATGTCAGCTCATTTTAATGTGGGTAATGGAGTAAGACAGGGCGGGATTTTGTCTCGCTTCCTGTTCAACGTATATATGGATGACCTCTCCACTAAACTAAGGGAATGTAAGACTGGATGTATGGTGGGGGAGAGCCTTATCAACCATCTGATCTATGCTGATGACTTAGTCATACTGTCCCCCTCTAGTGCTGGTTTACAGCAACTGCCTAAAATCTGCTCTGTGTATGGTACACAACATGATATCAAATTCAACCCTAAAAAGAGTGTTGTTATGATAGTGAAAACTAAGGAGGACCATGCAAAAGTTTCCCTCCTTCTTGCTGTCTGACTGCGCTCTAGATGTGGTGAAGAGTATGCGATATTTGGGTCACAATATCACTGATGACATGTGTGATGATGTTGATGTGCAGCGCCAGTTCTGCAAACTGTATGCACAGGCCAATATGCTGGCACGAAAATGTTATATGTGTACAGACAATTTAAAAATAAGCCTGTTCAGAGCCTATTGTACTCCATTTTATACTGCACACCTATGGTGTAATTATAGCACAGCAAACATTTAAAAACGGCAGGTAGCATATAATGATGCATTTAGGAACCTCCTTAAGGGGAAACACTGCAGGTGAATAGGGTACAAAAATTAACTAATAGATATCACAATGAAACACAATAATCCCCAGTTGATTACTTATATTAAGACAAGACTTTTTTGTATTACAAGTTTTCTGAAATTGTATGTTTAAATATGCAAATGAGGCATTATCTACTTAAATATGCACTAATTTGCATATAATTCCAGGACAGAAATCTGAACATTGGATAAAGCCATTTTCAAAATTATAGTTTCATTTTGTTGACATATTAGAGCCAAAGGTTATTACAGAGGGGATTTTGGATATCTCTTTTTATCACTCCATAAATCAGAAAATCAGTCCATTTTTATGGTAGAATTCCATATTTCGCCATGTTTTTAGGAATCAAATGTGATATAAATCAGGGTATGAATGCGATATCAACAAACCCTTCTGTAAATACCTTCAGAACATAGATATGAATAGAACTGGAAGGTTTGGTGTATGTGAGTGCTACTGAAGTGGAGATTTCTGGCTCAGAGTATGAGGAAAAACTCTTAAAACTCATTTTTGGGAAAACGCCTTCAAAGTTCTGCATTGTAAAATGCCATACTTTTTTTTTAAACAAATATTTACAAACACAATACCTAATCAAACCATTAGTAATAGACAACCTAAACACATGCCTGATAACTGAATAATAATAATAATAATGATGTTATTGAACTGAACAGAACTACACACAGGCTACAAACAGTGTAGTACAGTGTAGTACCCCCTAATAGGCAAAAATATTTGAATAGATATCACTATGAAACTTTCCCAATTTGTTATGTACATATAAACTAAGAAATATATTTATATATATAATATATTATATATATTTGACTATTCACCTGCAGTGTCTCGCCTTAAGCTCCCAAGACGGACTAGTGCAAGCCATTTGTGTGTAACTACAAATGTCCCCACCTTCCATGCTCTGCTGAGGAACCTGATGGGACGGTGGTCTGGGGCTCGTGGGACGGTGGTCTGGGGCTCGCGGGACGGTGGTCTGGGGCTTGCAGGACGGTCCACACACCGCTATCAGTGTTTTTCTTCACCGCCAATGAAGTATTCACCCAAAGACCCAATACCGTGGCAACAACTACCGCACTACCGATAGAATAAGTGCCGAGAACCGCAGGAAGTGATGCAAACTGTCTTGTTGTGTTTTGAACATTTATGTTGTGTTGATTGATTGATTGATTGAAAAGTTTATTAACAGATTGCAGAATGGGTACAGTACAGTACAGCTCAATACAGTACATACAATTGTTAAGGGGATGCAGACCAGAGAAAGACTTTCGTCTTGTTTACATCAGGGTCCCCCATTTTCAATTCATCATAACATATATGACACACACGACATACAGATAGACAGTACTGCTACATATTTTTTTTTTATCCACTTTTTCTCCCATTTTCTATATTTTCTCCCATCCCAATTTTGTATCATCCAATTCAACCCTCCCCTGTCACGGACGCTGTTTCTTGCCTCCCACAAGCCGGCTGCAATGTGGACTAAGTCATACATAGCACAAGTCCCCTCCGGTACTTGAGGTAACAGCAGTCGCATCTTTTCACCTGCGCAGCTCGATCTCTCAGTGGCGAGGAGTAACGCGTGGGAGGCTCACGCTGCCCCCGACACTTCCTGATTCTACTGCGCAGGCGCACCAACCGACCTGTAGGAGTCGCTGTCCACAACGCCCGATCCCCACCCATCAGTTTCCCACCCCCTAATACGGCCAATGTGTATTAGTACGGACGACCAGCTAAACTGAAAGCAAATGTGGAGCGCTGGGCTCGAACTGACGAGCCCAGCGTCTCCAGCATTTCGTGGCGAGCGCCTTGCCCACTACGCCACGTAGCCGCACCCAAACAGTACTGCTACATCTATACATTTATGACATACCAGATTTGCAAATACAGTACTGTTTGTGATACAAAAACTGTCCAGAAAAAGAGTGTATATACATTTGACGTAGAAACTGCACATTGGAGGAGGTTGGGTAGGTGGGGTGGGGTTGGGTGGGGGGGTTGTACATTGGAGGTAGGGGGGGGGGGCACTGTACACTGTACATTGGAATACTGACAAAGCCATACTTGGTAATTTAGTGTACAACTGGGTTAGGACATTTGTAGGGGCCAGTTTCGAATTGCAGTCTCCCGTAGGTGTTCTTTGAGAGTGTTTTTGAAAGTGGGTAGTGATTCACATTCCTTTACAGCTTTGGGTAGGGCGTTCCACATTGATGTGGCATAATTGCTAAACGTGTTTAGTCCCTTGTTTGAGCCGAATCTGGGTTTAACATGATTTGTGGAGCTCCCTCTGGTGTTGTGATCGTGGTATTCACTGAATTGAATTGAAAAGTTTATTAACAGATTGCAGAATGGGTACAGTACAGTACAGCTCAATACATACAATTGTTAAGGGGATGCAGACCAGAGAAAGACTTTCGTCTTGTTTACATCAGGGTCCCCCATTTTCAATTCATCATAACATATATGACATACAGATAGACAGTACTGCTACATCTATACATTTATGACATACCAGATTTGCAAATACAGTACTGTTTGTGATACAAAAGTGTCCAGAAAAAGAGTGTATATACATTTGACGTAGAAACTGTACATTGGAGGAGGTTGGGTGGGTGGGGTGGGGTTGGGTGGGTGGGGGCTGTACATTGGAGGTGGGAGGGGGGGTTGGGTAGGGGGGACACACACATTTTACACGGTACATTGGAATACTGACAAAGCCATACTTGGTCATTTACTGTACAACTAGGTTAGGACATTTGTAGGGGCCAGTTTCGAATTGCAGTCTCACGTAGGTGTTTTTTGAGAGTGTTTTTGAAAGTGGGTAGTGATTCACATTCCTTTACAGCTTTGGGTAGGGCGTTCCACATTGATGTGGCATAATTGCTAAACGTGTTTAGTCCCTTGTTTGAGCCGAATCTGGGTTTAACATGACCTTTGACCTTTGGGAAGTATTTTGACATGGATACCTTGGTCGTGTAGTGTATCTTGTAGACCAGGCCCATTGCAAGTTGCTGTACTCTGTCATCTACTCTAAGCCATCCTAGGTTGTCAAAGTGGGCAGGGGTGAGGTGGGTTCTAGGAGTCAGGTCAAGCAGTAGTCTGACTAGTTTGTTTTGAGATGTTTGTAATTGGGTTTTTAGTGCCTTTGAGGTGCTTTGGTACCATGAGGTGCAAGCATAGTCGTAGTACCCTTGAATGAGTGCTCCTGCCAGAGTCCTCAGGGTATTCTTGTTTACCAGAGAGGAGATCCGGTACAAGAATCGAGTTCATTGGTTGACTTTTTTTATTACATTGGATGCCATTTTGTCACAGGAAAGATTAGCCTCTAGGATGGAACCCAGGTAGGTAATTTCATCTTTCCTTGTGACAATATTGTCACCCACTGTAACTGAGAAGCCGTCGGTCTTGCTGAGTTTGTTATTTGAACCGAAGAGAATGGACTCTGTTTTGCCCATGTGTAATGATAGTTTGTTGTCGGCAAGCCAAATTCAGATTTTGCCTAGTTCCAAGCTGAGGGTTTTTTCAACCTGTAACTTGTTCTTGTCAGAGACCAGCAGGGCTGAGTCGTCCGCAAACAGGAACAAGTTGCAGTCACAAGCTGAAGACATGTCATTTGCATAAATTAGGAACAGTAGCAGTCCTAGTGTGCTTCCTTGTGGAACACCACAGCTCACTGTGAGGGGGGGGGGATAGGGTACCGTTTACCTCCACCATCTGTTCTCTCCCCTCCGGGTAGGATTGTATCCAGCTCACTGATAGACTATTAACGTAAATTCTCAATGATTCTATGTATAGCTATATGATCGTTCTCTAGTGTATAGTGGAATAGCTTACTCTGCTCGTTGTATTACCCGTTAAAGTAACAGTTCATTCAAATGTGGTCCTTTGGAAATCACGTGGAGGCGGAGACAGCGCGGCAGGTGTAAACAGTCTGACCGTTGCTTTATTGGAATATCCAACAGCTTAAATTATCTGGTTCACAGCATCAATTATATCTATCTCTAATCAGCTTTTCCCGGAGGGCTTCTTAGTGGCGTCTCTTATTCTCGAACTGGTGGGGTGGATTCTCCAGTCTCTGCGTCTCCGTTCTCTCTGCGTGTCTGTGTGTCCTCCATCATTCAACCTGCAGTTTTATATAGGAGACAGAATCCCCCCCGCCCTTGCGCCGTCCAGTGCCGTCACCCCAGAGAGCATGCTTTTCTATTGGCTAGAAGGTCTCCCCTCTAAGTGACACGTCATCTGGGTCTTGCGAAACAGCGTTACAAGGTGACCTTACAGAGGGGACATGAACTAGTTTTCTCTTAGAATGATTTACCCAAGTGTCCCTGAATGCGACCCTCATACAGATTGAAATAATGGCCTGTTTGGTCTGCTAGCTAAAGTAAACAGAACTCTTCTCTGCTGGCCTTCAGGCTGTCATTTTTTGACTTAAAGTTAGTTATTGGGCGCACCATCCCTGTTTTGTTGTGTGGGGGAAGATGTGTCATCTGTTTGCCATTTGGTCTGTTCTTATTTTTATGGCACTCTGGGCTTTTTCCTATAGCTGCTAGGTGAAGGGTGAAGGGTTGCACTGTTAGCTTTTGACTGAGGTCTCCTGTGGCCTTTTCCAGAAACAGCTAGATGATTTTGATCCCTCCTGTAATGCTTATACGGGTCATTTTGATCCATTTAATTTACGACAATCCCTTCTCTGAGGGGTCTACCCTCATTATGTAACCAGTACATTTCAAAATCAAAATGATACAATATTTCCTATAATTTTAAAAAAATCCCAAAAATTCCAAAATTCATCATTTCACTTACCTTTTCTTCTTGCACAGGTATACACATTATCAGTTATTAATACGACATCCAGTCTAGGTCCGTTTCTTTATACAAAAAGAACATCGTACCATTCTCAGCTTATTTCGTTTATGACTATACATTATCCATGTAATTAACCAAATATGTCTATTTTGTGTAATTGACTCTGCAAGAAAAGATTATTACATCACACCAATATAAGACTAACAGTTCTAATCAAAACGAAGGAGACTTAAATCATAAACCATAAAACATTTAATTTCTCCTTCGCAAAAGACCGTCTGAGGTCTATTTACTCTTAGCTGCAATTCTGCCAGTTATCCTCATCGAAACCTCTGAGGTCTATTGATAACCCTTTTTGGCCGTGGCTTTTCCGTTGCATTTGCGCTAATCGCTCTCTCCTCCGGCGTCCTCTGTTCCGCTGTTGGTACTCCGCCAAAATCCACAAAGGAAAAATCATCATTTTTCAATTCCAATTCATGATCTCCTCTGTCTGGCTCCTGCAAAAATCCTTCATTTCCCATAGCGGGACAATCGTTTTGTCCCCTGTCTGGTTCCCCATAATCGTCTTCATTTTCCCCTTCGTCGTGCATTTCCTCCTGTTCTTGCTCAATGAACAGGGGTTCGGATTCCAATTCTTGCCCATCTTGCAGGGCTTTTACGCAATGCGAAAGGTGAAACCACATTGATGATCCTTTAACCTGTAGAGCTCTTTCCGTAGCTCTTACGACCTCATACGGTCCTTCCCGCCGCGCGCCATACCACTTGCGTCTGAACACTTTGACATAAACGTAATCTCCTGGTATTATCTGGGGAGTATTCCGCCTATTCTCCTCCTCCTCTGTCTCTCGTTTACTAGAGACATAATCATAGATCGCCCCATGGAGCTTTGACATGTACTTCACGTACTCACGCATCTCGTGGTCCAGACTGTCCAAACTCTGACCTTTTCCCGCTGCGCGCAAGCCGGGCACAACCATACATCGGCCAAACAACATCTTGTGCGGTGTTAAACGCAGGCCCCGAATCTCGCTCGATCGGCACGCCATTAGGGCCAAAGGTAACGCGCTCAGCCAATTTAGACCTGTGTGTTGACACATCTTAACCAATTTGTTCTTAAGTACCCCGTTCATGCGTTCCACAGCCCCCTGGCTCTGAGGGTGGTAAACGAACCCGAAACGCTGTTTTATCCCCATCTGTTGGAGTACTAAACGTACAGTTTTGTCCACAAATTCTTTGCCATTATCGCTGCAGATCTTATCTGGAATTACGTAACGACTTACCAAATCACGGCATAAGAACTTAGCCACTGAGGCAGCATCCTTATGTTTAGTCGCGCAAGCCTCTACCCACTTCGAAAATCGACACACCACGACAAGAATGTACCTCTTTTGGTTAATCGGTTTTATCATGTCTACATAGTCAATCACAAGTTCTCTCATTGGGCCATTTGGTGTGGGGATGTGTCCCGGGGACACAACGATCCCTCTGCGTGCATTATTTTTCAAACAAATCGCACATCTACTTATTACACAATCAATCTGCCGTAGCAGGTTTGGCGCCCAAAACCCATACTCCTCTATTTTCCTCCTTACCTCTCTCCGGTGTGCATGACAGAAATCATGCACAGTTTGGATCAGCAGTCCGACCAGGCCCGTTGGTGCAACCACAAGTCCTTCATGGTTCCGCCACAAACCTGCCCCATCCCTACTAGCCCCTCTTGCTGTCCAGAGATTTCTCTCCACCTGACTCGCCTCTTCCTGAAAGGTCAAAACATCTTTGTAAGTAATCTTATCTTCCAACTCCACCTCATGTGTGATAACCAATACCTTACCTGCTCTGTCCGCACCTGTCACTTGCTTGGCAGCGACATCTGCCATGTTGTTACCTCTGGTCACCTTAGACTCATCAGACTGATGGGCAGCACATTTGATAATCGCAATTTGTTTGGGTTTCATTATTGCTTTCAACAAATTGGTTATCTGACTACAGTGTCTTATGGCGGTACCATCTGCTCTCTTAAAACCTCGCCCTTTCCACACCGCTCCGTAGAGAAAAGCTATGTTTTGTGCGTAGCTGCTATCAGTAAAGATATTAACCGTCTTGCCTTCTGCCATTTTGCACGCTTCAGTCAGAGCGACTAGTTCTGCCAGCTGAGCTGAACAGGGTTGTGTCAAGGCTTCGGCCTTTTCTACGACAAACCCATCACCTTGTGATTTTACTACAGAGTAACCTGCTTTTAGGTCCTCTCCAACTCTGTAACATGAGCCGTCTGTCCATAGTTCCAAATCAGGACTGCTAAACGGGAAAGCCTGCAAGTCAGCTCTAAGTCTGGAGTACCTCTCAGCTTCCGCCACGCAGTTGTGAGGTTCTCCATCCTCAGGCTTAGGAAGGGTCTGCGCTGGGTTCACTATGGAACACCTAGTCAAAGTAACATCTTCCTGTTCCAAAATCCTGTAATAATTTTTCAGACGGGGTATCGTTAGTGCAGATTTACCAGATTCCAACAAATTTTTTATTGCATGTCCTACCATAATATTGACTGGATACCCCATCATGATACTTGCAGCTTTCTCGTACATCAAGAAGACCCCGGCGCAATCTCGGTAGCACGGCGGCATTCCCATTTCCACCTCTGAATAGGCGATGGAGTAGTATCCTATTGGTTGTGGATGGCTCCCCACTCTGGTGTTTTGTGCCAGCACTGCGCATGCATACCTCTGATCTGAAGAGGAAGAGACATACAGTATGAACTGCTTGGTATAATCAGGCAAAGTCAGGGCCGGGGCGGCTAACATACAGGTCTTTATGGTCTCAAATGCCAGCAGGCCCTCCTCAGTCCATGTTACTTTAGCACTCAACTTATCGTTTCCGCACACCTTTATCATGGCTCTTAAGGGCCCTACTAGTTCTGTATAATTCTCCACCCAAGTGGAACTATACCCCACGATTCCCAAGAACATCATCATCTGTCGTACAGTCACTGGCTTGGGAGCTTTCTTAATAGCCACCAAATGTTCCTCTGTAATAGCTCGATGGCCCTGTGAAATCGTTTGGCCTAGATATGCTACCTTAGGTCGACAGTATTGCAATTTTTTCAAAGACACCTTGTGTCCCTTCTCTGCTAGTAGTTGCAATAGTTCGATAGATTCCTTATGACATGTTGTCTGATCGTCGGCACACAAGATAATGTCGTCCATATACTGAATGACTCGGGATTTTAATCTCAGGTCTAATCCGTCCAGATCTTCTCTTAAGATCTTGTTAAAGATATGTGGGGAATGCTTTAATCCCTGAGGGAGCCTAGTGTACTCTTAATGCTCATTCTTATAGGTAAAACCAAAAAAATGCTGGCACTCTTTGCTCAAGGGTACACTAAAATAGGCACTACACAAATCTATAACCGTAAAATACTCGGCTTGCGGCGGGATGAATGTCAGTAGTGTGTGGGGATCTGGGACATCGGCGGGATAGTCAATTAAAACCTCATTGACGGCCCTCAAGTCGTGTACCAGACGGTACGAGGTGTCAGGTTTCTCCACTGGCAGCAACGGCGTGTTGCTCTTGGGGCTCTTTGTCTTCCGTAGTACTCCGGCTTCTAGAAGTCCTTTGATTTGTGGCTCGATTCCAGCCACCGCTTTTTCCTTCAGTGGGTACTGACTTTTCCAGGGCAGGGTTGCTCCTGGTCTAAGCTCCACCCTCACTGGTTGAGCAGATTTGATCAGTCCAATGTCGGTGCTATGTTTTGACCACAGCACTTCTGGTATGGCCCCCATCATCTCCTCCTGGAGGCTCAATTTCTTGGGGGTGTCTTCCACTGTCTCCTGTGACAGCTGCACCGTCTGGGGACGTCCCATCCCTGTGCCTTGAATCATTATCTTGACGAACCGCTTGTCCGGGCTTATCCATATGAGTCGGTTCTCCTTCGTCTGTTCGAACTTCATTTCTTCTGCCTCTTTCATCATCATTCCGATGTGTTGTTGATCGCACGAGTCAGTTATGTTTAGCGTCACGTGGGGAACGCTGCCTGTGATCTCGTGTTCCTTTTGCAGATAGTTGCTCCGTGCAAGCCGTATTGCTGCTCCTTGGGGACCCATTATGATGCTGGTGGCGTTGAGCTGCACCTCCTCTGGTTGATTTCTCAGCCACTCCTTGGCTTGTCTTTGATCCGCATCTCTATAGTACTGTAGAGTGCAATGGTATGGTGTCTCTGGGTTCTTTGCATCTGGCATATTGGCGGTGATGAATGTCTCCCATTCCAACGCTGGTCCGAGCAATTCTTGGCTTAGGTTCCCCAACCAGTATACTTCCGGTGGTCGGGGGTCTGTCCTTTGCATCATTTCATAGTATTGGTCCTCTGGGACGTCGATCACACAACCATCAGGCGTGCATAGAATGCTCATCCCCAGCATACCAAGGCCGTCCCTGCCCAGTAAGCCGATGGGTGCGGTGTCGGAGACCAAGATGGAAACAGTCGCCTCTTTGCCTCTGTACTTCAGGGTGACAGGTTCTGTCACTGGAATCAGCTTTTTTATTCCCTCAAATCCAAATCCAAATCCGTACATATCGACCGGACATGGGCAGGTGTGTCGCATCTTTAAGTTGGACTACAGTGTACGCCGCCCCGGTGTCTGCCATCATCCTGACAGATTTATCATTTACCGCTACGTGCACTATTGGTTCCTCCCTTAAGTGTGACAATGACAGCTGGCACCCCCCCATTGAACTATCTGGGCCTCGTCAGAACATCTGTTCCGGCCCCCTGGATGGATTTACTGGGCCCATGTTCTGTTGCTGGTTCTGGTCTTGGGTCTGGCCTTGGTCTTGGGTCTGGTATTGGTTTTGGGTCTGGTATTGGTTCGGTCCGTACCACTGATCCTGGAGTCGGCCGTTTCCTCCTCGGCCACCTCCTCTGTTATTTCCTCGACCCCTGGTGCTGGCTCGCCACCCTTTGTCACAGTATCGGGCAAGATGGCCGAGTTCTCCACAAGCCCAGCACTCAACCGATGCCGGCCATCCAGACGATCCTCCTCTTGGACGTCCATTCCCTCCTCGGGGCTGCCAGTTCGATCCCCTCTGATTCTGTTGTTGTATGGGTGCCGGTGCTTCCTGTTTTGTGGGCTGTGCTGTTTCCTGGTTGTTCAGTTGTCCGCTATTCCCCGTCTCGGCTCTGGGCTGTTTGGCTTGTACCATGGCTTGTAGGTATTCCACCACCTTGATTGCCTCGACAGGCTGTTGGTACATGAGCTTTCGCTGGCTTGCCGTTTCTTTGTCTTTGGCCTGTTGCTCCTTCTTCCTGTGCAGCTCCACTTGATGGCTCACGTTCTCCATGTATGCATCTAAGGGAAGGCTTCCCAGGCATACCACTTCATTCAGTTTTTGTCTCACTTCGCTGGAGAGGCCCTTCTGTATCTTTTCTCTAAGCATCGCCTCCCCCATTGGATTAGCTGCGGGGTCTTGGCCAGTCATGTCTCTCCATGTGGCGTAGGCCTTTGCCACATACTCCCTGGGGGGGGTATCAGGTTCCAAGGAACCAATGTGGATCTTGTCTGGATGCATCATGGTTTGATAGGTTTCCCGCAGGACTCGCCACAGTGCTCCTCTGTGGGCGGCGAAGAGGTCCTGGTCGTGGGCTCCTGAAACTACGTACCGCACCATAGCAGCCTTGGTTAGTAGTTCTTCCATGCCAGCGACTCCTACTTTGTGAGAGAGCAATCGCTTGACATCGCCGATAGCCAGCTAGATACCTGTCTGAAGACATGTCTGAAGCATTCCATGGCTGGTACTCCAATCCCTGATGTCTTATCATTAATGGTTGCATGCTGACCGTTTGCTCTCTGGTAGCGGATCTGGTCACTCTTTTGTCTTCCGCCCTTTTCAACGCTTTGATTTCATCCCTTGCTTTATCTATTTGTTCTTCCAATGCTCATCGTGCGGTGTTGACCCTTCTCCAGTTTGCGGCGCTTGCTTTGTATCCCTCGGAAACAGTGTCTTTGGCCTCGTGGTAGGACTGTATCTGTGCTTCCATCTCGCGGTTTTCCTTAGTCATTCCCTGGTGCCGTCGGTTTAATTCCTCCATGGTATCCGTCAGTCTCAGCATCTTGTCGCTTTCTTCGACGGTAGGTGCGGAAGCGTAGAGTGGGGTAGAGAATCGTGGAGCAGCTCTTCTGCTTGGTGTCGCTCCTATGGGGGCACTCTCCTTTTTCTCCTCTTCCTCTCGTTCTCTGTCTTTTTCCTGGTACTGGTCCAGTGTTTCCCACATCTCTAGGTTTTCCTCTGAATCTTCCAGGTCTCTGCGGCTTGAGGGGGGGGAGAGCCGACGACGGATGGGAGCTTGTCTTGACCTTCCCTGGGGATAGTCTCTTCTGTTGCTGAGATCTCTGTCGTATAGACTTTCTATTTGATCATCCCAAGCCCTGATGTCGTCGCTTCGGCGTCCCTCTCCTTCCGCCCAGAGAATGTCTTTCTGTGCGGCAGTGAGCGGTACATGTATGCATCGATGTCTCTCTTCGTCTTGATATCTCTCCGCCGCCCTGGGATGAGGAATATTGTGGGGCTGAATGCCTCACTCCCTCCTTCTCTCCTCCTCTGGCTCGTCTGTTCCAGGCGTTAGGGTGATTGTTGTCACTGCCCGTCCCGTCTCTGTCCTATGGCCGCTATTGTTGGTTATCTCATAATGGCTATCCATGTCTATCATAGGCAGGATAGGGTATATTGGTTCCCTATTCCTGCTGGCATATGGTGGGGGTGCTATAGCTACCTCAGTTCTTACCTGTTCTGCTCTCGTTAGGGGTCCTTGGGTGAGCGGGACTACCTCAGCTGCTCTTTGGGAGGTGACTATTGTCCTATTAGGGGCCAGGGGAGTGGTCGGGATTGGGGCTATCTCCTCTGTCGGCAGGGCCTCCTCATTGACAGTCGAACTGCCCTTTTCCTCACTCTTCCTTCTCTCAGCTTCCTGAGCGAATTGTGACAGTGTGTTCATTTCTTGCATGCGTTTTTTCCCTCTTTTTGTAATTTTACCCTCTTTTTCATCCTCCGTTCTATATGTCCTAATTAGAGCATGCAGATCTGATATTATATCTAAATCAAAAGAGCCCTCAATAGGCCAGGGTTTGGTGATGTGTGGCCATCTTTTATTCCATTTCAGTGATAACTCAGTAAGTTTTGCCACATAATAAGGATTGTCCTCTGTGTAAGGATTATTTTTACCAAGCACTTGTATCGGGTTATCCTCCCTCCAACCAATTAGGGTAGTCGCATCTTTATTTGCCTCCGTTTTCATTTTCCTATATGCGTTTCTTCTTCTTATGTACTAGAGTTTTTAATTCCTCTTTCTGTTTCCTATTTTAAGAAATCTTTTTCTCGGGTTCTCTTTTTTTTTTAAATGGCAGCAGGCAAGAGTGGTCTTTGTATTCCCTGTCTAAATGTAGGTGTCTATGCTTTTGTGACTATCTCCTGCTTGAACAACCGCTAACGGTACTTGTAGCCCTGTCTATTCTCTTCTTTCCCTTTTCACTGGTGATCTGTAGTCTTACCTGACTTGCGGTGCCCTTGTTGCCTGGCAGAACTGCTGAAAAACAGAGCACAAAATACAACAGTTCTCTTTAATTTTCAACTGGAATCTCACTTTACTCCGTCTTTTCAGTATGAATATATTTTCTATCTAAAATTCATACCACATCTAATTTTTGAGAGATTTTTTACCAACAGTATGAATAATCCTTTAACTTAATTCATACAATTTGTTAAAAAATTTGAGAGATATTGTGATTGACAGTGGTGTTTGCGTCTTTGGTGTCTACTCCCTTATTTCCGCTTTTTTGTTGATTCCTCTTTCGTCGAATCTCGGCTTTCTGATGTTTCCCCCGTGGTCCCACTCCAATATTTCACCTCGAAAATCACAAACATTTTAGATTAGTGTCTCAACCCTGATTACACATTTCATTCATTCTTCTGTTTCCATTTCTCAATACTACTTCCCCCCAGTGGACACTTGTCTTATCCAGACACATGTCCACTAACACCGTCCTTCAGCACCTCCTGACACCACTCCCTGCACGCCGCGAGGCCCCACCCTCCGTTTTATGAAGCGTCCATTACAGACTCCTCACAGAGGACAGGATAACCTCACCACAGGTACAAGGTAGTTAATGCCCAGGCACCCCGCCTTGTCTCCCAGTCTATTAACCCCAGGAAACCCAGTGCCCTGCTAAACGATCATGCATAACCGTACAGACTCAGCACCAGACCCCAGGGACCTAACAACTCTCAACTCATTCTTTCCCTGTGTACCTACTATGGAAACAAAATTCATCCATACATTACAAACATTACTTTTACAATATCCCCAGGCACGTCCCCTAATACCATACCCCTCTGTACACCCCATCCACCACTCATCGACCCAGACTGTCCAGCAGTCCAGATCACAAAATGGTAGCCAGGGCGTACTCGTGGTATCTTGGCACCAACGGAACGCCCACCTCCGCTCGGCTCCCTGCCTCATCCTCCTCTACCGCCATCATCTTTGTCATAACAGGTGCAGCCGAGCGGAGTGACTCCTCCACCGCCGGGCCGGCTGCGCAGAGAGTCCTAATCAGACACCCAAAGCATGCTTTAATCACCGACACACACACGACCAATATTACAAATATCACCACTGCATAGAGAAGGTACTTAATTATCACCCAACCTATATACCCCATTTGCCCCTGACCCCAATCTTCCCACGAACTCTCTCGACAGTCATGGAGATCCCTCGTAATGTTCCTCAAATGTGCTATCACGTCTGGCATCCCTATCTCATCATTGGCGGGCACATATGTGCAGCATTCCTGACCAATCAACGCACACGTACCCCCCGAAGCTGCCAACAAAAAATCCATAGCCGCCCTTGTCTGCATCTCCATTAGCCTCAATGACCGCATCTCCTCATTTTCTAGGCTAAACCCCTTCGCCGTTGTGGCTGCCATGTCCTCAAATATCGTGGCCAAATGATCAACTTCCTTCATATTCGCATACGTCCCATACGCAGGAAGCGCCACCCTAAAAAAATTATCCGCACTCACAGCCTGCGTCTTCCTCGCCCCAGGGTGCGTCGGCAAGACATCCGTTACCCTCATCGCCGGCACCAGATATCCCAACACACATCTTCCTTTCCAACCCGCTGGCAACGCTGCATACGCATTCTCACCACAAATCCAATACGTACCCGGGGGAGCCTGTGCAGCCACCTTTGCAGCCCCTAGGCTCACCCCACCTACACAATTTCCCAACGTGCCCACATACTTACCATTCTCGCCGTCCTCACATCTTGTAAACCCCTCCGGCCTAACTGCCACCGGAATAGGCCCAACATCCAATGGAGCCTGCCCCGTCTCACCCCCTAGCAACCGCCCCGTCTTACGATACGCCTCCATCCTCCCCTCACTCACTCCCTTACATAGGAAAGGCAAATTAAATCCCTTCAACACAGAGTTATGACACTCAGTGACTGGGTGGGCCATAAGCGGTAAACCGGCTGCAGCAGACTCCGGTGCTAGGCTGCACACATAACAATCAGTCCTATTCGCACTCTTTGCCACCTCCCTTGCTATTTTTATAAACATATTTGCGTGAGGCTCTTGCAACGCCCGCTTGTCCACGTCTATATTTATAAGTTCCGGTGCCTGGGGCCAAAAATACAGCAAAACTCCCGCTGTACATAACATGAAAGCTGTTACCAGTGTGCACATCACTAAAGCGCACTCCGCATGCCTAGACAAACCAAACATCCTTGGACCGGCCTGCCCTCCTCTGCGTTATCCCTGCTTCCCTCCTCCTGCCGCGCGTCTCCTACTTCCCCTGCAACGCCCCACAAACAACAATTATCAACACCCCTTATAATAACACGTTCATTATACAATACACAAACACGTCCCACCCCACCCCTAACCAACCCTCCAATATTATCTAACAGGAGAGCGGACGAGAGGGGGTGGGAGGGTGTTGCCGGGCCGGGGAGGGGGATGCACACGCAAGGAGTGACAGTGAGGGTGGGAATACCTGGGAGCGGCTTGGGAGGGAGGGAGCAAATACGAGTCCCTAGGGGAGAGGAGTCCAGGGAAGACTAGAATATGCTAGACTAGACAAGAAGGGAGGAACTAAAGAGAACCGACTAGGGAGGGAGTGAAAGCCTAAAGAGGGAGTGAACAGCTAGGGAGGGAGTGACGTTCCCAGGAAAGGAGCCAGGAAGGGAGGGGAGGGAGGGAGGAAAAGAGATTTAGACGAGGGGGGGGGGCCGAAACAACAATACCATCCATACAACACGAAAACATAGCTCATCTCTAAAGGGAGGTAGGCGGCGTCCCCTAACCCTCCGATTTTGGTGGAGACCGCCAGCCAAACCTGTCATGGTTTTCCACCAGGGTCTCAAAGGCAGCCTCCGCTTCCTTCTGGCTGAAAGATACCCCATTTGCCTCTTCCTCCCCTCTAACCATGCGACTCTGTCCCATCACTAGGCTAGTGGCAAACTGCCTCACGACAGCCTCAATGGTGTATGCGCTAGACCAACCACGCGGCGTCAACAGCTCCATACATATGACCCCACCCTTACTCACGTACCCCTGCTCTAAACTCGGGGCGAGTACCCGCATGAAAGGCGGAGAGAATGGGAAATGCCTCACTCCCTCCTTCTCTCCTCCTCTGGCTCGTCTGTTCCAGGCGTTAGGGTGATTGTTGTCACTGCCCGTCCCGTCTCTGTCCTATGGCCGCTATTGTTGGTTATCTCATAATGGCTATCCATGTCTATCATAGGCAGGATAGGGTATATTGGTTCCCTATTCCTGCTGGCATATGGTGGGGGTGCTATAGCTACCTCAGTTCTTACCTGTTCTGCTCTCGTTAGGGGTCCTTGGGTGAGCGGGACTACCTCAGCTGCTCTTTGGGAGGTGACTATTGTCCTATTAGGGGCCAGGGGAGTGGTCGGGATTGGGGCTATCTCCTCTGTCGGCAGGGCCTCCTCATTGACAGTCGAACTGCCCTTTTCCTCACTCTTCCTTCTCTCAGCTTCCTGAGCGAATTGTGACAGTGTGTTCATTTCTTGCATGCGTTTTTTCCCTCTTTTTGTAATTTTACCCTCTTTTTCATCCTCCGTTCTATATGTCCTAATTAGAGCATGCAGATCTGATATTATATCTAAATCAAAAGAGCCCTCAATAGGCCAGGGTTTGGTGATGTGTGGCCATCTTTTATTCCATTTCAGTGATAACTCAGTAAGTTTTGCCACATAATAAGGATTGTCCTCTGTGTAAGGATTATTTTTACCAAGCACTTGTATCGGGTTATCCTCCCTCCAACCAATTAGGGTAGTCGCATCTTTATTTGCCTCCGTTTTCATTTTCCTATATGCGTTTCTTCTTCTTATGTACTAGAGTTTTTAATTCCTCTTTCTGTTTCCTATTTTAAGAAATCTTTTTCTCGGGTTCTCTTTTTTTTTTAAATGGCAGCAGGCAAGAGTGGTCTTTGTATTCCCTGTCTAAATGTAGGTGTCTATGCTTTTGTGACTATCTCCTGCTTGAACAACCGCTAACGGTACTTGTAGCCCTGTCTATTCTCTTCTTTCCCTTTTCACTGGTGATCTGTAGTCTTACCTGACTTGCGGTGCCCTTGTTGCCTGGCAGAACTGCTGAAAAACAGAGCACAAAATACAACAGTTCTCTTTAATTTTCAACTGGAATCTCACTTTACTCCGTCTTTTCAGTATGAATATATTTTCTATCTAAAATTCATACCACATCTAATTTTTGAGAGATTTTTTACCAACAGTATGAATAATCCTTTAACTTAATTCATACAATTTGTTAAAAAATTTGAGAGATATTGTGATTGACAGTGGTGTTTGCGTCTTTGGTGTCTACTCCCTTATTTCCGCTTTTTTGTTGATTCCTCTTTCGTCGAATCTCGGCTTTCTGATGTTTCCCCCGTGGTCCCACTCCAATATTTCACCTCGAAAATCACAAACATTTTAGATTAGTGTCTCAACCCTGATTACACATTTCATTCATTCTTCTGTTTCCATTTCTCAATACTACTTCCCCCCAGTGGACACTTGTCTTATCCAGACACATGTCCACTAACACCGTCCTTCAGCACCTCCTGACACCACTCCCTGCACGCCGCGAGGCCCCACCCTCCGTTTTATGAAGCGTCCATTACAGACTCCTCACAGAGGACAGGATAACCTCACCACAGGTACAAGGTAGTTAATGCCCAGGCACCCCGCCTTGTCTCCCAGTCTATTAACCCCAGGAAACCCAGTGCCCTGCTAAACGATCATGCATAACCGTACAGACTCAGCACCAGACCCCAGGGACCTAACAACTCTCAACTCATTCTTTCCCTGTGTACCTACTATGGAAACAAAATTCATCCATACATTACAAACATTACTTTTACAATATCCCCAGGCACGTCCCCTAATACCATACCCCTCTGTACACCCCATCCACCACTCATCGACCCAGACTGTCCAGCAGTCCAGATCACAAAATGGTAGCCAGGGCGTACTCGTGGTATCTTGGCACCAACGGAACGCCCACCTCCGCTCGGCTCCCTGCCTCATCCTCCTCTACCGCCATCATCTTTGTCATAACAGGTGCAGCCGAGCGGAGTGACTCCTCCACCGCCGGGCCGGCTGCGCAGAGAGTCCTAATCAGACACCCAAAGCATGCTTTAATCACCGACACACACACGACCAATATTACAAATATCACCACTGCATAGAGAAGGTACTTAATTATCACCCAACCTATATACCCCATTTGCCCCTGACCCCAATCTTCCCACGAACTCTCTCGACAGTCATGGAGATCCCTCGTAATGTTCCTCAAATGTGCTATCACGTCTGGCATCCCTATCTCATCATTGGCGGGCACATATGTGCAGCATTCCTGACCAATCAACGCACACGTACCCCCCGAAGCTGCCAACAAAAAATCCATAGCCGCCCTTGTCTGCATCTCCATTAGCCTCAATGACCGCATCTCCTCATTTTCTAGGCTAAACCCCTTCGCCGTTGTGGCTGCCATGTCCTCAAATATCGTGGCCAAATGATCAACTTCCTTCATATTCGCATACGTCCCATACGCAGGAAGCGCCACCCTAAAAAAATTATCCGCACTCACAGCCTGCGTCTTCCTCGCCCCAGGGTGCGTCGGCAAGACATCCGTTACCCTCATCGCCGGCACCAGATATCCCAACACACATCTTCCTTTCCAACCCGCTGGCAACGCTGCATACGCATTCTCACCACAAATCCAATACGTACCCGGGGGAGCCTGTGCAGCCACCTTTGCAGCCCCTAGGCTCACCCCACCTACACAATTTCCCAACGTGCCCACATACTTACCATTCTCGCCGTCCTCACATCTTGTAAACCCCTCCGGCCTAACTGCCACCGGAATAGGCCCAACATCCAATGGAGCCTGCCCCGTCTCACCCCCTAGCAACCGCCCCGTCTTACGATACGCCTCCATCCTCCCCTCACTCACTCCCTTACATAGGAAAGGCAAATTAAATCCCTTCAACACAGAGTTATGACACTCAGTGACTGGGTGGGCCATAAGCGGTAAACCGGCTGCAGCAGACTCCGGTGCTAGGCTGCACACATAACAATCAGTCCTATTCGCACTCTTTGCCACCTCCCTTGCTATTTTTATAAACATATTTGCGTGAGGCTCTTGCAACGCCCGCTTGTCCACGTCTATATTTATAAGTTCCGGTGCCTGGGGCCAAAAATACAGCAAAACTCCCGCTGTACATAACATGAAAGCTGTTACCAGTGTGCACATCACTAAAGCGCACTCCGCATGCCTAGACAAACCAAACATCCTTGGACCGGCCTGCCCTCCTCTGCGTTATCCCTGCTTCCCTCCTCCTGCCGCGCGTCTCCTACTTCCCCTGCAACGCCCCACAAACAACAATTATCAACACCCCTTATAATAACACGTTCATTATACAATACACAAACACGTCCCACCCCACCCCTAACCAACCCTCCAATATTATCTAACAGGAGAGCGGACGAGAGGGGGTGGGAGGGTGTTGCCGGGCCGGGGAGGGGGATGCACACGCAAGGAGTGACAGTGAGGGTGGGAATACCTGGGAGCGGCTTGGGAGGGAGGGAGCAAATACGAGTCCCTAGGGGAGAGGAGTCCAGGGAAGACTAGAATATGCTAGACTAGACAAGAAGGGAGGAACTAAAGAGAACCGACTAGGGAGGGAGTGAAAGCCTAAAGAGGGAGTGAACAGCTAGGGAGGGAGTGACGTTCCCAGGAAAGGAGCCAGGAAGGGAGGGGAGGGAGGGAGGAAAAGAGATTTAGACGAGGGGGGGGGGCCGAAACAACAATACCATCCATACAACACGAAAACATAGCTCATCTCTAAAGGGAGGTAGGCGGCGTCCCCTAACCCTCCGATTTTGGTGGAGACCGCCAGCCAAACCTGTCATGGTTTTCCACCAGGGTCTCAAAGGCAGCCTCCGCTTCCTTCTGGCTGAAAGATACCCCATTTGCCTCTTCCTCCCCTCTAACCATGCGACTCTGTCCCATCACTAGGCTAGTGGCAAACTGCCTCACGACAGCCTCAATGGTGTATGCGCTAGACCAACCACGCGGCGTCAACAGCTCCATACATATGACCCCACCCTTACTCACGTACCCCTGCTCTAAACTCGGGGCGAGTACCCGCATGAAAGGCGGAGAGAATGGGAAATTTTCAGGGAAAGAGACACTCAGCAATATGAACTCCGTCCCCGTTTCTTTCATGTCCTGCCACAACAGAGAGTCCACATCTACTTGAAATAACCGAACTTCCCAGTTAAAGAGATTGTCCTCAACCAACTCCACCATAATAAAACTGCCTCCCAGTCGTCTGATCTCCTGAAGCTCCCTCATAAGCCTTTTTGACCGGACCTGAGCACCACGAGACACTGGTGATGATGCAGTTGGCGCATTGGTTCCCCTCAATCTTGCGATCGCCCTTGCGAACCAGCCCTGTGGTGCAGACCGCCGTTCCACCGTCTGGCCTTTCACCATCTTTAACTGGTCAGATTAGTCATGCATTAGTCAACCTTAACAGTTCAATTAATCTCTATGCCTTATCATAATTTTTTGTTAGAATCTGGAAAGAAAGCAAAGGCAAAATACACCGTGAATAGAGAGGGATGTGGAGGGAATGAGTACTATACCGGTACGGGGGGGGGGGGCACACACTATGGTATAGAGGGAGATGTTCACACCCCGTAGCAGATGTCCTACAGTGGGGAGGGGGGGGGGCACACACCATAGAAGCTATGAAGGGAGAGACTATGAAAGAAAGGAAGTATTTTAGGGAAGGAGCTATAAAGGGAGGGAAAGGAGGTATGTAGGGAGGGAGAGAGTGACTAGGAAGGGAGGGGAGGGAGGTAGCTAGGGAAGGAAGGGAGGGGAGGGAGGTCATTTAGGGAAGGATATTCCACAACGGGGAGGGGGGAGTTCCGAATGAAACTCCCATCCTCACTACATTTCTGCTGCGTATTTACCACTTAGGGAGAGAGCGAGAAGTGAGGGAGGGGCGATGGAGAGGGACTATAATGGTGCGGGGGGGGGGGTACACTATGGTAGAGAGGGAAGGAGTTGTACCATAGGGAGCACACACCATATAAGAGATGGAAGGATGGAATGGAATGTGGCACCCACTATGATAGTGCAGGATGGATGGAAGGGGGGAGGGGAAGGGGGCACACACTATGATAATGCAGGATGGCACCCATTATAATAGTGCAGGATGGCACCCATTATAATAGTGCAGGAGGGGGCACACACTATAGGGAAGGCTACAGTGGGGAGGGGGGGGGGGGGCCCTGATGAAACTTAAAGTATCCTCTCATATACTGTACCACTTTAGCCATAAAAGGGGAAAAAAGGAGGGAGGGAGTGGAAATGGGAGGGAGGGATGGAGGAAGAAAAGGAGGTGAGGGAGGGGCGTGGGAGGGAGTGAGGTGAGGGAGGGGGTATGGGAGGGAGGGGGGGCGAGGGAGGGAGAGAGAAGTGAGGGAGGGGCGAGGGAGGGAGAGAGAAGTGAGGGAGGGGGGTATGGGAGGGAGGGGGGCGAGGGAGAGAGAGAAAGGGAGGGAGGGATGGAGGAAGGGAGGGAGGGGGGCGAGGGAGAGAGAGAAAGGGAGGGAGGGATGGAGGAAGGGAGGGGGGCAACCTAGGGAGAGAGGGAGGCGAGGGAGAGCCGGCACAAGCTAGGGGACCATGCAACAGCAGAGGTGTATCAATTTCAAAGACATCACCGCCCCCTGCTGTGTCTATCCGCACATCACCTCTATTGCCCCACAGTACTCCCAACGTTCTGCAGAAGGCGCCCTCACCCTCCTAATAACAAGCGCGTCATCACGCAGCCACTCCTCCCATGACGTCAGCCGACGTGCTCACACAACATGAACCCCAATTCCCAGAATTCCCTGTACCGCCTCGTAGTCCGCCATTAAGGATGGCTTCCCGCGAGACGTCGCCACAGGCTTACGTCATGTTTACACACACGAGGTCTCGTTTTCAGCCAGAATAGCTTCACGTGAGGCTTCGTTACGGGATTTACATCTTTGTTTACAAAAAATATCCATCTTCACCACCCGTCCATAACCACTAATTCAACTCATTCACACACAATATCTCACATCTCCACAGTTACTCTCATACTTTCATCCAGCAACATAATCATCTTTAGCACTGGTTAGCCTTGTGTAGCATGTAGCATCGTTAGCCATTAGCCACTAGGGATGAAGCTACAAGCTCCGTCATTCAAAACAACAGTCGCATTAATCATTATTAGCCCCCAGCATTGCCCGTTAGCTTGCAGCGTAGCTTAGCATGTATTAGCCCTGCTCCGTATAGCATTAGCTCACGGGTTTAAACGGCACTCTATTCCGTTCACCGCAGCAATATAGTAACCCGCGACGTAAACGTTATGACGACGTACGCTTGATGATAGCTTTGATTCCATGTATGTGCCATCCTATATTATTTAAACAACATATATACATTATTACATAGGCCTCATTAAATATATTGTCTAATCGCTTCTAAGTGCAGTCTTCAGTCCGAACATAAGCGCAGTTCCTTCATCTAATTTTTCCCACAAGTGCTTTATATACCAAGGTTCTGGGAATCGCCTTACATGCTACAGAATCTTTCTCCATACAAATTAAGTGGATTTGTATGACGTCGGTTTGCCTTGGCAGTACACATGGTAGACGTCTCTCTCATGTTATTGCATTTGCACTACGAGTCTAAGAAAGGTATCTGTCACGTAACCTGGCGCAAACCCCTGTCCCCCGGTCGTGCGCGACCTGAACTACATTATCGTTCAACCCAATCGCGCCATTGCAACCATTTTCTACCCCTGTTCGAATGCTGCCCGAACAACCCACCACATTTTAGACACATCATCCCCCCAACTCACTCCGCTGGTTGTTGTTTTGCTTGAGGATGGTGAAGTTAGGCGTCGTTGCTCTGTTTGAGAGTTCTGAAGTTCAGTCGTGTCCTTGGTCCTGGGTTTTGTTCGGATGTACAGCCCGGTAGTCACGGCGCCAAGATTAACGTAAATTCTCAATGATTCTATGTATAGCTATATGATCGTTCTCTAGTGTATAGTGGAATAGCTTACTCTGCTCGTTGTATTACCCGTTAAAGTAACAGTTCATTCAAATGTGGTCCTTTGGAAATCACGTGGAGGCGGAGACAGCGTGGCAGGTGTAAACAGTCTGACCGTTGCTTTATTTGAATATCCAACAGCTTAAATTATCTGGTTCACAGCATCAATTATATCTATCTCTAATCAGCTTTTCCCGGAGGGCTTCTTAGTGGCGTCTCTTATTCTCGAACTGGTGGGGTAGATTCTCCAGTCTCTGCGTCTCCGTTCTCTCTGCGTGTCTGTGTGTCCTCCATCATTCAACCTGCAGTTTTATATAGGAGACAGAATCCCCCCCGCCCTTGCGCCGTCCAGTGCCGTCACCCCAGAGAGCATGCTTTTCTATTGGCTAGAAGGTCTCCCCTCTAAGTGACACGTCATCTGGGTCTTGCGAAACAGCGTTACAAGGTGACCTTACAGAGGGGACATGAACTAGTTTTCTCTTAGAATGATTTACCCAAGTGTCCCTGAATGCGACCCTCATACAGATTGAAATAATGGCCTGTTTGGTCTGCTAGCTAAAGTAAACAGAACTCTTCTCTGCTGGCCTTCAGGCTGTAATTTTTTGACTTAAAGTTAGTTATTGGGCGCACCATCCCTGTTTTGTTGTGTGGGGGAAGATGTGTCATCTGTTTGCCATTTGGTCTGTTCTTATTTTTATGGCACTCTGGGCTTTTTCCTATAGCTGCTAGGTGAAGGGTGAAGGGTTGCACTGTTAGCTTTTGACTGAGGTCTCCTGTGGCCTTTGCCAGAAACAGCTAGATGATTTTGATCCCTCCTGTAATGCTTATACGGGTCATTTTGATCCATTTAATTTACGACACTATCAAAACCAATTGCTTTTAGATTGTCAATCAGAATGGTGTGATTGACAGTGTCGAAGGCCTTTTGTAGGTCCAGCATGACCATGCCGCAGTATTTGCCCGCGTCCACCTCTTGCTTGATGTGGTCGTTCAAATAGAGAAGGCATGTGTCAGTGGAGTGGGATGTTCTGAAGCCAGATTGGAATTCGTAGATTCGATTTTTTTCCGCAAGGTACTTTTCGACCTGTTCGTATACTATTTTTTCCATGACTTTCGAGATGAATGTAAGGATAGAAACAGGGCGGTAGTTGCCTGGGTCTAATTTGCTGCCCTTTTTGTGCAGGGGTGTTACTCTCGCAATTTTGAAGTCCTTGGGGACGTGTCCCTGTTTTATGGAGAGGTTTATTATGTGTGTGATGACTGGGGTGATGGCGGCTGCTGAGTCTCTGAGGAATTTGGAGGGGATGTTGTCATGGCCAGTGGCCTTGTTCGGTTGGAGGGCACTCAGTTTTTTGAGTACAGTACCTCATCTGTAGTTACCATTACCAGTTTGAAGTCGTCTTTGTGGACGCCTAGGTTCTTGTAGTATGCTACTATGTGTTCTACCCCATACTGCCCTGAGTGGGAGGGTAGTTTGTTTACCAGTGTTGTGGCTATGTTTGTGAAGAAAGTGTTTAAGTAATTGGCTACATCCAGCTTGTCTGTGATGAGCGTGTTGTCCGTCTTTATGTTTATGTTTGAGAACCTGGTTTTAAGTTTTTTATTGCAGCCTAGTTGATTATTGAGTAATTTCCAAAGTTCACATGGTTTATTTTTGTTTTCCTCAGTTTTGTCATTCATGAATTTTTTTTTGCAGTTTTTATCATGGAGTTTACGTCATTTCTTAGTCTGTTTCTTTCTAGTTTGAGTCCAGTCATGTGGGCTTGGAGTTCACTGCTCGTGCTTTTGGTAAGCTTTGACTGACTTTTACGAAACTCAGAGAATTTTTAGCATAGCGGTCAGTATTTCAGTGTGCATCCACGACTCAACGCGATTTTATACCCTGGTGGTTCTTACGGGGGCCATGTTGTTTAGTATTGTTGAGAATTTGGTTTTGAAGCCAAGCCAGGTTTCTTCAACCAGTGTACCATTGAGCTCATCTGACCAGTCCAGGCTCTCCAGTTCAAGGTTACAGGCCTCGCTAGAGTAGGTTTTGAGGTCTCTAGATGTGACTGTTTTGTGACAGCCAGCCTTTTGCTTTAGCTTTTTGCGGGTACAGAATATCATATAATGATCACTTAACCCGCATGCTATAACCCCTTTATTGGAGATCTTGGACTTGTCAGAGGTCAGGATGAGGTCAATGGTAGTCTGAGCTGATTCACATACCCTTGTGGGTTGGGTGATTAGCTGGCTGAGGCCGGGCAGATCACAAAACCTACTGAAGGCATTGAAGACGGGTGCTGCTTTACGTAGCATGTCCGTGTTCCAGTCCCCAATAAGGATTTTTTCTACCCCGTCCACCCCAGCTAAACACCCATCAAGTGTGTCATAGAAGCCACTGTGTTTTGGCGGTCTATAGATTGTGCCTATTAGTACTGATTGTGCCCTTTCAAATAAGATTTTCAATCTCATCATGGTTAAGGTCAGTACGGTTGATGAATTTGGTATCTTTGTGAATATACACACATACGCCACCTCCATACTGGTTTCTATCCCTCCTGACTATTGAATAGTTCTCGATTTCAATCTCTGGATCCTGAACAGATGAGTCTAGTTTTGTTTCTGTGAAACACAATATATTATACTTACCATTTAAAAACAAATGTCTGATTTCAGCCAGTTTGGGTCTCAGGCTGTTTGTGTTTAGGTGAAATGTGTGAAGTCCATTTGTGTTCGTTATTTGGTTTATGTCGTCTAGCTCAAAGTGTTGATTGACTGTGGTGTCTGGTTGTCCTTGTGGCGGTAGGTGGGGAGGGGGGGATGGGGTCCTGTGTCCATTGTTGTTAGGAGGGGGGGTGGGGATGATCCTTTGTCCTCTGCTGGCGTCTGTATTGCTCGGTGTGAAAGCCCGCGACGTGGGGGGGGGGGGTGGGGGGGCTGGTCGCTGTCCACAGATGTGTCTGGAGGTTAGGGTCTGCCCTTTGTCCTGGCCCGGGTAGCCTAGCTAGCCTGGCGGGGCTAGCCGAGCCAACCGGCGGGTCCCTGGTGATCTCGACGTCCCGCGCCGATCTGTGTCCCATGGTTGCAAGCTCTCTCCCTCTTGCATCTCGCCTCATCTGTAGGGGCTTCGGTGAGGGTATGTCGCCGCCTGCTGGTCGGTTGGTGCATCCGCTGGCTGTTGTGAAAGCTGCATGGATGTTGTTGATGCTGTCGACGGCCGACGTCGGTGTGAGGAGGAGCCGTTGATTCTTCGCCTGTCGGCGTGTTAAAACAGGTCCCGGGTTTTGGTGAATGTCTCCAGACAGTAGCAAATACAATAGAAACATCGATTTTCTATTGTATCACGGAATCACGTTAATATAGAGAGATGAAAACAATATGTTATTTCGATTGATATGAATTGGATAGGCTGTTAGAGGTTAGAGGCAGAACTAGCGTAACGCGCTGTTTGGGTGTAGAGAGAGCGTACGTCAGTGGCCAATCAGATCGCAGAACGCGAACGCGGAACTGCAAGTTTGTTGGTAAAAGACTACACACGGCCGGTATTACACTCTAGGGATCTCAGAATGATTTCCTATGGTAACACAGAGGTCCGTGAACCTGTAATGAATAAAAAAATCGAATAAAATCGAATCTAATAAAAGAAAAAACTACCAAAACCCGACTATACTCGGGTATGGCGCTCAACCGCTGGCGAGACAACCCGACTTTACTCGGGTCTGGCGCCCAATGTGTAAAAAAAAAAAAAAAAAAAAAAGTGGCATTTTTTTTTTACTTTCTTTTTTAGCGTTTATCGCTTTTCTGGTCAAGCATGACCGACAGATACAGGGTGAAACGGGATATAGATCAGGGGAAGACATTCTGGCAAATGACGGCGGGTCCGGGAATCGAACTCGGAGTCCACCAGATCCGTGACGCAGCACGGTTTTCCCCGACGCAGAAATAGCGCCGAGATATGCGGTGAGCTACTGGAGCTCCCCCAAAAGTGGCAATTTTTTTACTTGAACTTGAGGACTGCATACTTTCTTTGCAAACCAAAATACTATACTTTATACGTATAGCACATGCATGTGCCTGGTCTCTTTTGAAAGATAACACTCTGAAGTTTCTGATACAATAAATACAATTCACTTTTAGTGCTAATGAAATAGAGTAACATAGGTCTGAACTTGAGTTGAACTTGAACTTGTGTACTCATGTTTTTCTGTAGTAGTTGCAATATCCAAAAGTATATTTCCCAAAAAATGTGTATGGCCCATAGCCTGAAGTCTTGTGTAATAAATGTCCAAATTTCATAAGAATCCGTTCAGAAATGAGTGATTAGGAGCGATTCCGGCATTCCTTTTCACTGCTACGCTGATGACAGCCAGATCTATATGCCACTAAAAAAGTCTGGCTCCTTTTCCATAGAGCCGCTGACCAAATGACTCGATGACATTAAATCCTGGATGGCATTGACTTTTTTTAATTTGAATGACAAAAAGACGGAGGTCATGGTTTTTGATGGCCCCTCTGTGACCTCACTGCTAGATCTGGGTTCGCTGGCACAACATGTCAAACCAATAGTAAAGAACTTAGGTGTAAAAATCGACCCAGATTTTATCCTCACTCCACTGGCTCCCCGTGCAGGATTCATTTTAAAATAATTGTTTTTGCTTTGAAAGCTCTTCATGACCTTGCCCCACCCTACCTCTCTGAGCTGTTGCAGGTCTATACACCTTCTTGCTCTCTCAGGTCAGCTGACCAGCTGCTCCTAGTAGTGCCTACAACTAGGCGTAAGCTCAGGGGGGACCGTGCCTTCTCCGTTGTCGCTCCCAAAATGTGGAACGAGCTGCCACTGCAGATTAGGCAGGCCTCATCACTGCCCCGTTTCAAAAGCCTTCTTAAGACCCACCTTTTCTCTCTGGCTTTCGACACCATGTAGCTTGTTGATTTTATGATCTTATTGTCTTACTGTGTTGTTGTTGTATCGTTTTGTTACTGTGTCCTTTGCTTTTAAATATTTTTTAAGTACTCTGATCTATTTAAATTTGTATTGCTGCCTGTTTTCGCTTGTGACTTTTCACCTAGATCCCTGATTCGCTCATCACCATGTGGGGTATCATTGGAAATCCACACCCATTGGTTACAACCCTGTCCAATCATTTCCGAGATCGCCAAATGATTGACGGAGTTAGAGCCTCGGGAGTCGGGAGTGGTATTCGAAATTTTTTTAAGTCTGCTAAAGACTTTGGCGCACGCCTCACATATCGGCATGTAACTCGAGAACCACTGAACGGACGGCAACAAATAGGGTTTTAATGCGATATATATATATTGTATTAAAAAAGATGCACACCCGAGCCGCTATAGGTTGCCAAAGTGGCGTGTGACGCCGGCGGTTAAATCGTCCTCAAGTATACGGGCCGTTGCATGTTTTAGGTTAAAATGTGTGTGTGGGTCCAGTAGAAATTTGATTAGATTCAAATGTATTGTCCTTATACAGCACAAGTACAGTACAACGAAAATATGTTTGGCATCCAACCAGAGTAGCAGTAAAGTGCAACAGCAATTTACAATGGGCAGGTGATTAAACTGGGTGGGAAATATACAAATTAGTACTACTGAGTAGGGCTGGACGGTATGGTCTAAAATTTATATCACAGTATAATTTTAAGCGTAGACGGTAACGGTATATATCACGGTATATTAACTTATCTTAAAATGTCTATATACATGCTTCTGAAGGGGTAAAACACTGGCAGCTAACTCATATCTTGGATCGTGTTTTGACAATGTCTTTTAGAGCCCTTTCGATCGACAGTTTGAAAAGGAACCATGTCCTCCTTACACAAGTAAACAGTGACAGCGTTTGCTATGTCGGTCCACCGTTGGCTTTTTTTGTCATTGTTGAAACATAAATAAAAATAAAAATAAAAAAGTATTCTGTTATAGCTGCTGAGCTATATAGCTAATGGCCATCAATATATTCCTTTGGAATGAAATTGGTTCAAGAATCGAATCAGGATTGTTAGCAGAGAGAGAGAGAGAGAGAGAGAGAGAGAGAGAGAGAGAGAGAGAGAGAGAGAGAGAGAGAGAGAGAGAGAGAGAGGGAGGGAGGGGGGAGAGAGAGAGAGAGTGAGAGAGAGAGAACTGCTAGGAGTAGCCAACGTCAGCTTGCTGAAGCTACATCAACAGGCTGCTAGTAAAGCTAACGTTAGCTTTCTGAGGCTACATCAATATTTAACTTTACTTAAGGTTTTAGCGCGACGTGGGCATTCCAGAATGGCGAGGATGCAAAGCATGTTAGACGATTGGACCCGTCGCAGAGTTTACATTACACATAGAAACTGCGTGACTCGCGAGAGAAGTTGTCACACACAGCTGTGTGCAACGCAGGGCTGAAGTGCTAGTTTGCTTCTGGAATTGAAGGTCCGCTCTGTTCCGTGTCTATAATGAAATGACAATTGCGCGTTGACACGCCCACTACGCAAAGCGTCTGTGCTCCTAAATAATTTTTCCAGTTCGCACATATCTATTTTTAGGGGGAAATCCGAGTGAAATAGTCGCACTGTGGAGCCCTGTCTCGGCGGGCTGGCGTTGGCTCCACTCCTGGCAGCCCCCTCCCTCCACACTGTGTTGCTCTACCGGTCACAAGGGTATAGTCAAAATCCATACCGTAGCGCAAATTCATACCGTTTATACCGTCCACCCCTACTACTGAGTATAGTGCTAATCAGATGTATGTACAGAGGTGTAGTATCAATATGTACAGTCAGTGATACAGGTGTGAAGACAGTTTGGTAGTAGTCATACTGGCCAGTAGCATAAGAGTAGGATCTGTACAGATATAGCTACAGATATGTAAAAATACTATGCTGCATGTGAGGGACGCGGGCTCGGAGGGGGAAAGTATGCAGGGGGAACTGCATGCTTTGTTCCCCGAGCTCATGGTGGCGGCGGCAATCGCAAACGGCGTGCCGCTGCCGCAGCCACTGCCTGTTCCTGTTCCTGATGATCTCATAGGTCATCTATGGCAACGTCGCCCGGTGAGAGGGGTGGACGTTGTCTACCCATTTTTCCCTTCAATGGCGGCCTACGTCCGTCAGGGACAGGTGGTCTCCCACATCATGGGCCTTACTACGCCTACGTGCAAGTCACGCGGGTGGTGGGTTTGGTAGACGGCATGAAGAAGGGCGTGCCTCGGCTTGATAGGCCGATGGCGGCGCTCCTTTGTCCTGAGGTGGTGTGGGAGCCGTTACGGAAGCCGGTTCCTCAAGGGAAATCGGCGAGGCGGTTGGCTTACTGGAGTGACCAGTCATTTATCTCCGCGACGCAATCTCTGGCTGCCACTTCCAATATCGCGCAGCTGGCGAGATTCATGTCCGGGATACTGACGGGCGGCACGGAGCTGACTGATTTACAGCATGATCAGCTCGCCTAGGCGGCAGGAGCCATCCTGCATCTGATTCAGCCGCAGGCTATAGCCGCTGGGAAAGTGCGTGCCCTGCCCACTCTGATCCAGCGCCACCTTTGGCTGGAGCAGGCGCGTGTGCCGGAGAAGAAGAGGACTCCACTTCTGACGGCACCCCTCTCCGAGGCTGGACTATTCGGGTCGGCACTGCAGCTGATGACCTCAACCTGCAGGGAGATGCAGGAGGAGCGCTCCGTGCTCCAGCCTCATTTCCCCCCGCCCGATGTTGCCGGTGGAGTCAGACGGCCGCCGCGTCGTCGAGGTTCCTCCGCCGTTGCCGCCGCTGCTACCACCGCCACTGCTGGACCTTCGGCGAAGAAGGCCAGGAGGAGAGAGGGCGCCTCCGCCACTGCAGCCGGCCCATCTACGCCCGGAGGTGACGGTAGGGATCATCGAGACCAGCCGCCGATCGTTTACCGTCCCTCCGGAGCTCAACGGGGTGGAAAACCCCGAGCGGCTCGTGGCAGGCGTCGCTAAGTTCATTGACTTTTTCCCTCTGTGGTCCCCCCCTGTTCCCTTCCCGGCCCTACTATGATTTGTTGAAAAATAAAGAGTCCCTCCTAAGGAGGGACTGTATTTTTTGTTAACAAACTGTGTGTTTATTCACCAAACATATGATGGGGATGCAACGTGTGAATCTTTCGCTAGTATGGGTTTGATAGGAGGGCTAGACGTTACTTTCATGTTAGAGCTTAAGCAAGGCCTGCAGCCTACACTCGGTTGAAAAAGGGTTTTTTCTGCCTCGACCTGAATCTTCACATAAAGGTAGAGGTTAGTTGTGTGCTCTGTTGCTTAAACAGTGATATTGAGCTGCAACACTATTGTGTTGGTTTGCAGTAATGCTTGTATGAAATGTATCACGGCTCAGCCGCTCTCTCTCTCTATCAGATTTTTTTGTGTCTTACAACATAGATACGGGTGTCGGGTTCACACATACACAACTTGGCCTTGCTATAAACCCTGTTCACAGATGTGTCTGTGGCTAGCGTGCATTGAATTAGCTTGCGCTATTCATTAGCATTGCTACTGAAGGTATCATATGGCTGTTGTTGTTGTCGGCTGCGTCACGTGGGATTCATGTCAGTCGGTGTTTCTTTCTTTTTTAATAAAAAAGAGTGGAGAATATGAAGCACGACAAACTTCTTGTCATTCTCCCAGGCGACTTGAAGGAACAATGTGGGGTCTGGTTAGACTGTCCATTGATATGTTTGGGTCCCGACGCATACATAGTGCTGGCTCGGGGTGTTTCTGTTAAGAATCATGCGGGAGGCTAGTACGCCTTGGTTGCTCGTTATTGAAACAGCGTTTTTATAGGGCAACTGGGATGGGGGATTTTTTCCTCTTCCGAGAGCCTGTTACTGGGTCTCGATGGATTCTCGTTTATATCTGGGGGATGTTAACGGAATAGATCAGAACATAGGTAGAGGGGTCTCACACCCTTGGGGTGGGCCACTGAGCGCGGTATAAATAGGACCGTCTGGGTGGCGCCCTCTTTTCATGTTTTAGATCAACACGCATACCTACCCCCTCTCCTGGAGTGGGCATGTCGGCGTGGTTAGGGCACGGGACTGTTTCTGGTCGCGCTGGTCCAGGTCAGTTAACCCGTTGTCCACCGGGGATGCAGATCTGCTGTTCTGGTACCCTGAGGGACTTGTGCTTTTTTTCGGGGGGGAAAATGCCGGGTCGGCCCGGGTGTCACAGGGTTAGGCGTTATGGAGACCCTTTGTTGGGTACACATTGTACCTGGCACTATTATAAGGGGCTGGTTCTCCTTTCTTCGCTCCTCTCTCACGCATGGCGAAGAGGGGGCTGTTGGGGTGGTCTTCTGGACCTCCTCTGGTAACCCTGTGTGCTTCCCGAGCCGCCGGGCCCGGTCCGAAGTAATGTTTCGTTGAAACCGTAGGCCTGGGATAACCCTTTTTTCTTGAGGGGTTATAGGAACAACCACCATATGTGGTACCAAGAGGGTGGTTGATTCCCTGGTGTGTTGGAGCAGAGTCAACTCCCGGGTTACCTGGTTGAGTGTGCCCCTGCACGTTCATGACGTCTGCCAATCGTGTCAGCCTTCTCTGCCTTGACCCCTCTGGGTGTTTTTTTTTTGATGGAGGCTTTGTCATGGTGTGCAACAATGCCAGCATACGCCCCTTCCGCCGGGGGGGCTGTTTTCAGTTGACCCCTTTGGCGCCTGTCTCGTCCGCAGTGCTCCAGGCTCGGGTCTACAGCCTGCTGCCTGGTTTCCCCGGTGCGCTGCCTGCTTCTGTTGGTTAACCTTTTGAATGCTTTACGGCCATGCTGACTGCCTGTGTTGCAGGGTCAGTGTGCCAGGCGGTGTACTAATGGGGGGAAAGGGCCCGCTCTTGGAGGGGCCCTGTCCGAATACGCTGGCGATGTGGGGAGCGGTGTCGCTAATGCCCCTTTTCCACTGCATGGTACCTACTCGACTCTACTCTACTCTACTCGGCATTTTCGTTTTTCCATTACCAAAGTACCTGGTACCAGGTACTTTTTGGGTACTTTTTGGGTACTTTTTTAGTCCCTGCTCTGTCGAGGTTCCAAGCGCGTGCCAAGCGAGTAGAACTGGTACCAGAAAAGTCACGTGAAACACTGCAGACCACTGATTGGTCAGAAGAGAGACGCGTCACTCGTTGGAGAGTCTGAACGAAAACAGAAAGCCGCCATCTTTAATGTCTTGCATAGAATTTCAATTTCATTATGTTTGCAGCAGGCACAAGT
Organism: Notolepis coatsorum; assembly: GCF_963971535.1. NCBI lineage: Eukaryota > Metazoa > Chordata > Actinopteri > Aulopiformes > Paralepididae > Notolepis > Notolepis coatsorum. Next base: position 45,616,349 of record NC_140173.1, read on the forward strand.
GCAATAAACAAAGGATACAGTCACTGTGTATTCTGCCTCATTTATTGATTAAACAAAACCGACATCAACACAATTTGCCACCGAGCGGAGAGTTTAGTCTCGCAAAAAGATCGCTGACTTGTTAAGGCTTAAGCTTGTTGTTAGGTTAGGTGCTAATGTTGTGCTAGCGTTTTAGCATGGCTATCGTACATAGCGTGATCAATATAACTCGCTATTGATTGTTTGTATGAGTAACGTTAATGCTAGTAGAATAGACACAACGTGAGGTAATCACCATCCATTTTAAACCGGTTATTACCTAATGCTAACGTTAGCAAATAGACGCGAGACTGGTAACGTTACAGCTTTGTTGTTAGCCTAATGCTAACGTTAACGTTAGCATAGACATCCTAGCGAACGTTAACGCTTGTAGAATAGACACAATGAGAGGTAACGTTAGCGTTAGCAGAATAGACACAACGAGAGTCTCGTTAATGTTGTTATTGATTGATTGATTGAAAACTGTGTTTTACTCTGGCTTGCGCCTAGCTCACGGACACCGCTATGCTGGAGCTCTCACAGAGCTATGGAGCTCTCAGCTGTACACCAGCAGCCCCGCCTCCCCACACGGAGACAAACTGAGTACTTTATTTTAGTACCTGCAGTGGAAAAGGAACGTAGTACCAGGTACCTAAAGCGAGTAGAGTAGAGTAGGGTAGAGTCGAGTAGGTACCATGCAATGGAAAAGAGGCATACGTGACCGCCTGGTGGGGTCTTGATGCCTGGCGTCATTGACCTCTCCGGGCCCCCTTTTTCCAGGGGATCCAGTCCCTTCAGTGGGTCTGGGTCTTCCTTCGCGCTCCGCTGCTACGGCCTTTCCACGGGGTTGAATTTGCTCTTGACCCCGTGATTTTGGGGGCAGTAACGAGGGTTATTCCTTCCGTTCGTTCCCTGGTGGCATGCGGGTTGTGCGTGTGCGTAGTCGTGGGGTCAAGCCACGATCTGCTCACCCTGTGCGTTGAGTTGCTTGAGTTCCTCTTCGCACGGTCGGATCCGTCTCCCTCCTGTCCTCCAATAGGGAGGGTATCCCTCCATTAGGGAGGGTCGGGGGGCTCGGTCCTCCCCGGTCTGATGGTTGTGGGGGGCCTCAGCGGGGTACATTTGTCGAGCTTCTGGCTTCCGCTCAGCTCCTCTTGTGCAGACTGACGCTGAGCGGAGGCCAGAATGAAATAGAACATAAGGTTATGTACATAACCAAGTTCTATGAATTCTGGTGACGCTCAGCGTCAGGACGGCGCTGCGGCCCTTGATCTCGCCTTGTGGTGAAAGTTTGGGAAGGAGGCGAGTAGATGACCACACACCTGCTTATGAAGGTAAGCGGATAGGGGTGTGGCCAGACGAATGTTGGTATGTAAAGGTACATTTTTATTCAGTGCTCGTGCACGAAGTGAAGTCAGTGCAGACTGACGCTGAGCGTTACCAGAATTCATAGAACTTGGTTATATACATAACCTTACGTTAACCGTCTGTTAACCGTCTGTAGTGTGATAGTAAAGGGTTAACCTTCTGTAGTGTGGTAGTGAAAGGGTTAATCTCGCAGACCTCTGAGCCTAAGTGCCTCTGTCGCAAACACAAGCAAACAAAGGTGGAGAAGGCCACGCACGTGTCAGCCACCGCTGCATGTTCAATAATGTAGCAGCCTCTCCTCTCTCTCTTTTGTGTGGAGAAAGAATGGGCTGTGAGCCGCGCACGGCGGAACGAGACAGCAGTCGGGAACATGGCGATGGCCGGAGAGCAAAACCTCCTATCTGCATGAAAAAAAAGTGTGGGAAAAACATTTCTTTATTTAATCTATAATAGATAGAATAGATTAAGTTTAAGTTTATTTATTTATTTTCTTACACAGGGACAGTGCACATTAATCAACTTCAGTTTCCACATCAATGTAAATGTGCCAGAATTAGCTAATGAGCTCCTTTTCATCTGTAGTCCCTGCCTAACATCTATGTCTTTATGGATTTTTCAGGAGGTTTTGCCCTTCAAGTTCAAGTTCTTTATTAATTGTCATACAAAAATACAGAATACTTATATATGAAATGCTTTTTTCTGTTTTGCTCCTGAGTGTGCTAGATAAAAATAGATAAGTATAAAATATAAAGTCAAAAGTACTGTACGTAAACAAGTGTAAACAAAAGTGTTCATTATATACAATATACAATGCAGAGTAGAAAAAAAAGTAACTTACAATACAATACAATTACAATACAATATACAGTACAATGCAGAAATGGGATGAGGTACAACTTAGGGTAAGGTGCAATGAGGTATGAGTTGTAGTGCAAATCACTTTACCAATAAATATAAAGTGTGTTAAAGTGTCTAAAGTGGGTAAAGTGGGTGCTACTGTGAGTTGTTTATTTAAAGTGAGTGTGTACGTATGGATGTGTGTGCTGTGAGTGTATTTGATCGTTTATTATAAAGTGTTATTGTTGTTGAGCATCCTGATGGCCTGGGGAAAGAAGCTCCTTCTGAGTCTCTCTGTGCTTGCCATGAGACTCTGGTATCGCTTGCCTGACCGCAGCAGTTCAAAGAGGCAGTTGTTTGGGTGGCTAGAGTCTTTGATTATTCTCTTAGCCATACCCCTGCAACACTTGTTGTAAATGTCTTGGGAGTTGTGTGTGTACAGCGAGTAGTGGAGGGGACTCAGAACACAGTCCTGGGGGGCCCCTATGTTGAGGGTGATGGATGAGGAGGTGCAGTTGCCTGCTCTCACCACCTGGATTCTACCCGTCAGAAAGTCCAAGACCCACTGGCAGAGGTCATAGTTCAAGCCCAGGTCCCTGAGCTTGGCTACGAGTTTGGAGGGGACTATGGTATTGAATGCTGAGCTGTATTCGATGAATAGCATTCTCACATAGTTCCCCTGCCTCTTGTCCAGGTGTGATGCTGCTGTGTGCAGCACATGGGCTATGGCGTCCTCCGTGGACATGTTGGGGCGATATGCGAATTGCAGGGGGTCCAGGTTGATGGGGAGGGAGGAACAGATGTAGCCCTTCACAAGCTTATCAAAGCACTTCATGGCTATGGAGGTGAGAGCTACAGGGCGGTAGTCGTTGAGACAAGCGGGCGTGGATTTTTTGGGTACAGGGATAATGGTGGACTTCTTCAGACAGGTGGGGATGACTGACAGCCTGTTCTAAGGACACGTTAAATATGTCAGTGAATACCGGGGCCAGTTGGTCGGCACAGACTTTTAGGATGCGGCCGGGGATACCGTCCGGTCCTGCTGCCTTCCTGATATTCACTTTCTTAAAGGTCCTCCTCACCTCATGTTCTGTTATCCTGAACACTGAGTCTCCATCGGCAGTGGTTTGTAGGCTGGTGTTGTTATTCACAGCTTCAAACCTCGCATAGAAGGTATTGAGATCATTTGCCAAGGAGATGTCACTGTTCAGCTTGATGTATAGGTGCCTTTGTAATCTGTCATCGTTCTGAGGCCCTGTCGCCTCTGGAATCAGCCTGTTCAGAAGTTCAACCTTATCCCTGTACCGCCATTTTGCCTCTATTACTGTCCTCCTTACGTTGTATCTCGCTGCCTTGTGTTCATTCATGTTGCCTGTCACAAGCCCGGCATTATAAGCTGAGGTGCATGCTTTCAGAGCCTCACGAACGGATTTGTCTACCCAGGGCTTTTGGTTTGGGTAAAATCTAATTGTGGTAGAGGGGTTTGTTTCTTCTACCAGAGTACAAACAAAGTCCAGCACTGTTTCAGTGTAGTCATTAATATTGTCTGTGTTATTGCGGAACACGTCCCAGTCTGTGCACTCAAGTGCAGCCTGGAGCGTTTCCTCTGATCCCACAGACCAACGCTTGACCTCTCGCGTTACTACAGGAACACGCTTGAGACTTTGTTTATACTCCGGTAAAAGAAAGATGGCATCATGATCTGATTTGCCAAATGCGCTAACAGCCTGAGACTTGTACCCGTTCTTAAATTGCGAGTAGCAATGGTCTAATATGTTCTCTCCTCTGGTGGGACAAGTCACATGCTGATAGAAATTCGGCGCTTGGCGCTGTTGAAATCGCCCGCAACCACAATAGCAGTGTCAACATTAGCTGTTTGGAGTAAGTTTACCTTGTCGATTAACCGTCTGTATAGTAGTGAAAGGGTTAACCTTCTGTATTCTCGCAGTGAATGGGTTAACCCTTTGGTAGTGTGGTAGTTAAAGGGTTAAAAATGCCCATACCCCTCAATGACAATCAAGGGCCAACCTCTCTCCTTGCTCTCATTAGCTTTGTCAAACCATTCTATTGTAACTTCTGTGTGTGTGTGTGTGTGTGTGTGTGTGTATGTGTGTGTGTGTGTGTGTGTGTGTGTGTGTGTGTGTGTGTGTGTGTGTGTGTGTGTGTGTGTGTGTGTGTGCGTGCGTGCGTCTGTGTGTGTGTGTGTGTGTGCGTGCATGCATGCATGGATGCACCTGTATTTGTGCCTGTATAGTATATACTATACATGCATTGCATGATGTATGTATGTGTGTGTGTCTGTGAGTCGACTCCTACACGACGGCCATGTTAATATCCATGTATCCTAGGGTGACCAAACGTCCTCTTTTGGCCGGACATGTCCTCTTTTCACGCCCTGTCCGGGCCGTCCGGGGGGGGTTTATAAATGCATGAAAATGTCCGGCTTTCACGGACCGTTTGCATATACTTAAATTGACTGGCGCATTGCACAGAATACTACGGTAATCTGTTGCGTGTGTGACGTAATCCCTGAGAAGCTTTGTGGGCGGCTCTACAACTACACTCACACACAAACAGAGGAAGAGGGGACAGAGTGGAGCGCAGCTCACATTCACAATGCCAAAGAATGTACTTTTACAGATGAACTGCAGAAGAAATTCCAAATGTACCGACCCGTCGGAACAAATGGGAGGCGAAGTTCACTAGTGCGCACACTAAATCCGAAGCCAATGTGTTATAGCGCCCCACTCGACTCGATTGATGTCGCACATGAAGCACTCAAATCAAATCCAGTACTGTGGTGTTTCTACAGACAGGAGTAACCACGGAGCAGTGACAATATTCCCAATCATAATAGTACTTTGACTGGAAGATGGGTGGCATGCAAACAAAATGATTCGAGGTTAAATACACCAAATGAGACAGCAGAAACCATTGCATAATATCTCATTGAAACATGGCAAAAAAAACGATTTGTCTGAAAAAGATATTTTCTATTATTTCATATATTTTGTTATTTATTTTTGTCCAGTAAGACTTGAAAAGAGAGCTATTATTTTGTTACAGGTTGATTTTTAAGTAATTGTGCCATTGAGATTTACCAGATAATTCTAGGCATAATCATCAAGCATGCTGATTGTTAACTTTGGTTTGGTGTGTCTTTGGTTATAGAGAGATAGTGTTGTGTTATATACAGTAAAATAATATAAATAATAATTGTATATCCATAGAGAGGAGGCATACTTTAAATATATTAAAACAATAATGCATCTTTGAGTAAACGTTGAGTATCGGCATGCGTTGCTCATGGGACGGGGTTGCACGCCGTGCAACCAGTCTGTGAGCAGAAGCACGCACATGCACACGCGTGCACACAGGAATGCGCTGCACCCGACTGATGCGCCAACTCGCAAGTACTACTTTGCATAACAATATGGCCGGTCGTCAGGTGTGTTCAAATACGTTCTCAGATACATTCACACAAAACTTGTGAATGAAATGTGTTACATTCCATTCGTAGAGGCAATTAGGCACTGTCTTTAGTCTGTGCTATGCGAGGGAACATCTATGTGCATGCGCGGGAGCGCGCGTGCGGCGTCATTAAAACATAGTGCAACCAGTCGTCCCATGAGCAACGCATGCCTGAGTATCATTAAGTATCTCGAGGCTGGGGGGGCATGTCCTCTTTTTTGGAAATCAAAATATGGTCACCCTAATGTATCCTAGGGGGGAGTAAGGTGTATTAAGACATGCACATGCATTAGTTGAGCTGCCAGGACGGTTTATTTGCGTGCAACGTCTAGCACTCGGTCCTCCTGACAGAACCAAGCCTTTAGCTCCTGACTCGCTGTAGCCATTTGTCCATGCTGTCTGGCCAGGTCGGCTACAACAAGCTTTACATCAGCAGAGCACAGACGCTCTTTCACAGTCATCTATCTCACTTAATGATGTAGCCGTGTGGAAACACTGCTACTGTTTAAATTATTTGTATTTCTTACTTTTAGTTGAAAGTGTTAGATTTTGTGTAGTCCTTTTAGGCTATGTTCACATAGGGCTGGGCGATTAATCAATTTTATCGATTAATTCGAATTAATGATTTAGGACGATTTTGTAAATTTTTAATCGATTTAAATTTTTTTAAGAGTCACCTTTTTATTTGACAAAAAGTGATGTTTGGCGAAAGTTAGATTTGCACTTTATTAATCCCAATAGGGAAATTCATTCTTGTTTGATGATCAAGAGGCACCTTTTATTTAATTTTGTTTTAAGTGAAGTTTGGTGAAAAAGCAAGTTATTGCATTATTAATCCCAATAGGGACATTCATATTTTTTTTTTATCAAGACTAACATATATATATTCTTTTTTTTAAGTGAAGATTGGTGAAAGTTAGGTTTGCACTTCAATCCCTATAGGGAAATTCATCTTGGTTTGATAATTTTTTTTGTGTCAAATAAAAACAAACGTTATTTGAATGATTTCCTTGGCGTTTCTAGTTTAACACATTCTGCGCCATTAACGAGTTAACTCATTATTGGCCGCCAAATCGTTGAGCGCCAACAACGAGTTAACTCGTTTTTATGATTGTTATTTCCTTTATTCGCTATTGGCATTCATAATTCATCCAGCAAGGCTCCGGGAGCCAGCTGGACTCTGTCTGATATTTCAACGCCTCAATACCGCCGCCTGATGGATTTCAGGCAAGTTGCACTCCACTCTAAACCGGATGTGGCGCTCTGTGCATCGGGGAAAATGGTCCGGCAGAGCTATCTTGTTATGTTGATCCAGACAAACACTTGAGTGCATTGGATCGCTTTCAAGACGCAATAATCAATATGCTTTCCGCCTTTATTGCGTCATACAAACGGAAAATGGATCGTTAAATTCATGTTATACCATAGATTGCCAGCTCTATTTGTCTATGGAGAAGTACCCCTTCTTTGCATGGCTATAACTTTTTAAATTCTATTGCTACATTGCCATTATTAGGGCCCATTCAAAGTCCTATATGTATTGTTCATTTTGTAGCAACGTTAAACTTTTTCATTCACATATTCATAGTAAAGTATGGTCTAATGTATAAGTATGTTTTCATCTCTTTCTGCAGCTTTCTCCAGAACGTGATCTATAGCCCAAAATGCATTATATTGATGATGAAATACAGTTTGATGGCAATCGGGGCGATATAAAAAATTTCAATTGGACGTACTTCTAGAATGATCTACATATGATCTGATGATGACCGGATGGGCGGGGGATCGTTTATAATTCCGTGGGCAGCGTTATATCATTCATCTAGTGTGGGTCATATGTTCATCATAACAGTTTATATGGAACACGATCAAAAATAACGCTGAATCTTACCGGATCTTCCTTGCGCCGTTGGACGTTCAGCATGGTGTAGACCGTTTTCGATTATGGGATGTTTATCCTGATGAACCATTTCCAGCTTGTATAATACTATATACGTCCAAATCATGTTGTTTATCGAGTTATTGGCAATGGATCGCTATATATTGTGACGAGCCAGAGTGCCGGCAGCCAAACCGAGTGCCCGGAAGTAATATGGCCGACCAGCACAACCTCCACAGCACTTCCTGTTTGGCGATTGCGCCGATCGGCCACCAGATGGCGCTCCTGAACCGCCAGAGAGCTCAGTGGGTCCTCCTGGTGGATCTCAGGCCAGCGGAGGGGAAATATGAATCCGATCACAGATTTTTGAAATATTGATATTAAAGACGCTGTAAAGCGTCCTTCGGCAACTTGAGCATGGCCGGGAATGACGCTGTAAAGCGTTTCCCGGCAGTTAAAGTGTTAATGATGTAGCCGTGTGGAAACACTGCTACTGTTTAAATTATTTGTATTTCTTACTTTTAGTTGAAAGTGTTAGATTTTGTGTAGTCCTTTTAGGCTATGTTCACATAGGGCTGGGCGATTAATACATTTTATCGATTAATTCGAATTAATGATTTAGGACGATTTTGTAAATTTTTTATCGATTTAATTTTTTTTTTTTTTTTTTTCAAGAGTCACCTTTTTTTTTGACAAAAAGTGATGTTTGGCGAAAGTTAGATTTGCACTTTATTAATCCCAATAGGGAAATTCATTCTTGTTTGATGATCAAGAGGCACCTTTTATTTAATTTTGTTTTAAGTGAAGTTTGGTGAAAAAGCAAGTTATTGCATTATTAATCCCAATAGGGACATTCATCTTTTTTTTATCAAGACTAACATATATATATTCTTTTTTTTAAGTGAAGATTGGTGAAAGTTAGGTTTGCACTTCAATCCCTATAGGGAAATTCATCTTGGTTTGAATTTTTTTTTTGTCAAATAAAAACAAACGTTATTTGAATGATTTCCTTGGCGTTTCTAGTTTAACACATTCTGCGCCATTAACGAGTTAACTCATTATTGGCCGCCAAATCGCTGAGCGCCAACAACGAGTTAACTCGTTTTTATGATTGTTATTTCCTTTATTCGCTATTGGCATTCATAATTCATCCAGCAAGGCTCCGGGAGCCAGCTGGACTCTGTCTGATATTTCAACGCCTCAATACCGCCGCCTGATGGATTTCAGGCAAGTTGCACTCCACTCTACACCGGATGTGGCGCTCTGTGCATCGGGGAAAATGTTCCGGCAGAGCTATCTTGTTATGTTGATCCAGACAAACACTTGAGTGCATTGGATCGCTTTCGAGATGCAATAATCAATATGCTTTCCGCGTTTATTGCGTCATACAAACGGAAAATGGATCTAGCAGATCTAAATCAAATAATTGGAATATTTTTTCTCCAGACTCATCGGCCACAGGTAAGAGGAATCTAACGTTAATTCCAGCTCGATTGTCCATTTATTTCATTGCAATCCATCTGATCAACGTATGATGTCGTACTAAAGAAAGCCGTTACTGACAATCAAGGAATCATAAACGATCCCCCCCCTTTCCTTCATGCATGAGGGAGCATAATGTATACAGAGTGTGACAGAGCGGATCTGTCACTGACACCGAGCAGCACTCACGCACACATACACACACCAAACATTCATCATTGGACTAAAATCTGATTGGAAAGAGAACTGCAACCCCCCCCTTCATTAATTTCATATATCATATACCTTCAGACATTATCATATACACCTACATTCATCTTATCATACATACATACATTCACTCATCATATATACATTCATATGTATAATCAAACATGCATACATATTCATTAACCTTATCATACATGCATTCATACATATTACCATACATTCATATATCCATTCATACATATATTTATTTATTGGGTTGTGTATATGTAACCCAGGTTTCAGATACGTACCTATTTAAGTTATAAGGACCTGAATAGTTAAGGCTATTATGTAAGAACATAGTTGATATCATTGAGTACCAAGCCCTTTAAATTACCGATTGCCCCTTTAATTCGCATGATGACGTGAGTAAGGTACCAAGCCCTTTAAATTACAGATTGCCCCTTTAATTCGCGTGATGACGTGAGTAAGGTAGACGTCACGACAGCCACGTTTTGCTCTCAGCTCGAGTCTTGCTACTGGGCAGATGCAGACAGATCCCCGTTGATATAACACGCATGATAACGTTGCTGGATAATTAGACGAAATAGTATGATAAAACCAGTTATCAAACAGTTATAGAAGATTCCCCCATTTGCAAAACCGAAGAAGCGTTGCAGTAAAGTAGCTGTAGCTGCGGTTTTGGTGAGTTAAATCAATATTGTGTGCTATTCAATTGTCGAGTGTTAGCTTTATGCTACAATGCTAATAACGTTAGTTTAGCTTCAGTCTGAGTCATACACGAATTGCCCCAAGCTCAATATGGTTAAATGGAAACTGGGAAGGAACCATTTCAGAAGCACTTATAATTGTATTGATATGCTGTTATGATAGGAACAAGATTTATACATTTTGAATGTTTTGAGAGTTTAATATGAACGTGGAGAATGTCCCAAATGCTAACGCACTTTAGCCTAACTTAGCATAGGACAGGTGCAGTGATGCCGGTAACGCGTTACTAAGTAACGCGTTATTGTAATCTGATTACTTTCCCCCGAAAATAGTAATCTAACGCGTTAATCTTTAAAAGCCAGTAATCTGATTGCAGTTACTTGTCCAAGTGGCTGTGCGTTACTATTTCGTTACTATCTCATCATAAATTCATAATGCAGGCGGAATGCAGTATTTTATTTCGTTTTCGACAGTCAAAAATACATTTTGAGCTGTTTTTCTTTTGGGAGTGACGTAGTGTGGCAGTGAAAGGGTTACACAAGAATGTGTCCCGCGGCGTGACTGGACACTCTGTCTGTGAGTGACTCTGCTTTGGTACAATCACATTCCCCATCCACAGTCTGCGAATCAGAGGCAGAGTAGGGCGGGTCTTCACAGCACGTCATGTGACATATGCGCCAATCGTGTGACAGCAGGGCTCCGTCGTCGGAGAATTCCACCCCAAAACGCTTGGCAAAATTAAAAGTGAGTTTCTGTTCAGACTTCCATCCCAAAAACGCTCGTCTAAACAGGGCCTCAGTCACTACTTCACGTTCATATGCGGAGGAAACAAAATACTGTCTACCGCTAAAAACAGCACATCCAATTGCATTGAAAGCATCTGGAATCACAACACTAGCCGACGCTTCGACTAGGTACAGGAGGACTCGGAGGCCAGCCAAACAGCAAAAGAGAGAGATTGTTTCTTTCCCTATTGATTAATGTATATTTGATGGTGGCAGAGCAAAAGCTCTTATTTGCCAGATTTACAGTTAATTTACATGTTAAAGAGAGACTGATTGTATGTTTATAGAGAGACATTTATAAAAACAATTTAATAGTTACAGTTGATATAATTGAATAGTTCAGCCTGCATTTGTTAGATGTGAATGGATACACTGGTTTTGTAAAACCACTGGCTGGCTGCTCTAATGCTGTGAGCATCATAGACTGTTGCTTTACCATACTTGATGGTACAGAAGCTGAAGCACTAGTTTAACAATTTACGTTATGTGCAGAGAAACAAGTTAAAAACTATTTATGCACTTTCAATAAAGCGTTTAAAAAAAAACGGTTGGGGGAACGACGACTTCGTAACCTAGTTACTTTCAAAGTAACTAAGTTACTCTGATAATCAAGTAATCAGTAAAGTAACTTGGATTACTTTTTAAAGGAGTAATCAGTAATCAGTAATCGGATTACTTTTACAAGTAATCTGTGGCATCACTGGACAGGTGTACATTCCCACGTGCAGTGATGAGACGGCCTGCTGTAGCTTAGCATAGCTAACGGTAGCCTGGTTGATTATTCATTCTGAAATTAGATGAAAAGATGGTGATTTGATAAAAATGGTAAATAAGCTTTTATTTTCCGAATGCCTGCGAACACGCAGGCCAGGTTTTATACAGTAGGATACCCCAGCATTCCATTCTACTCTGGGAGCAGTCCCAGGAGTCCATCCATCTCCACGTGTGCCCATGAGGGAAGGAGGCGGTGTGCTAGATGACACAAGATGGCGAGCCAACCCATTGAACCTCTGATATAGCTCAAGGCTAACCCAAGCCTGATTCGAATACCCCTGTTGCACAATCCCCGTTGCTTCAACAGTCTGGTAGGGTTGAACTGAAAGAACTTGAACAATAAGAACTTGAACCATAAGAACTTGAACTATGAGAACTTGAACTATAAGAACTTGAACCATAAGAACTTGAACTGATTGAACAAGAGCACAAGGACATTCCAAGGCTTCGGCCCAGTTCACCTTTTGTTACTTTGATATTGTATTTTTGTATTTGATTTAATTTGCTACTCGAACCACTGATGGTTCTCATGTAAGGAAAGAAGGTTAAAGGGTAACTTCACCTAAAATGGTATTTGCATTCCCATAACCTAGAGTATTGATGACATTGATTATGGTTGAATCACTGATGATTTTCCTGTAAAGAAAGAAGGTTCAAAGAAGGCTCATCTTTATCTCAATATGTGTAACTAAAATGTGTAAATTATACTTCCAATTCAAATTGATGCCTTGTCAATGTTAAGTTAAGTTTCCAATGTTCTCTCTGAATGTAACATCCATAACGCTGGAATTGGCCGCTACTGAGCGCTCCTTTCTATTTCTCTCAGGCGAGGTTGAAAAATAAAGAGAGTGCTGTCATCACGTAGCCAGCCTGAAGGGACTGCGAGAGATAATTCATAACTCGTACACACACGCACTTTGTCCACGCACTTTGTCTCGGCCAAACAGACAGTAGTTAATGTTTTAGCGCGAAGCTTAATACAAGGGGGAATACTTTTAATTCATAACGTTCGGTTGGGTGTATTCTCGAGAATGAAAATAATAATGATGCACCTCTTCCTTCCTTGCACATAAAAAGCAAGTAGTTAATGTTTTAGCGCGACGTCATACACTGGTGCAGTGGTGGTGAGGTTTGCAAAGACTACTTTTAATACCTCTGCGGGGGTCTAACACCTATTCACAGCGCTATTGTGTGTGTGCGCGCGTCCTTGTATGTGACGTGCTGTAGTTTTTATCGCAAATGGAGATTATTACAATCATACCTTCTAGCAAGAATTAAACGTATTTACAAGTCGTATTACGTTTAGCAAGTAAGGAGACGTATACCTTATATGTCAAAGCACTAGAAATGGTCATTTTTCTATTTTTATCGATTTCTGACAAGATGTACTTTTTTAGCATTTAGGAGAGATTTTAATTCTTTTGTTCTCCGCCGACGGGTTCAAAGCTCCAGCCAGCCCCCTAAGGGTTAAAGGGTAATTTCACATAAAAAGGTAATTGCATTCCCCTAATCTAGAATATTCCAAATTGTACTTTTGTTGTGTTACACCTTCCAAGGAAGAGTTTAAAGGAGCATTTCACCTGTTAAGGTACTTGCGTTCCTGCACATTTAAAGGTTTAAATTAATATGTTTAAACACTTACCTGGTGAAATGATAAACTGAAATAGAGTTTACTGATGATAAAAGGATACGTTTAATATCCAACCTTGAATCTAGCTTAGCTAGAGATAACCTCAGAGACGTCTGAAACTGAACCAAACCTAATGTGTTGATTTAATCAATCTAGGACTTGATATCGAACTAACCCTCCTTAAAGGAGAGGTTATAGAAAGAACCTAATGTGAGGTTTGGTTGGTTCCCCGCCACACGCTCTCCTGAGGAATGGTGCTGATTGGTGCATTCCCCGCCGCACGCTTTTTGAACGATTGCCACTTTCATCACGCAGCTGTCATAGTTTGTGATTAGCGCCCCAGAGGGCTTTATATACCGGGACCTTCCTTCTATCGTTGTCGGGTCGTTCTGGAATACAACTGCATTTGCCTGTTTTTTCCCCGTTGCTGTTCCTGGTCTACTTTCTCTCCAGGACCTTTCTGTGGAGAACCGCTGTTGAGAACCTTGTTCCCCGTTTGGAGCTGCGCCTTGTTTTGCCCGCTTTACGCGTTGCGCTTGGGTGAGTGGAACCAAACCCCTCTGGATTATTCTGATTGTGTGTATTGAAGAAACACTGAAGACTGTCACTATCGTTTGGTTCTGGATTATTCTGATTGTGTGTATTGAAGAAACACTGAAGACTGTCACTATCAATTGGTTCTGGATTATTCTGATTGTGTGTATAGAAGAAACACTGAAGACTGTCACTATCAATTGGTTCTGGATTATTCTAAATTGTGTGTTGTGGGGAACACTGAAGACTGTCACTGTCAATTGGTTCTGGACCCAGCTAGGGAGGAGGGAACCACACTGCCTCTGTGTTTCGTTGGACTGTTTCTGATATCTCTCTCTCTCCGTTTTCCACCTTGAGCGAAAGCTGGGAGTATCTGCAGAGCCGCTACAACGTCACATGCCAATTCCCCACCACTATCTGCTGGGAGTATCTGCAGAGCCGCTACAACGTCACATGCCAATTCCCCACCACTATCACCAGGAGGATTCTGCAGAGCGGCAGATGACTCTGCCGAAGGCAGTCTCCCTATTTGTTTGATTATTGTACTTATCCTTCTTTTGACTCTGTAAATAAATACGCCCTAGCATTTGGCTAACTCTGAACTTCCTGTCTGTGCCGTTGCGTTTGAGGTCGGTTACAAACCATAACATTACGACCCGACCATGACGACCTCAGCCGACACAGACAGGGTCAGAACAGCGTTGGCGGTCCAGATTGAGTTAACCAACGACCACAGCCTACAGCTAGGTGCGGCTGCGGCTGCTGTACAGGAGCTCCGAGACCAGGTCCTGCCTATTCAGGAGTCCCTTGGCTCTCTGGCTAGCCTGCAGACAGCCCAGGGTAATCAGCAGACTAATATTCTCCACCAGTTACAAGCGCTGAGTGAAGCCGTTAACACCTTGCTTTTAACCCCACCTACTTCAGGAGCCTCGGCCGGAGCATCACCCGCAGCCGTGGCAGGCCCCGCGCCTCCCGATCCCGCACCTCGGGAGCCCCGTCTCTCCGAACCACGGTTGTTCAACGGTAACTTCGAGGATTGTGCCACATTCATCATGCAATGTGAGTTGGTTTTTCGTCATCAACCCAGCCGATTCACTTCAAGGGGAGCCCGAGTGGCTTATATGACTAACCTGCTCTCAGGCCCGGCAGCCCAGTGGGTTACTGCCTACTGGGCAATGGGGGCTGATTTCTGTTTTTCCTACCCAGACTTCGTGGCTGAGCTCTGCAGGGTTTTCCACCACCCAGCCCGTGGCCAGGACCCTGGAGCTCGGTTGGGCACCTTCCGGCAGGGCAGTGGCGGGGTCACCGACTACGTGCTGGAGTTCAGACTGGCGGCAACGGAGAGCGGCTGGAACGATCAATCGCTTCGTCTCACCTTCATGAGGGGGCTCAACGACGCTGTCAGGGACTAGCTCGCGACCCGTGAGGAACCTGAGTCCCTCGAAGACCTATTCAGCCTCGCCATTCGCATCGACGGACGCCTCCAGGAGAGAAGACGTGAGAGAACCCGACCGGGTCCTCCAGAGGTTCCCCAGACCCCCCGTACTCGTGACGGTACTGCGGTCCGCCCTGCTCCCAACACAACTGGTGGTTCCTTCCCCTCCCGTTCGGTGCCCGGGGAGGAACCCATGCAGCTGGGACGTTCACATCTTAGCCAAGCTGAGCGGGAGGCGAGGTTCAGGTCCGGCCTTTGCCTCTACTGCGGTCGGGAGGGACACCGTATCGCCAACTGCCCCACCCGGCCAAAAGATCAGGCTCGCCGGGACCCCGGGAGATCCTGGTGAGCCGTTTTTCTCGTTCCCAGAGCCGTGCACCACCTAGCCGTCTGATGAGCGTCACCCTGGCCTGGGCGGACCAACAGGCCACGGTGGAGGCACTCATCGACTCGGGTGCTGACGAGAGTTTCCTAGACTTCGAGTTTGCTACCCGGGCCAACATTCCACTAGAGGACCTCGTGAGGCCATTGGAGGTGTTCGCATTGGACCAACACCGCCTGGCTGACATCACTCAACGCACCTGTCCTGTCCTGCTCACCATTGCTGGTAACCACGTTGAGAGACTCCAGTTTTTTATCACCAGATCCCCTCTTGTCCCAGTAGTCCTGGGCCGGCCCTGGCTCGCGCTGCACGAGCCCCACATCGCCTGGTCCTCCAGTACCATCAGGGGGTGGAGCTCCTCCTGTCATGCCCAGTGTCTTCAGGCGGCGTCCTGTCCCTCGCCCCGGAGATCCGTTTGTGAGCCGCCTCCGGACCTCTCGACCATACCCCCCGAGTACCACGACCTCGAGGAGGTTTTCAGTAAGTCCAGGGCTCAGGCCCTTCCGCCTCACCGGCCTTACGACTGTGCCATCGACCTCCGCTCAGGGGCCCCCCTTCCCGGCAGCCGCCTCTACAGTCTGACCGTCCCTGAGAAGGCAGCGATGGATCAATATCTCTCTGAGTCCTTGGAAGCAGGACTCATTCGGCCTTCCTCCTCCCCTGTGGCGGCCGGTTTCTTCTTTGTTGGGAAGAAGGACGGAGACCTTCGACCCTGCATCGACTATCGCCAGCTCAACGAGATCACCATTAAGAACAAGTACCCTCTTCCTCTCATGAACTCCACCTTCGAGCCTCTCACCCAGGCTACCGTCTTTACCAAGCTGGACCTCCGGAGTGCCTACCATCTGGTCCGTATCCGAGAGGGCGATGAGTGGAAGACCGCCTTCAAGACTCCCAGGGGCCACTACGAGTACCTGGTAATGCCGTTCGGCCTCAACAACGCTCCGGCGGTATTCCAGGCGCTCATGAGCGACGTCCTTCGTGACATGCTGGAGGAGTTTGTGGTAGTATACCTAGACGACATCCTCATTTTCTCGAAGACCCTCGAGGAACACATCCAGCATGTCCGCCGTGTGCTGGAGCGCCTCCTCCACAATCGGCTCTTCGTCAAGGCAGAGAAGTGCCGATTCCACTCCGACTCCGTCGATTACCTGGGCTTCATCGTGGAGAGAGGCTTGACCCGAGCTGACCCTCGCAAGATCCGGGCCGTGGAGGAGTGGCCGGAACCCACCACTCGGAAGGAGTTACAGAGCTTCCTCGGGTTCGCCAACTTCTACCGAAGATGCATCCGGAACTACAGTCAGGTGGCGGAACCGCTTACCAGGCTGACCTCTCCCACCCTGCCGTTCGACTGGTCCTCAGCGGCGTGTGCTGCGTTCCGCTCCCTCAAGAAGAGGTTCACTTCCGCTCCGATCTTGCTCCATCCAGACCCCAAGAGACAGTTCATCGTAGAGGTGGACGCCTCGGATACTGGACTAGGAGCTATCTTATCCCAGCGGTCAGCAATGGACCAGAAGGTACATCCGTGCGCCTTCTACTCACGTCGTTTCCTCCCTGCCGAGAGGAACTACGACATCGGCAATCGGGAGCTGCTGGCGGTTGTGGCTGCCTTGGAGGAGTGGCGTCATTGGCTAGAGGGGGCCGAGGAGCCATTTACCATTTGGACGGACCACAAGAACCTGACGTACATCCGTGCTTCCAAGCTCCTCAATGGCCGGCAGGCAAGATGGGCCAGCTTCCTCAGTCGGTTCGACTTCTCGCTGACATTTCGCCCTGGTTCCCGCAACACGAAGGCCGACTCCCTGTCCCGGTTACACTCCAAGGGGGCTCCAACCACTGAGGACCCGACTCCCATCCTCCCAGAGGCCAGGGTGGTAGGAGTAGTCACCTTGGGCATCGAGGGGGTGGTAAGGCGTGCCCTACGCTTCCATCGCGCTCCAGGCAATGTACCGGTTCATCGTCTCTTCGTCCCCGACTCAGTCCGGTCCCGGGTCCTCCAGTGGGGCCATACCAGCCGGTTCGCCTGCCACCCAGGCGTTCATCGCACGTTCTCCTTCCTGGCTCGTCGATTCTGGTGGCCCACCATGAGGAACGACGTCAAGGAGTTCGTACTGGCCTGCACAGTCTGCGCCCGCAGCAAGGCCTCCCACCAGGCACCCTCCGGGCTATTGGAGCCGCTTCCCATTCCGAGCCGCCCTTGGTCCCATGTGGCGTTGGACTTCGTCACGGGTCTTCCTTCTTCCCAGGGGAACACGTGCCTACTGACCGTGGTGGATCGGTTCAGCAAGGGGGTTCACCTCGTGGCCCTTCCCAAGCTTCCCTCGGCGGCCGAGACGGCGGACCTCCTGACACGCCACGTGTTTCGCCTCCATGGGTTTCCCCAGGACGTCGTCTCGGACCGAGGGCCCCAGTTCACTTCCCAGGTATGGCGGGCTTTTTGCAAGGGATTGGGGGCAACGGTCAGTCTTTCCTCTGGTTATCATCCCCATATTAACGGACAAACGGAGAGGATGAACCAGAGTGTGGATTCTGCTCTTTGGTGTGTGGCTGCCGAGAAACCCGCTTCTTGGAGCCGTTTCCTTCCCTGGGTCAAGTACTCCATCAACTCCATGGTCAGTTCCGCCACCGGCCTCTCACCCTTTGAGGTATCCCTGGGCTACCAACCCCCTCTTTTCCCTGCACAGGAGTCGGAGGTGGCAGTTCCCTCTGTACAGGACCACCTCGACCGGTGCCGTCGGGTCTGGGAGATCACCAGGACTGCGCTGCTCCGGTCATCGGAGCGCGCCAGTCGTGGGGCTGACCGGCGCCGGGTCCCTGCGCCGACGTACCACCCTGGGCAGAGGGTGTGGCTTTCCGCAAGGGACCTTCCGCTTCGGTCCTCGGCCAAGAAGCTTAACCCCCGGTTCGTCGGTCCTTTTGAGGTTCTGAAGGTACTCAGTCCGGCGGCGGTGAGTCTTAAGCTTCCTGCGTCCATGCACATTCACCCCGTTTTCCATGTGTCCCAGGTTAAGCCTGTCTCTCTCAGTCCCCTGATGCCTCCTGCTCCGGAACCACCTCCTCCCGAGATGGTGGACGGTCACCCCCAGTGGCAGGTCCGCCGGTTGATGGGCGTTCGACGGCGGGGTCGGGGGTTCCAGTACCTGGTGGACTGGGAGGGGTACAGCCCGGAGGAACGGAGCTGGGTCTCCCGCCAGCTCATCGTGGACCCCGGCCTGATCACCGACTTCCATCGTGCCCATCCGGCGAGCCGGGTCGGGCTGGTCGCCAGGTGGCTCCCGTGGAGGGGGGGGTACTGTGAGGTTTGGTTGGTTCCCCGCCACACGCTCTCCTGAGGTATGGTGCTGATTGGTGCATTCCCCGCCGCACGCTTTTTGAACGATTGCCACTTTCATCACGCAGCTGTCATAGTTTGTGATTAGCGCCCCAGAGGGCTTTATATACCGGGACCTTCCTTCTATCGTTGTCGGGTCGTTCTGGAATACAACTGCATTTGTCTGTTTTTTCCCCGTTGCTGTTCCTGGTCTACTTTCTCTCCAGGACCTTTCTGTGGAGAACCGCTGTTGAGAACCTTGTTCCCCGTTTGGAGCTGCGCCTTGTTTTGCCCGCTTTACGCGTTGCGCTTGGGTGAGTGGAACCAAACCCCTCTGGATTATTCTGATTGTGTGTATTGAATAAACACTGAAGACTGTCACTATCGTTTGGTTCTGGATTATTCTGATTGTGTGTATTGAAGAAACACTGAAGACTGTCACTATCAATTGGTTCTGGATTATTCTGATTGTGTGTATAGAAGAAACACTGAAGACTGTCACTATCAATTGGTTCTGGATTATTCTAAATTGTGTGTTGTGGGGAACACTGAAGACCGTCACTGTCAATTGGTTCTGGACCCAGCTAGGGAGGAGGGAACCACACTGCCTCTGTGTTTCGTTGGACTGTTTCTGATATCTCTCTCTCTCTCTCTGTTTTCCACCTTGAGCGAAAGCTGGGAGTATCTGCAGAGCCGCTACAACGTCACATGCCAATTCCCCACCACTATCTGCTGGGAGTATCTGCAGAGCCGCTACAACGTCACATGCCAATTCCCCACCACTATCACCAGGAGGATTCTGCAGAGCGGCAGATGACTCTGCTGAAGGCAGTCTCCCTATTTGTTTGATTATTGTACTTATCCTTCTTTTGACTCTGTAAATAAATACGCCCTAGCATTTGGCTAACTCTGAACTTCCTGTCTGTGCCGTTGCGTTTGAGGTCGGTTACAAACCATAACATCTAAAAGGGATACTTCAAACAACTACTACCTTGAACTACTATATGTCTGTATGTCTATATGTTTAGCTAGCGCGCAAATAATAAATTCTGGTTATTATTATAACTCTGTCTCTGGTCATTGTTCTTATATTGTGCATATTTACTCCTCTCCTCGTTTCGTACCTAGAACTGTGCCTGTGGCGAACAGCTGTTACAAGTAGGTGACACAAGTGCTACATATATATAATTATTTATTGGGTTGTTGTGAGGGTATTGGTGTTGGAGGTTGTTTTGATATAATGTGTGTAGGAAACGGCAAATCAATTGATGTGTAGCACCTGTTTAGTAATGTTAATTAATTATGTGTGGCACCTGTGGAGGGGGAGGAGTCCAGGTGTTCATGAGGGCTGTGTGCCCAAGGTTTGGGATTCTTGCCCTGCATCAGTTACGTTGAAGGTGACTGAGGGAAGTGCTGTGAGTGTTGTGTTAGTCTGTTTGTCTCTGTGTGGGGCTTCACCAGATAACGGTTGCAAAATGGGTAACTAGGGAAGCGCCACACAGTAAGTGTTTGGCTGTCATGATGACGTTATTGTGGAACGCATCTGATAGACTGCAGAGGTAGTATAGTATTTTTGTTATTTTGATTATGTCACTTGTTATGAATGTCACCTCTGCACCTTGGAAGGCTGGGCAATAAAAGCAACCTCAACACCTCTTATTCCGACTATGCCATAATTTGTGTGAGTTTGGCCGAGGGAGAAAAAGGACCCCGTCACACCGAGCATATGCATTTGAATTTTTTAATATAGCGTGTATAGGAACCAAACGCCAATCGATTATGTATAATATGCGTCGGGGCCTATAACTCGAGTTCTAGGAATTACTGCTCTACACTCTAAAAACATACTTATATTCACAACGGTACTAACACGACGATGTATGAATGGGAAAATATAACGTTCCCACATCCGGAACGATAGATACCCGATGTTGAATGGACCATAGTAATAATGTCGATATAGCTATAATATTTAAAAAGTTATAGCCCTGCAATGAAGGTGAGCGACTCCATAGGCTTACAGCACTGGCAGAGAGTGGTATAAGATAGGCAAACTGTGTGGCACAGAATGTGTTGGTCAATGTTTAAAAATATATATATTTTAGCCAAGAGTAAAGAGCATAACCCTATCAAAAACAGTAGTCAAATTGTATATTTTCATTTTTACCAATGTTTTATATGTTTTATTGGAAATACAAATGTATTGGAAAATGCTAATTATCGTAAAAAACGCAAGAAATGACAAAATCCAGATTCAACCCTGCATTGGAAAGAGGATCATTTTCCCTATCCATAGATGTATGATTTGGCCATAATAATGTCAAGGTCAAGTTCAAGGTCAAATATCGAATTTATAATTAAAGTCGATTATCATTAATTACTGTATCTACAAATCCTTCTGTTTAATCATCTTCCCGCAGTTCATTTGCTTAGATTTTTTGTACACATGATCTCAATAAGGTGGTGAATGAGCTCAGTGAGCATTTTCTTGTGCCCCGTATACATTTTTGATCATCATCAAAATCATAAATCATAATTAATCATAATTAATTTATTCTTTACAATTTACTCAGCCTAGTAACAGACACAATATTTCTGACACTGGAAATACATACCCCCAGTCCCTAGATGTTGCTAGATACCAAGAACATGCAAATCGCTGCTGTCGGGACAAAACCTCATAACTCCATTTTTTGAATTTTTTTTTTATTATATAAATCAACTCCGTAGATCATCCTCCATATGTGTGTGTGGGTTTTACAAAGTTTAAACAATGGAAAAGCATTAAACCGATCATCTGTCTAAACCTCCTAACTCTATTCACCCTCAAATCTGTGTTAGTTTTTTTCATCTGCTGAAAAGTTGGGTTTTTGGAGTTATGAGGTTTTGTCCCGACAGCAGCGAAATGTACCTTGCAGAAGTGGAGCAATCTTCCATTTACTTAGGCATGTACCTTTTAGGCGAAAACGGTCTACAGATTAACTGGTTAAAAAAAAGAATGCCTGTCTATAGGGCAGTGGTTTATACAGTAGCTATCCTTGCTACTTGTTGCATGATTTGCCTATACTCTGCTACAGTATCTCTGTGCAATTATACCATTGTTGAATACAAATCTGATCATATAATTTCAAATAGAATTCATGGTTTTGGAGTAAAAAGCCTTAATATGCTTATACCAGGTTCAATTAAATGCAGAGGTCAGGGTAATTTAAATTATTTAATATAGCCTATATTTTCACTAAACTCACTGGGAAGGCAATCCTTCAGAACTACAGGACCCCAGTATAACATGAAGGATCGGAGCTCAGTAGCTTTCCAACGATCAAGCTCATTCAAACCTCTTGGCTTGCGATTGAATTCAACAGGGGTGTGGGAATGTAACACCAGCAATTTGCTTGATATACTGTTAACTGTTTGTGAAGGAAGCCTAGTGGCTAGATTGCCCTTTAACCACATATGCAACAGTTTTCTCATCAACCCAAGACAACAGAGGTGCATATAATCTATTGGGAATGAAGAAACCATCTTTACAATCCCTGTTAAAGGACTGCGTTTCTGTTTCAAGTAGTGTTCCTCATCAATCATATCACAATAACTCGAATCCGTCCTGAGCCTGATATTTGTTTCAGGATACGTCATTTTGTTCCTCCACACACCCTCTTGGTCACACTTGTCACACCCTGAATAACCATTATGTGACTTAATATTCTTAACGTAGGCCCTAGCAGGAGCATCACACACAAATGAGGAAACCTGTACATTCAATTTCTTACCATTATGAACAATGCCATTATCCAGCACATTTTTAAGGTCACTAACAAATTTCTGCAGATACTCAACAACACACTTTGGCTTGCTTAAACCACTAAATATGCCGACAATAAATGGGGACTTAGTGTAATCACAATTCAGGATTGCAAGTATAGGCCAGAATTGAAGTCTTGAACTCCTAAAGAGGGGGAGACCATCTATATTGAACTGTAAAGTAAGAGTTGTGAGGTTCACTGGTAAACTCAAACATTTTAATCGTGAAAGTATTCCTCGCACCAATCCAAAATGATAGTACTCGCCACCTTGCATTTGAGTGGTTGCAACATGAGATTGTGTTCCAAGCAGAGTCCTTCCATCTTTAGGGAGCTTAGGGTGAAATAGCTTTAAGATGGACAGCAGAGCAGACAAAGCAACAAGACTAATGGAGTAGGATGTTGCCCAATATCTTAGGCTCCTTATAAGCAGATCCGAATCAGATCAGAATGATCATTTTCCATTTGCACATCGGACTCAACTTCATCATTGCCAGCTACACTGCCATCTATATGACCATTTTCTATGTTTACATGTGAAGCTGGTAGTGCATCTAGTTGGGAAAAGTGTGAGCTTGTGAAGGCAGGTTCCCTATTCACACAGGGGTAAATATTTTCTCTTTGATTATGCAGAGATTCCTCATATTCCTTAAGGATATCTTTCTCTATGCCCCTTACAGTTCGAATGACTACGTCTTTTAGCCCAATACGATTCATAAGAAGCCATCTTAACCCATTAACTCCCGGAATGAAAGGTATAACAACATATACAACATATACAACAGGTCTAAATAGAAAAGAGGTGTTGCTGATTATAATTTTTTTGTTATTACTTGGCCAGTGTTTTGCAGTGAACCCTCCAGTCCTCTTGTAGCACAACCCTGAAAATAGAGGGGACAAATTTATAAAAAATAATACATAAAACAAATATATAAATCAGCCAAATTATTAATTTATCAGGTCCTTCCAACATATTTTAAAATATTTTAACCTCTTCCACCCGGAGCCTATTTTCTGAAAATCCGCCTAAAATATATACCTAGATAAATGGAATATTGCTCCACTTGTTATGGTTTGTAACCGACCTCAAACGCAATGGCACAGACAGGTAGTTCAGAGTTAGCCAAATACTAGGGCGTATTTATTTACAGAGTTAAAAAAAGGGTAAAGTACAATTATCAAACAAACAGGGAGACTGCCTTCGGCAGAGTCATCTGCGGCTCTGCAGAATCCTCCTGGTGATAGCGGTGGGGAATTGGCATGTGACGTTGTAGCGGCTCTGCAGATACTCCCAGCTTTAACTCAAGGTGGAAACGGAGAGAGAGAGAGGTATCAGAAACAGTCCAACGAAACACAGAGGCAGTGTGGTTCCCTCCTCCCTTAGCTGTGTCCAGAACCAATTGACAGTGACAGTCTTCAGTGTTCCCCACAACACACAATTTAGCTGAGTCAGTGCAAACAAAACGAAATCTTCAGTGTCTCTTCTAAAACACACAATCAGAATAATCCAGAGGGGTTTGGTTCCACTCACCCAAGCGCAACGCGTAAAGCGGGTAAAACGAGGCACAGCTCCAAACGGGGAACAAGGTTCTCAACAGCGGTTCTCCACAGAAAGGTCCTGGAGAGAAAGTAGACCAGGAACAGCAATGGGGAAAAAGCAGGCAAATGCAGTTGTATTCCAGAACGACCCGACAACGATAGAAGGAAGGTCCAGGTATATAAAGCCCTCTGGGGCGCTAATCACAAACTATGACAGCTGCGTGATGAAAGTGGCAATCGCTCAAAAAGCGTGCGGCGGGGAATGCACCAATCAGCACCGTACCTCAGGAGAGCGTGTGGCGGGGAACGAACCAAACCTCACAGTACCCCCCCCTCCACGGGAGCCACCCGGCGACCAGCCCGACCCGGCTCGCCCGGATGGGCACGATGGAAGTCGGTGATTAGGCCGGGATCCACGATGAGCTGGCGTGAGACCCAGCTCCGTTCCTCTGGGCCGTACCCCTCCCAGTCCACCAGGTACTGGACCCCCCGACCCCGCCGTCGAACGCCCATCAACCGGCGGACTTGCCACTGGGGGTGACCGTCCACCATCTCGGGAGGAGGTGGTTCCGGAGCAGGAGGCATCAGGGGACTGAGAGAGACAGGCTTAACCTGGGACACATGGAAAACGGGGTGAATGTGCATGGACGCAGGAAGCTTAAGACTCACCGCCGCCGGACTGAGTACCTTCAGAACCTCAAAAGGACCGACAAACCGGGGGTTAAGCTTCTTGGCCGAGGACCGAAGCGGAAGGTCCTTTGCGGAAAGCCACACCCTCTGCCCAGGGCGGTACGTCGGCGCAGGGACCCGGCGCCGGTCAGCCCCACGACTGGCGCGCTCCGATGACCGGAGCAGCGCAGTCCTGGTGATCTCCCAGCCCCGACGGCACCGGTCGAGATGGTCCTGTACGGAGGGAACTGCCACCTCCGACTCCTGTGCAGGGAAAAGAGGGGGTTGGTAGCCCAGGGATACCTCAAAAGGTGAGAGGCCGGTGGCGGAACTGACCATGGAGTTGATGTAGTACTCGACCCAGGGAAGGAATCGGCTCCAAGAAGCGGGTCTCTCGGCAGCCACACACCGAAGAGCAGACTCCACGCTCTGGTTCATCCTCTCCGTCTGTCCGTTAGTCTGGGGATGATAACCAGAGGAAAGACTGACCGTTGCCCCCAATCCCTTGCAAAAAGCTCGCAATACCTGGGAAGTGAACTGGGGCCCCCGGTCCGAGACGACGTCCTGGGGAAAACCATGGAGGCGAAACACGTGGCGTGTTAGGAGTTCCGCCGTCTCGGCCGCCGAGGGAAGCTTGGGAAGGGCCACGAGGTGAACCCCCTTCCTGAACCGATCCACCACGGTCAGTAGGCACGTGTTCCCCTGGGAAGAAGGAAGACCCATGACGAAGTCCAACGCCACATGGGACCAAGGGCGGCTCGGAATGGGAAGCGGCTGCAATAGCCCGGAGGGTGCCTGGTGGGAGGCCTTGCTGCGGGCGCAGACTGCGCAGGCCAGTACGAACTCCTTGACGTCGTTCCTCATGGTAGGCCACCAGAATCAACGAGCCATGAAGGAGAACGTGCGATGAACGCCTGGGTGGCAGGCGAACCGGCTGGTATGGCCCCACTGGAGGACCCGGGACCGGACTGAGTCGGGGACGAAGAGGCGATGGACCGGTACATTGCCTGGAGCGTGATGGAAGCGTAGGGCACGCCTTACCACCCCCTCGATGCCCAAGGTGACTACTCCCACCACCCTGGCCTCTGGGAGGATGGGAGTCGGGTCCTCCGTGGTTGGAGCCCCCTTGGAGTGTAACTGGGACAGGGAGTCGGCCTTCGTGTTGCGGGAACCAGGGCGAAACGTTAGCGAGAAGTCAAACCGACTGAGGAAGCTGGCCCATCTTGCCTGCCGGCCATTGAGGCGCTTGGAAGCACGGATGAACGTCAAGTTCTTGTGGTCCGTCCAAATGGTAAATGGCTCCTCGGCCCCCTCTAGCCAATGACGCCACTCCTCCAAGGCAGCCACAACCGCCAGCAGCTCCCGATTGCCGATATCGTAGTTCCTCTCGGCAGGGAGGAAACGATGCGAGTAGAAGGCGCACGGATGTACCTTCTGGTCCGTTGCCGACCGCTGAGACAAGATAGCTCCTAGTCCAGTATCCGAGGCGTCCACCTCCACGATGAACTGTCTCTTGGGGTCTGGATGGAGCAAGACCGGGGCGGTAGTGAACCTCTTCTTGAGGGAGCGGAACGCAGCACACGCCGCTGGGGACCAGTCGAACGGCAGGGCGGGAAGGGTCAGCCTGGTAAGTGGTTCCGCCACCTGACTGTAGTTCCGGATGAATCTTCGGTAGAAGTTGGCGAACCCGAGGAAGCTCTGTAACTCCTTCCGAGAGGTGGGTTCCGGCCACTCCTCCATGGCCCGGATCTTGCGAGGGTCAGCTCGGGTCAAGCCTCTCTCCACGATGAAGCCCAGGTAATCGACGGAGTCGGAGTGGAATCGGCACTTCTCTGCCTTGACGAAGAGCCGATTGTGGAGGAGGCGCTCCAGCACACGGCGGACATGCTGGATGTGTTCCTCGAGGGTCTTCGAGAAAATGAGGATGTCGTCTAGGTATACTACCACAAACTCCTCCAGCATGTCACGAAGGACGTCGTTCATGAGCGCCTGGAATACCGCCGGAGCGTTGTTGAGGCCGAACGGCATTACCAGGTACTCGTAGTGGCCCCTGGGAGTCTTGAAGGCGGTCTTCCACTCATCGCCCTCTCGGATACGGACCAGATGGTAGGCACTCCGGAGGTCCAGCTTGGTAAAGACGGTAGCCTGGGTGAGAGGCTCGAAGGTGGAGTTCATGAGAGGAAGAGGGTACTTGTTCTTAATGGTGATCTCGTTGAGCTGGCGATAGTCGATGCAGGGTCGAAGGTCTCCGTCCTTCTTCCCAACAAAGAAGAAACCGGCCGCCACAGGGGAGGAGGAAGGCCGAATGAGTCCTGCTTCCAAGGACTCAGAGATATATTGATCCATCGCTGCCTTCTCAGGGACGGTCAGACTATAGAGGCGGCTGCCGGGAAGGGGGGCCCCTGAGCGGAGGTCGATGGCACAGTCGTAAGGCCGGTGAGGCGGAAGGGCCTGAGCCCTGGACTTACTGAAAACCTCCTCGAGGTCGTGGTACTTGGGGGGTATGGTCGAGAGGTCCGGAGGCGGCTCACAAACGGATCTCCGGGGCGAGGGACAGGACGCCGCCTGAAGACACTGGGCATGACAGGAGGAGCTCCACCCCCTGATGGTACTGGAGGACCAGGCGATGTGGGGCTCGTGCAGCGCGAGCCAGGGCCGGCCCAGGACTACTGGGACAAGAGGGGATCTGGTGATAAAAAACTGGAGTCTCTCAACGTGGTTACCAGCAATGGTGAGCAGGACAGGACAGGTGCGTTGAGTGATGTCAGCCAGGCGGTGTTGGTCCAATGCGAACACCTCCAATGGCCTCACAAGGTCCTCTAGTGGAATGTTGGCCCGGGTAGCAAACTCGAAGTCTAGGAAACTCTCGTCAGCACCCGAGTCGATGAGTGCCTCCACCGTTGCCCGTTGGTCCGCCCAGGCCAGGGTGACGCTCATCAGACGGCTAGGTGGTGCACGGCTCTGGGAACGAGAAAAACGGCTCACCAGGATCTCCCGGGGTCCCGGCAAGCCTGGTCTTTTGGCCGGGTGGGGCAGTTGGAGATACGGTGTCTATCCCGACCGCAGTAGAGGCAAAGGCCGGACCTGAACCTTGCCTCCCGTTCAGCCTGGCTAAGATGTGAACGTCCCAGCTGCATGGGTTCCTCCTCGGGCACCGAACGGGAGGGGAAGGAACCACCAGTTGTGGTGGGAGCAGGGCGGACCGCAGTACCGTCACAAGTACGGGGGGTCTGGGGAGCCTCTGGAGGTCCCGGTCGGGTTCTCTCACGCCTTCTCTCCTGGAGGCGTCCGTCGATGCGAATGGCGAGGCTGAATAGGTCCTTGAGGGAATCAGGTTCCTCACGGGTCGCGAGCTGGTCCCTGACAGCGTCGTTGAGCCCCCTCCTGAAGGTGAGACGAAGCGCTTGATCGTTCCAACCGCTCTCCGTTGCCGCCAGTCTGAACTCCAGCACGTAGTCGGTGACCCCGCCACTGCCCTGCCGGAAGGTGCCCAACCGAGCTCCAGGGTCTTGGCCACGGGCTAGGTGGTGGAAAACCCTGCGGAGCTCTGCCACGAAGTCTGGGTAGGAAAAACAGAAATCAGCCCCCATTGCCCAGGAGGCAGTAACACACTGTGCTGCCTGGCCTCAGAGCAGGTTAGTCATGTAAGCCACTCGGGCTCCCCTTGAAGTGAATCGGCTGGGTTGATGACGAAAAACCAACTCACATTGCATGATGAATGTGGCACAATCCTTGAAGTTACCATTGAACAACCGTGGTTCGGAGAGACGGGGCTCCCGAGGTGCGGGATCGGGAGGCGCGGGACCTGCCACTCGCTGCGGTGGATGCTCTGGCCAAGGCTCCTGTAGTAGGTGGGGTTAAAAGCAGGGTGTTAACGGCTTCACTCAGCGCTTGTAATTGGTGGAGAATATCAGTCTGCTGATTACCCTGGGCTGTCTGCAGGCTAGCCAGAGAGCTAAGGGACTCCTGAATAGGCTGGACCTGGTCTCAGAGCTCCTGTACAGCAACCGCAGCCGCACCTAGCTGTTGGCTGTGGTCGTTGGTTAATTCAATCTGGACCGCCAACGCTGTTCTGACCCTGTCTGTGTCGGCTGAGGTCGTCATGGTCGGGTGGTAATGTTATGGTTTGTAACCGACCTCAAACGCAACGGCACAGACAGGTAGTTCAGAGTTAGCCAAATACTAGGGCGTATTTATTTACAGAGTCAAAAAAAGGATAAAGTACAATTATCAAACAAACAGGGAGACTGCCTTCGGCAGAGTCATCTGCGCCTCTGCAGAATCCTCCTGGTGATAGCGGTGGGGAATTGGCATGTGACGTTGTAGCGGCTCTGCAGATACTCCCAGCTTTAACTCAAGGTGGAAACGGAGAGAGAGAGAGGTATCAGAAACAGTCCAACGAAACACAGAGGCAGTGTGGTTCCCTCCTCCCTTAGCTGTGTCCAGAACCAATTGACAGTGACAGTCTTCAGTGTTCCCCACAACACACAATTTAGCTGAGTCAGTGCAAACAAAACGAAATCTTCAGTGTCTCTTCTAAAACACACAATCAGAATAATCCAGAGGGGTTTGGTTCCACTCACCCAAGCGCAACGCGTAAAGCGGGTAAAACGAGGCGCAGCTCCAAACGGGGAACAAGGTTCTCAACAGCGGTTCTCCACAGAAAGGTCCTGGAGAGAAAGTAGACCAGGAACAGCAACGGGGAAAAAGCAGGCAAATGCAGTTGTATTCCAGAACGACCCGACAACGATAGAAGGAAGGTCCAGGTATATAAAGCCCTCTGGGGCGCTAATCACAAACTATGACAGCTGCGTGATGAAAGTGGCAATCGCTCAAAAAACGTGTGGCGGGGAATGCACCAATCAGCACCGTACCTCAGGAGAGCGTGTGGCGGGGAACGAACCAAACCTCACACCACTTCTACAAGGGCCATTTGCATATTCTTGTATAGGGTCATCTATCTATCTAATGTATATTCAGAGTGTCAGATTGTGTCTATTACTAGGCTTGCTTAAATTGTGATGAAACAAAGGAGAATATGAATTATGATTTTTCTTTGCATCTTTGACAGTGAATAACACCATGCTAATAATGACCAAACATTAAAAACTGCCACTGATCTCGTTCAATACCTTCTTGAGTGTAAAATAAATAAAGGGAAGAGATTATTAAACAGAAGGTTCTGTAGATACTGTACTGAATTCTCCCATCCGGTCCAATGCAATTTGAAATATTATCATAGAATATACAATAGCAGGCTTATAAATTACCTTATTATAGCCAATTCGCACATTTATATATATACATATATTATCTTTCAAATGCCCGAGTTCAATTTGGATTTAGTATCACCAGCGTGCATGAGAACAGATAATGAAATCTACTGTAATGTACAGTAGCTTTTTTATTTGATCAAGGTGGCACCATTTTGAAACTATTTTCAAATCTAATTGTTGCTGAATGCTAACAATAGGGAAGAGAAACTAACTATGTTTCAATATTTGTCATAAACGTTACCTTTTGTGGTAGAATTATCCCAAATAATAGCAGTTATTGGAATCATTCTCGAAGTCAACTTCCTGTCTGTTTAACTTTCTGTCTAAGTGCATGTCTGTTACGTTTTGGTTACTGACTACGGTCGGGAACCACCCACCATTTCTGTCACCTGTCATCTGACTACTGTCACTTGTTTTCCCTGTCATTTAGTGCTGTCACTTAGGGGTTGTGTGTGGAATGTTGGTATTTGGTCTCTATTTAACATTCCTTCCTTCTGCTTGTTATTCGTCAGGTCTTCACTATAGGCCTTCGGAGATAACACGGCCGGTTCCAGTTCTGGACCACCACTAAGCTCCATTATCTTATTCTCTCGTTCCTTTGCCCTCGGCATAGTATCCTAGTATTACTCTTTGTGTTCTTTACTATTAAAGTCGAACCTGTTCAAGAGTATACCATCTCCGTCTCTATGATTGCCTACAACAATTGGAACTCACCTACCTCCATCCTGACAGAAGACCTGACCATCAGAGTTCCAGGGAGGCGGTCATGGAGATGCTCCGGGCACAGAAGAGTGCACAGGAGCGCATGGAGGGACACCAGCAGCTGGTCAGCGCTGAGTTGGTTCGGCTGGGCGGAATCGTCAGCGCGTCGCAGGAGACGACGCATTCAGCGCTAATCACAGCCCAGCAGGCACAAGTCGAGGTGGCTGGGGTAAGGACGACGGTGGGAGAGACGGCGGCAGGAGAGGCGGCGTTCAACACAGAGGAGAATCGGGGAGCGTTTGGGCACCAGGAGCGGACCCAAGAGCCACGGTTACCCCCACCAGGTCGCTATGCGGGAGCATCGGAGGGATGCAGAGAGTTCATCACCCAGTGCTCACTCGTTTTCCAGCTGCAGCCACGTTCATTTCCCTCTTCCAGATCACAGGTCGCATATATTATCACCCTCCTCACCGGTCGAGCACTCTCCTGGGCTACTGCCGAACTGGAGAGCGGGGCATCAATCTGCGACAGTGTGGACGCCTTTACTGGGGAGTTGAGAAGAGTATTCGATACTTCCCGAGTACTCTCGATCTTCGAGGCCGGTGGGCGGCTTATCGCCTGCCGGCAGGGCCTCCGCACGGTCTCAGATTACGCCATCGAATTCCGGATCGTGGCTCGGGAGGCAGCTTGGCCAGAAATTCCCTGTGTGGTCTTGTTCGTCAAGGGACTCTCCGCACGGATGAGGGACGAGCTTGCCGTGCGTGAGATCCCTGAGCAGCTGGAAGTGCTCATCAACACCGCCATATGGATGGACAACCGACATCGGGAGAGAGAGAGGGAGCGTGAAGATACTACCCAGGTACGTGTCCCTTCTCCTCCCGGTGTTGATAATTTCCTGCAGTACACCAGTGGGCCACTGGGTGATGAATCCATGCAGCTGGGGGCGCTGTCGCTCTCAGACGACGAGCGGCGGCGCTTCATCGAGGAGCGACGTTGCTTCCGGTGCGGCCGCACCGGTCATCGCTTCGGCAGCTGTCGGGACCAGGCTGGCTCAACTCGGCGCCAGTCGGGAAGAGGAGGTGCTCCGCCGGGCCTTGAGAGGGCGCCAGCAGGTGGGCTCATCCCAGCACTACCATCTGACACACGTACATTTCTGGAGGTGGCGGTTAACTGTGGGGGTGACGTTAGGGGAACTAAGGCGCTCATTGACTCAGGTGCGGCGGGCAATTTCATTCACCTGGGGTTGGTGCGAGAATGGGGAATCCCGGTAGAGGAGTTGGGGGTTCCTATTCCTATCTACGCCCTGGACG
This sequence comes from Notolepis coatsorum, assembly GCF_963971535.1. Classification (NCBI taxonomy): domain Eukaryota; kingdom Metazoa; phylum Chordata; class Actinopteri; order Aulopiformes; family Paralepididae; genus Notolepis; species Notolepis coatsorum. The sequence continues at coordinate 45,648,474 of NC_140173.1, forward strand.
GTCAGCCCCTGGGCAGTGGGAGCGTCACTCAGCGCACTGTTCCTATACATATCCGGGTGGTGGGTGGGGGGTGGGAGTGGGTTCAATTATTTGTCATTGTCTCCCCCTATTCCGTTATGGTGTTGGGTCATCCCTGGTTGTCTTCATGTATACGTCATATTAATTGGAGCACGGGCAAGCTCTCAACGGAGGCCGACGTGAAGTCGGTCGTCGGCGAGAGTTTGTCCATTCCCTTGTCTTCCCCCCCCTCTTCTCTTTTGTGTCCTCCTTCTCTCTCCAGGATGGTGGGGAGCGTCGCAGATTCTGTTCTACCCTCTAATCTCGATTTGATAGGGGTTCCTGGCGGACGTTTTTAGCAAAACGCGTGCTAAAGCACTACCGCCTTATAGATCATACGACTGTCCCATTAATCTCCTACCCGGTACCTCCCCGCCTTGCGGGCAAATTTTCTCTCTCTCACGCCCCGAGACCTTGGCCATGAACACCTACATTGAGGAGGCATTGCTTGCGGGGCACATACGTCTTCCACATCCCCTGCCGGCGCTGGTTTCTTCTTTGTTAATAAGAAAGATGGGGATCAGCGTCCGTGCATTGATTACAGGGGATTGAATGATGTTTCCATCAAGAACCGATATCCTTTACCCCTCATGGACACTGCTTTCGAATGCTTACAGGGGGCACAGGTCTTTTCTAAACTTGACTTACGTAATGCATACAATCTGGTCAGGATTAGAGAAGGAGACGAGTGGAAGACTGCATTTAATACGCCTAATGGTCACTATGAGTATTTGGTCATGCCCTTTGGTTTGGCTAATGCTCCGGCAGTCTTCCAAGCCCTGGTTAACGACGTGTTGCGAGATTTGATTGGGGTGTCGGTGTTTGTTTACCTAGACGATATCCAAATTTTTTCTCGCGATATGGTGCAACACCAACTGCACGTTCGAGAGGTGCTAGACCGTCTCCTCAAGCATCAACTATTCGTTAAGGCTGAGAAGTGTGTGTTTCACACCGATACCGTTTCTTTCCTGGGCTTTGTGTTGACGAAGGGTGATCTGCGCATGGATTCGGCCAAGGTGAGTGCAGTCTTGGACTGGCCATAGCCTTCGTCACTCAAGGGGTTACACCGTTTTTTGGGCTTTGCAAATTTTTACAGGCGCTTTATTCGCAACTTTAGTGCCTTAACCAATCCGTTAACAGCTCTCACCAAGTCCTCTCTCCTTGGCTTTGAATGGTCGCCTAGGGCAGAGTCGGCTGTCTGCGACCTCAAACGTCGGTTTACCTCCGCTCCTGTATTGATCCGCCACGATGCAGAAGTTCCGTTCATTGTGGAGATGGATGCCTCTGACATCGCGGTGGGGGGGGGGGTGCTCTCTCAAGTTTCAAGTTTCAAGTTTCTTTAATAGTTGTCATACAGAAGTACAGAATACTTTTATACAAAATGCTTCTTACTGTTACGCTCCAGAGACTGTGCAAGACAAGACAAGATAAGTATGAAATAAAATAACATAGTATAGCATGTAAATTAGAAGTAAAAAATTAGGTCACAGTGTTCAGTATAGACATATGTACAATGTTCGATGCAGAATAGACGTAACTGAGTTACCATATAATATACAATATACTATGCAGTGTACTAATATACAATACTATATAGTGCAAAGCAGAAATGGGATGAGGTACAATTTAGGTACAATTTACAGTAGGTGTACGAGTTGTAGTGCAAATCCTTTATCAATAAATATACTGTAAAGTGTGTTTGTGTGATCTAAAGTGTGGAGAGTGGGTGCTGCAGTGTGTTGTTTGTTTAAGTGCGTGTGTGTGTGTGCTGTGTGCATTTGATGGTTGTTGCATAGTGTTTATTGTTCGTTGAGCAGCCTGATGGCCTGGGGATAGAAGCTTCTTCTGGGTCTTTCTGTGCTCGCCTTAAGACTCCGGTATCGCTTGCCTGACCGCAGCAGTTCAAAGAGGCAGTTGTTCGGGTGGCTGGAGTCCTTGATGATTCTCTTAGCCTTCCCCCTGCACCGCTTGTTGTAAATGTTCTGGAGGGTGGGAAGCCCCCCTCCAATTGTGCGTTCGGCTGAATGTGTCACTCTTTGTAGTCTGCTACGGTCTTGTGCAGTGCTATTCCCAAACCAGGAGGTGATGTTGCCAGTCAGGATGCTCTCTATTGTACATGAGTAGAAGTTCCTAAGGATCTTCTGACTGACTTGGAACTTCCTTAGGCGCCTGAGGAAGTAGAGGCGTTGTCGTGCCTTCTTCACAACACTGTCAATGTGTGTGTTCCATGTCAAGTCCTCGGATATGTGGGCTCCGAGGTACTTGAAACTGTTCACTCTCTCAACCGGTGCCCCGTCGATGCTGAGGGGGCTGTAGTCCTTGACCCCCGACCTCCTGAAGTCCACAATCATCTCTTTTGTTTTGCTGACGTTCAGGGAGAGGCAGTTCTCCTGACACCACTGTGACAGATTCTCTACCTCTTCCAGGTAGGCCCTCTCGTCGTTGGCAGAGATCAGGCCCACCACTACTGTGTCATCAGCAAATTTGATGATTGTGTTCAAGTCAAGTCAAGAGTTTTAATTGTCACGGCATACAGGTATACAATGAAATGTGGGTGGTCTTGCCCGCAACGATGTGCAATACAGTGGTACAACATATAATAGAATCAAAAATGAAAAAACAACATTGTGCAGTAAACAGGTACACACTAAAAACAGATGGGTCAATTCTATAACCCAATTTCTTGGTTAATCGTGTTGGGTTAAAATTATGGGTTAATTCTCTGAGCATAACCATTATTTGGGTTATTGAGATTTAATTTTGACCCAATGTTGACCCAATTTGTGAGTTATAATAATTATGGGTCAATTTTCTGAGACATAACCCATGTGTTGGGTCAGAGAGCTGGGTGTTTCCGCCGGGATCTGCAAAGCTACACCCCTCCCCCACTGGGAACTATATGTTCCAGTCAGTCAGACGGTCATGTTCACAGTCAACACGGTCCCACGTTCACAGTCAACACGATCCAACAAACCCTCTTCACGATCACGGAAAAGACTTCACTGACTCAAGGTAAGATCTCGTTTCGTTAGCACAGTATTTATATCTCAACCCATCCATTGTACATATTGCGTTGTGTTAACCATGCACTGTGAACGTTGTGGAACTAAATTAGCTAGCTCTTCACAGCTATCTGTCGCGTCATCAGCTATCTAGCTAGCTAGCTATCCACCGCAAGTTGCAACTTAGCTACTCATTTCTATAATCGGTTCATCTCTAACCTTGTAAAAATATGTGGTAACCTCTATTAATAAATAAGCCACATGACACGACACATAAATCATTACCGTTCAAGCATGCTACCGAAAGTGACCAAGTCTATGAGTATTACAAAGGTTCTGGCTAGTAGCTAGGCCTAGTTAACCAGTACTAGTAACGTTACTGTTATTGCTAATTTTACCGTGTTTTGGGTTGTAATGATACCAGATTAACTGGAGACTATCTATAGCTGTGTAACGTTATATGATTGATATCTTTATTAACCATATGTGTGTAATAAAGCTGTTGTCCTCTCAATGCGGTGACATAGCTGGTTCGCTAGCTAGCTACATACTGAGATTTAGCGCCATTTTGCGCCATTTTGAGGTCTACATTTCCATCATCTCTCTAATGTCCCACGATTCGGGCATCAATTTACAACATCCTATACTAAATTAAGCAGTAGACTGCGGAAGCCAGACATGTGGTGAGGCGTTTTACACCTGAAATCAGTGCTAAATATTCTAGGCTGCTATGTCAGCAAGTATACTTGGCCTATCGTTCACACGTGGCTGAGTACTTGGGCACGCATGAGGCATTAATTAATTGCAGATGTGTTCATTTCCACATTGCTTTCTCTTTTGTTTCAGGCCAGTCTTGATGGACAGCTTTGTCGCAGAAAAGCTTATTGAGTGGCAATTGCCAGAGCTCACAGACAGTTTTAAAGGTGAGAATTTTTACTTTCTTGACCATGAAAATGTTTCCATGACAAAGCAGTATTGTATAGGGTTTCAACACACATGCAGGCACACACACATTATTCTGTTCTTCATCTTGGTTCTCTGGTCCTGCCAGCCTGGTCCTGTGTTGGAGTTAGCTGCCACTGGATGGCACTGAAATTACTGTAAAAGTATTTTTGTTTTCTGTCTTTGTCTTTCAGATCAAGATATCGATGAGGAGGCGTTTCACCTTTTAGATGGCGAAACAATCCGGAACCTCATCCCCAAAATAGGCCCCAGGCTCAAGTTTTCAAAACTTTACAGAGAATTTGTAAGTGATCACTAAGTGTTCTAACATCAAGGCAGATGGCGTATACATGCTTTAAATGCAAAAGGCTAATTCCTGGTGATGCCAAGTCTCTCTTTTCACATTTACGATTAGCACACAATATAATCCAAGACTGATGCAGAGGGCTTCCAAGGTTCTTTAAATCATTCTTACTTATTACAGAGGGCTTGTTTCCCACATCACAAAAGCCATAATCAAAGCTGGTGATACGATAGTTTAGCTTATCTAGTGAGATAAGCTTTTGTTCTATGAGTGCATTTAACACAAGTTTAAATTCGTATGGCCCTACCCCTTTGAGGATGTCATGCATTATGTCTAGTGCCATATTGTCCGTAACATGATAAAAAGACAGACTGTTGAGGACACTGTCTCTTTTAAGGCCTGTCTGAGAGGGGTTGTCTGTCCGTAAATCCTCTGCGTGAGTATTCACATCTCGGGACAGCGTATCGTCTACCTGTGTCTGTACTTTCAAGACATCTCTGTGTATTTTGCATAAACGGCACACATGGTTCCCCGAAAAACTCTCTATGTAACCAAGTATTGCGTTCAATCCTAAATTGTCTCCCACTACCTGAACAACGGCGAATTTGACAACGCCTTGGAAGCTAGGCGTGTTAACAGTTATGCCATCCCTCTCAAGACACTTTAGTTCTTCCACAATAGGGCGCAACACTGCATCAATGCCATAGGTTTTTGCATCATCTGATTTATAGACTGCCAACAAGAAGTGTGACTGCAAATTGGATAGGATGTCTGGTGGCAAACTCTTCAAGATAAAATATATAAATCCTAACTTGTGAACCCCAGTCTTTGACCCGAGGGGGTTCACAGTTTCACAATCATCATTGTATAACAGCAATGGGATTGACACCTCTTTCAAAAAGAGTGGAGGATTTTTACAGAAATCTCCATCAAATATATCCTGAAGAGCATCACTCTCTCTCTGTTGCCATTCCATCATGGCCTGTAAAACACCAGGAAGCTCCAGTATCTTGACCAGAAGACGCTTTAGTGGAATACGCTGAAAGGTATCAGTCAGAGCAACTTGTCGAACGGTGCCAGTGGCAGAGTCTCTCCGCTGTACAAAGGTTTGGTTATCGGAGAAACACTCCTCAATTGGCTGGATGAAGTTCCCAGAGTTAGTAAAATACTTAATCTGTTTATAGTCTGTCTCCAGACCCTCGAAAGGGTTAGCTGCATCTAAAAAGTCCTGCCTGAGCTCCTCTACCTGTGGGTTTTGATCATGCCCAAACTGACTGAAAAGCGACATGGTCTTTGTTTGTAGTCTGCTCACTAAATCTCCAATTAAACTTGAGGTTTGCTGAACCACAACATTTATATTTGTAAAGGTCTGGGAAGATTGAGATTGATCTAAGATTGATCTAAGATGAGCTATAAAATGGGCTACTCTCTCTGTGATTCCCTCTTGCTCTAGTTTGTCCCATTCATCATCATTATCTTCATCTTCCTCCATGGCTTATCGACATCAGATAATGCACTGCTACAGTTTCATGTGTGGGTCTGTGTTAAGCCACAACACAGAAATTGGTCCAGGGTATGCTACCTTTCTGGCTCATTTTGAAGGCTATAATGAAATTCAAAGTGGTCTCACAGGAATCCCCCTTTTCGCTGAATTGTATGTACCGGCCAGGGTCACTGTTAAGGGTACAACATACAGACCAGGCATGACAGTGTTTATGTCCTATGACCAAGATGGAGAGCCTCAGTTTGGGCTTATTAAAGCCATTTTGGTTTTAGAGCCATCTGTAAAGCTAGTTGTTCAGAGGTGAGAGACAATGGGGTTTGAGAAGCATTTCTTTGCTTACAGTGTGATCCAAACCAAAGATTTGTTGGCTATCGATGTGAAAGAGCTACTTGACCATCACCCACTACATGCAGTCCAGTCATACAGAGATGTTGACACTTTATTCATCTCTCTGCGCTATAGACGTTTTTAGACTGTGAATGGCCATCTGAATGGCCACTGCCACTTGTAAATAGTGAGGAAAAAAATCAGGAAAGAAACACTGCCTTGATTTACTAGAAACACAGTGATAGCCTATATTCCGAACATATTTTGAATAATTAGTCTTTAGTTTCATGCTGTGGACTGCCTTACTCTGCTACAACTCTTCGATGACTGAGATACATTGTTGGACTGCTGGGATGGGGAAACTCCTTGGACTACTGAGATGACATTAATTGTTGTAAGTAAGAATGTGTTTAATTAAAATAGTTCTACAACTAAACACTAACCACTTTAAACCCTATGACAAAATAAATCTTCACCAGTATTTAAATTTTTCCATGTGTGTAGGCTATTGGCCATCTTGGGTGTCAATCGGTTAAATGGAAAACGACACTGCTGACTGCAAATATATTTTGTATCTGTACACAACAACTCACTTTAACATAAAATGCCTCTAAGCTGATAACCTTTCTTTGCTGCAAAAGGCTTTGAATGCTGAGCCACCTGCAACAAGCCTTGTTGCTACCATATCCCCCATGGAGGAATCTGCAGCTTCTGGTTCAAGCCAGGAGGTCTCCACCGTAGAGGAATCGAGGGCAGCAGACCAGATTGTGATTCTACGACCGGTTCCACTATTTGTAAGTTGTTCAAGAAGCATGGATGGATCTGGAAGCACTTGGAGCCAGTACATATCTCAGAACTTCAATACTTAAACTAACTCATCTATACTCTTGTCAGTATTTAGACCGTGGCTATGTAAGTTTTCTTCCTCCAGCCGAGTTCATAGAGAAATGGAACATTTGATGAGTAGTAATATTAGTAGAAAATAAGGAGTCATTTTTCTCTCGCATCACATACAGGACACCCAATGTTAACCCGTTGAGTAACAAGTTTTTCTACAACTCAAGTTCAGACCTATGTTGCTCTATTTCAGTAGCACTAAAAGTGAGTTTTCTTTATTGTATCAGAAACTTCAGAATGTAATCTTTCAAAAGAGACCAGGATCATGCATGTGCTATAAGTATAAAGTATAGTATTTTGTGTTGTTTGTAAATAGCTGTTTAAAAAAAATTTATGGCATTTTACAATACAACACTTTCCATTCCTGCACGAAAATCAATCAGATCCAATTTGATTGTACTCCAGGTACAGGGTTGATGCATTTTATCCCCCCCCCCCCCCCCCCCCTCCCTGCTCTTTGTTTCAGGTACAGGACTTTTTCCATAATTTAAGCATAACATTGCAAAGGGTGACAGAGTTCTATCTTGTCTTATCGTTTCCAGGACATATGGTGCATCAAAGGCCGGAAGGGAATGAAGAATGGCAAACCTTTCTACTATCCAGCTACTGGATTCATTGAAGAAAGGCTTCGGAATGTCCGAAAGAGGCGGGGTTCTGGGTCCAGACAGCGAATGCCTGAAGCCAACAAGCCACCCAGGGCATATACCAGGTAATACCTGGGGTCGGCAAAAAGGGCCATGTTTTCCTGTGTCCCCAGGGGGTAACTATATTCTTCACCAGGGGGAGCTTACTGCACATGAATCCTCAAGGGGGGCTCCATGGAGCAAAAATGGCTGATTCCTGACTTTACCTCGTTTAATATACCTTGTTGAACCCCTCACCAAAACATGCAACAATGCTGGGCAATAGCACCTCCCTCTGGTCAGCCGGGGCACCTGACTGGAGGGAAAGGATCTGATTGTAATAATGTGCTAAGTCCTACTGGTGAAAATGGGTTACGAAATTGGAGATCATTTTTAGATAGTTAATTTACAATGTGTTGTATATATGTTTCTATAGAATCGACCCTGCCAGAAGTAAGGGCCCAGCAGCAAACGGAGTGGCTGAAACATAACCTGGAGCCCTTCACTCAAGTTCAGGAGTACATGAAGGACACCGTTCTCTACAGAGCCAAGTGGATTCGGGGAAATCACTCCAAGGACATAGAAGAGGTCATTACGGAGTACCCTCGCCTCACCAGCCCAGGCATGGTATGGATCTACTGTAACATATTGCATCTACAAGGTTTTGTACTGCTTTACTGCCCTGTTGGAACACTCCCCCAGATATTGATAGATCAAAACACATATATACTAAGGCTGTCAAAGTTAACGCGGTATTAACACGTTATCGCCCGATTCTATTAACGCCACTATTTTTTTTAACTCACGATTAACTTTTAAGATTTTTTTTTACTAGACTATACTGCCCTGTCAAGGCAGACCGCAGTAACTCAAAAAAAGTCAGAATTGAGTTATGAGTGAAATTGAACTTGTCAATAAATGTTTTATCTTGTGACCAAGTTTCAGATGTTAATGTCGCTCAGTTTTGGAGATATGGGGTTTTAAAAACTGCAGTAACTACAAAATCACACTCAAAAACCAGGCAGACCGCAGTAACTTCCAAACAGTGAAAAATTGCTTTAAAGTGTTTTGACTTGACATCCAAAATGTGTTATAGGTAGATAGATGATAGTACCCAGATTTAACATGTATTAATGAAGTAATCTTTAGGCATACAAAAATATGACATAATTATTTTAATTAACCCCCAAAAAGCAGATACTGCACTCTGCTGCACAGTTCCCTTAAATAATTATACAGGTAATGTACAGGCAAAGTGCAGTAACTTCAAATACAATGTTGTTTTCCCTCCAGCTTTCATAACTTAACCTAGCCATTTTGAAAATGAAATTTAACACCTGAATATATTGGAATGATGATGATCCAAATAAAATGGCTAGGTTAAGTTATGAAAGCTGGAGGGAAAACAACATTGTATTTGAAGTTACTGCACTTTGCCTGTACATTACCTGTATAATTATTTAAGGGAACTGTGCAGCAGAGTGCAGTATCTGCTTTTTGGGGGTTAATTAAAATAATTATGTCATTTTCTTTCCCCTATTATTTCATGTACACTTTATTCATTGGTTTAATGAATTTTCTTTCTTTTAAGTTATTTTGTGCATCACTCTGTTTTGAATTTGATGCAAATTTGCAATGCATGAGGGTCATCCTTTTGTGTTAAATGACTGCATAACGAAAGCATTTGTTGACTCGCATGTTGATAAGAGAGTATTAAAACTTGGAACTTGAAAAAGATCCGTTTAAGGTAGAAAACATTTGATTAATTTGTGATTAATCGCGAGTTAACTATGGACAATCATGCGATTAATCGTGTTAAATATTTTAATCGATTGACAGCACTAATATATACATATAGAAATACGGGACTTAGCGTCTACCCATCTCCCTCCTCCTCCATCTCTTCCCCCACCTTCCCTCCTGCTACTTCACCTATTCCACCTCCTCCTCATTTGTACGTTTTGCGTTACGTACGGCTGTCCTTAGTCCCTCAATATAATATATAACGTGCTGGAGAAACTCCCATGCATGAACACACTGCCTGGGGTACTTTATGTCAAATACATAAAATGCTTTAAAACACGTATCAACTGCCCCGAGCATTGTGCTTTCAGGGTGTGCCTGACCTGCATAGATCACGAATGCCTGAGCACAACACATGTGTTACTCAGCCCTTGTGTGGGTGAATGTAACAAGTTCCTAACGTTTTCTTTCCCCTATTATTTCATGTACACTTTATTCATTGTTTTAATGAATTTTCTTTCTTTTAAGTTATTTTGTGCATCACTCTGTTTTGAATTTGATGCAAATTTGCAATGCATGAGGGTCATCCTTTTGTGTTAAATGACTGCATAACGAAAGCATTTGTTGACTCACATGTTGATAAGAGAGTATTAAAACTTGGAACTTGAAAAAGATCTGTTTAAGGTAGAATTTCTTTTATTAATTTGTGATTAATCGCGAGTTAACTATGGACAATCATGCGATTAATCGTGTTAAATATTTTAATCAGTTTGACATGAAAGCACTTTTTGATGTCCACACGCCGTGACATGTATATGCAACAAGTGTAATAAATTTTGAAGTTAAATGTATTCTATGCCTTGGTCTGTTCTTTTCATTGATTTCAGCACATTTAGACTGTTATACCTTTCAATCAAGTATCTGTGCCAACCTAATGTAGTGTACTAACTATAGCAGTTGTGTTAATAGGCCCTTTTCACAGCAGCCATCTTGACACAGCAGGGTAAACCTACATCCTGTGAACCAGACTGACAGATGTGTACCTAATCATGTTGCTGTGTCCATCTGTTGGTCAATCGTTGTCAATCTGGCTCACAAGATGGCTGCTGTGAATAGGGTCTATTTGACCCTTTTGATGTAACCCAAGATTCAGTCAAAGCAACTATTTTGACCCTTAAAATGGGTCGTTTGTATAACCCAATATGGGGTCAAATCAACTAGGAGGTTGGGTTATTTTGACCCTTAAAATGGGTCGTTTGTATAACCCAATATGGGGTCAAATCAACTTGAAAATTGGGTTATTTTGACCCTTAAAATGGGTCATTGGTATAACCCAATATGGGGTCAAATCAACTTGGAAGTTGGGTTATTTTGACCCATAAAATGGGTCGTTGGTATAACCCAATATGGGGTCAAATCAACTTGGAAGTTGGGTTATTTTGACCCTTAAAATGGGTCGTTGGTATAACCCAATATGGGGTCAAATCAACTTGGAGGTTGGGTTATTTTGACCCTTAAAATGGGTCGTTGGTATAACCCAATATGGGGTCAAATCAACTTGGAGGTTGGGTTATTTTGACCCTTAAAATGGGTCGTTGGTATAACCCAATACGGGGTCAAATCAACTTGGAGGTTGGGTTATTTTGACCCTTAAAATGGGTCGTTACTATCCGTTTATTTGACCCAAGTTATGGGTCAAATGAAATAACCAATAATATTGGGTCAAATTAACCCACACACTGGTCGGGCCCTTTTTGACCAGTGAATTGGGTCAAAAATAACCCAAATTGGGTCAAATTTGACCAATCTGTTTTTAGTGTGTAACAGGTAACATGGAGTGACATCTCGGTATCTGTACATAGTTATTTACAGAGCATATGGGACACGCTAGTTAGCTTTGGTAGTGCAATACACTGTTCCTGTTATTCTAATTTAAAGTGTCCCTTCCTTTGGCCATAAGTGTGCGTGTGTGCGACATGAGTGTGTGCCCGCTCATGTTAAAGTGTTAAGTGGCTGCTCGTGTGTGAGCGTGCACAGCGTGCGTGTCGTGTGTGTGTTCATGTGTGCTTGTGTGTGGATAATTCAATGTTCTGAGCACTCAATGTTCATGGCTCTGATGGCCTGGGGGAAGAAGCTGAGCCTCAGCCGCTCTGTCCTAGTAGCTGGGGTTCGCAGGCGTCTGCCTGACCTCAGCAGCTGAAACAGGCTGTTATTGGGGTGGTGAGGGTCTTTCATTATCCTGCAGGCTCTGGATTTGCACCTCTTGTTGTATAGAACCTGCAGGGGGGGTAGTGCAATACCCGTGGTACGCTCGGCTGAGCGCACCACTCTCTGTAGGGCCTTCTTGTCCTGTGCCGTGCTGTTTCCATACCAGGCAGTGATGTTTCCGGTCAGGATGCTCTCTACAGCTCCTGAGTAGAAGGACTGGAGTATCTTCCCCGATACTCTGAACTTCCTTAACTGTCTCAGGTGGTAGAGGCGCTGTTTCGCCTTTTTTACTACTGTGTCTATGTGTGTTGACCATGTCAGGTCCTCTGAGATGTGGACCCCCAGGTACTTAAAGCTGCTCACCCTGTCCACGGTGGCCCTGTTAATCATCAGTGGTGTGTGCGTCTCCTGCTGTCCTCTCCTATAATCCACGATCAGCTCCTTGGTTTTACCAATGTTCAGGAGCAGGCTGTTGTCCTGGCACCAGTGTTCCAGTACCTCAACTTCCTCCCGGTAAGCCTTCTCGTCGTTGTCCGAGATCAGCCCCACCACCACCGTGTCGTCTGCGAACTTCACTATGGAGTTAGAGCTGAACTTGGCCACACAGTCGTGTGTGTAGAGTGAGTACAGCAGGGGGCTCAGAACACAGCCCTGGGGGGACCCGATGCTCAGGGTGATGGTGTTGGAGGTCTGACCCCCCACCCTGACCGCCTGGGGTCTTTCGCTCAGAAAGTCCAGTACCCAGGCGCTCAGGGCGGAGCTCAGACCTAGCTCGATCAGCTTGTCCACCAGTCTGGTGGGGACTATGGTGTTGAACGCTGAGCTGTAGTCAATGAACAACAGTCTCACATAGCCCCCTTTCTGACGGTCAAGGTGCGAGAGGGTGCTGTGCAGTACCTGGGAGACCGCGTCGTCGGTGGACCTGTTTGTCCTGTATGCAAATTGCATAGGGTCCATATCACTGGGGAGGGAGGCACAAATGTGGTCCTTGACCAGCCTCTCGAAACATTTCATGACCACAGAGGTGAGTGCCACCGGTCTGTAGTCATTTGGACATGTTGTGTTGTTGTTCCGCTGTGCCACGCAGTCGTGTGTGTACAGGGAGTAGAGGAGGGGGCTCAGAACACAGCCCTGGGGGGCCCCTATGTTGAGCGTGATGGATGAGGAGGTGCAGTTGCCTGCTCTTACCACCAGGGGTCTGCCCGTCAGGAAGTCCAAGACCCACTGGCAGAGGTCATAGTTCAAGCCCAGGTCCCTGAGCTTGGCTATGAGTTTGGAGGGGACTATGGTATTGAATGCTGAGCTGTAGTCGATGAACAGCATTCTCACATAGTTCCCCTGCCTCTTGTCCAGGTGTGATGCTGCTGTGTGCAGCACATGGGCTATGGCGTCCTCCGTGGACCTGTTGGGGCGATATGCAAATTGCAGGGGGGCCAGGTTGATGGGGAGGGAGGAACAGATGTAGCCCTTCACTAGCTTCTCAAAGCACTTCATGGCTATGGAGGTGAGGGCTACAGGGCGGTAGTCGTTGAGGCAAGCGGGCGTAGATCTTTTGGGTACAGGGATGATGGTGGACTTCTTCAGACAGGTGGGGATGACAGCCTGTTCCAAGGACAGGTTAAAGATGTCAGTGAATACCGGGGCCAGTTGGTCGGCACAGACTTATAGGACGCGACCGGGGATGCCGTCCGGTCCTGCTGCCTTCCTGATATTCACTTTTTTAAAGGTCCGCCTCACCTCATGCTCTGTTACCCTGAACACTGAGTCTCCATCAGCAGACCCCCCCCCCCCCCCCCCATTGCCGTGGTTTGTAGGCTGGTGTTGTTATTCACACCCTCAAACCTCGCATAGAAGGAATTGAGATCAGAGATGCTTAAAGGATGGGAAAGTGCACCCGTGTGCTTTTTTTTCTCACCGTTTGTCACCAGCCGAGCGTAACTATGACGTGGGTAATCAGGAGTTATTGGCTATCAAGTTGGCACTGGAGGAATGGAGACATTGGTTGGAGGGGGCGGCACATCCTTTCATTGTTTGGACCGATCATAAGAACTTGGCTTACATCCAAGGGGCTAAACGCCTTAACGCGGGGTCGGGAGGAGCAGCCCCATCCCATTATTCCACCGGCCTTGATTTTGGCACCCGTGTCTTGGGGCATAGATAAGGTGGTAAGGTCGGCCCTGACGCGGGAGCCCGATCATGGTGGGGGCCCTCCGGGGCGGTCGTATGTGCCCAAGGCGGCACGCTCACGTTTGCTGCAGTGGGCACATGCCTCATCCCTCACCAGCCACCCTGGGGCCACCAGGACCCTGGAATTTATCCGTAGGAGGTTGTGGTGGCCGACAGTGGAGGGGGATACGCGTTCCTTTGTGGTGGCCTGCCCGGTGTGCGCGCGCAGTAAGACCTCTCGCCGTGCACCAGCAGGTCTCCTGCGGCCGCTTCCAATTCCTAAACGGCCCTGGTCGCACATATCCCTGGACTTTATTTCTGGCATCCCCCTTTCGGACGGGTTCACCGCCATTTTGGTGGTGGTGGACCGGTTCTCTAAGGCGGCTCACTTTGTTCCTCTCCCCAAGCTTCCATCGGCCCGAGAGACTGCTGATCTGGTGATACAGCATGTCTTTCGGGTCCACAGGCTTCCGGTGGATATCGTGTCGGACCGGGGTCCTCAGTTCGCCTCCAGGTTCTGGAAGGCGTTTGCCGCCGGTCTCTGCGCCTCCGTCAGCCTTTCGTCTGGGTTTTATCCGCAGTCGAACGGGCAGACGGAGCGCGTCAACCAGGACCTGGAGGGGGTCTTGAGGTGTTACGTTGCCGGTTGCCCGGCAACGTGGAGTAGGAGGTTGGCCTGGGCTGAGTACACGCATAATACCCTCCTCTCCTCCTCTACCGGTATGTCTCCCTTTCAGTGTCAGTATGGTTTTCAACCTCCTCTGTTTCCCGAGCAGGAGCAGGAGGCGGAGGTGCCCTCGGCCCAGGCACATGTGGCTCGCTGCCGCAGGACGTGGACGCGGGTCCGGGCGGCGCTGCAGAAGGTTTTGGTTAGTACCCAGCGGCAGGCTAACCGCAAGCACCGTCCGGCTCCGGTTTACCGTCCTGAGCAGCAGGTTTGGCTTTCCACCCGGGATCTCCCTCTCCGGGTGGAATCCAGGAAGCTGGCTCCTCGCTTTATAGGCCCCTTTAAAGTGGTGCATCGGGTGAATCCTGTGGCTTACAGGCAGCGGCTTCCGAGCTCGATGAGTTTATCTGACGTTTCATGTGTCCCTGTTGAAGCCATTCCTCTCATCGCCCTTGGCCCCACCACTGCCTACGGTTCCTCCGCCTCGGTTTATTGGTGGTCAGCCCATTTACACGGTGCGGAGGATACTGGGTTGTAGGCGGAGGGGTAGGGGGTTTCAGTTCTTGGTGGATTGGGAGGGGTATGGGATAGAAGAGCGTTCTTGGGTGCCTCAAAGGGATATTTTAGATCCCAGCCTGATCGTTTATTTCCGGCGGCTGAATCCCGAGGCCCCCAGGTGAACGTCTGGTACCGTTCGTCGGGGGAGGGTACTGTTACATTTTGGTTACTGACTACGGTCGGGAACCACCCACCATTTCTGTCACCTGTCATCTGACTAATGTCACTTGTTTTCCCTGTCATTTAGGGCTGTCACTTAGGGGTTGGCTTCTGATTGGCTGTCACAGGGGTGTGTGTGGAATGTTGGTATTTGGCGTCTATTTAACATTCCTTCCTTCTGCTTGTTATTCGTCAGGTCTTCACTATAGGCGTTCGGAGATAACGCGGCCGGTTCAAGTTCTGGACCACCACTAAGCTCCATTATCTTATTCTCTCATTCCTTTGCTCTCTGCATAGTATCCTAGTATTACTCTTTGTGTTCTTTACTATTAAAGTCGAACCTGTTCAAGAGTATACCATCTCCGTCTCTATGATTGCCTACAACAATTGGAACTCACCTACCTCCATCCTCCATCCATGTCTATGGCTTGGGGGGGAAACATACACTTTAGAATCACCAGAAAGGCTTTCGAAATAGTGAAATGCCATGTTGGCCTCAATATTTTCAAAACAAATTATATGAAAAGGTTATGAAATTAACAAGAATGTGATAAAATATGTAATAAAAACAGAGCTCAACGCCGATATTTGATCAGTAGAAATCCATTTGTTTCCCCCATACCAAGATGACGGAATTCTCGTGATGTCAGAGTGTAGCTGACATTAGCTTGCTAAGCTATCAGACTCGCATGGTCTGTTTAGCTGACGTATAAGCTAGCAGACTCGCATGGTCTAGTGTAGCCGACGTTAGCTCGCTAAGCTAGCAGACTCGCATGGTCTGTATAGCTGACGTTAGCTGGCTAAGCTAGCAGACTCGCATGGTCTGTGTAGCTGGCTAAGCTAGCAGACTCGCATGGTCAAGCTGACGTTAGCTGGCTAAGCTAGCAGACTCGCATGGTCTGTGTAGCTGGCTAAGCTAGCAGACTCGCATGGTCGAGCTGACGTTAGCTGGCTAAGCTAGCAGACTCGCATGGTCTGTGTAGCTGGCTAAGCTAGCAGACTCGCATGGTCGAGCTGACGTTAGCTGGCTAAGCTAGCAGACTTGCATGGTCTGTGTAGCTGCTAAGCTAGCAGACTCGCATGGTCTGTATAGCTGACGTTAGCTGGCTAAGCTAGCAGACTTGCATGGTCTGTGTAGCTGGCTAAGCTAGCAGACTCGCATGGTCTGTATAGCTGACTTACGTTAGCTTGCACTGTTATAAGTTAACGCTACTTTCCAGGACGGGGGTTTTGACATTTTCAAACCGTGAAACCGGTTAACGGCACATGCCTAATGTGAATAGCATAATACATTATATTGTCAAGGACTTACCAAAGAGTTGTGCACACTTGACTAGTCACGCTGAATGAAGACACCATGGCGCCAAGTTTTTCTTTTAATACCTCAAGTCCCGTGAGATCTTCTAGCTGGCCTCGCGAGTTGCTTACGACCTACCCCCTCGAAGGGGAGGGGAGGGGGCATTATCAGCACTACGTTGTAACCATGTAATTTCATTGTTGGGCATTTCAACATTGAAAAACAAGCATCTATACTAAATCGATTCAACAACAGTTTTTCAAATGTTGAAATGGTATCTGTAATTTAGATATTGAATAAACATAGCTTTTTCAACCTCAACCAAAAATAACCAATCTGACCAAAATCCAACATTTAATTAATGTCTTTTGCTATCTGTCATGGTGTGTTAAAAGAACACGCCAACATTGGGAAATTAGCGTATTGTCTTCTCCAGAGAGAGACAAGAAGATAGATACCAGTTTCCTCTCTGTGCGTTCAGTAGAAATCTCGCTGCACGTTAGCCTAGCTTAGCACAATGAATGGAAGCGGACATGGCCGGTTAGCCTAGGCATTGTCCAACTAACACCTCTCCCGAAGGCCATGTCCGGCCAAATTGAGGAAAACAAAACCAGGGTGATTGATGATGTGTCATATGTGACCCAGTCTGAGGCAGTGAAGGACACAGAGCCTAGTCGGGTTAAACAGTCTGGAAGAGCGGAGCAGGAGGAGTGTAGGCCTACTGTAGCCTATGTAGGATGTGAAAAAGACACTTCTTGGCATTTATAGCCATGGTGATTAACTCCCCCGGGGAAGTACGGTAGCAAAGAGACCAAAATGGAAGTTCAAACATATCTTTTTTTTGTGATCAAATCTTTTTTATTTTGTTTTTCAAACATGAAATAAAACATCTACAACACAATAATAATAATAATAATAATAATAATAATAATAATAATAATAATAATAATAATAATAATAATAATAATAATAATAATAATAATAATAATAATAATAATAATAATAATAATAATAATCAATAAAAAGACATCCCAAAACACTAACCCAACACAACAATGACCAGACAATAAATGAGACAGACCGTACAGTTAACATCCCAAGCCCCCTCCATCACCACCCACCGCAGCCACGATCCCCAACCCTCGAGGGACCGAGTCCGGCACCCCAGCGAGTCAAAGCATCATGCCTCTTTAACACCACGACTTGCAGAGGCCCCGAACCAATGGCCCCCCCCACCTCCGACACAACCAAAGGGGCCCAGAACACATACATAACCAGTTATTAGGGGTGTAACGGTACGTGTATTCGTCCCGCGAATTTACGGTACGGCCGTCACGGTGCGGTACGCGCAGCCATACGGCGAATACGCCCCACAGCGCACACACACGAGTCCCACATGCAGGCACTCGCGAGGTCCGTGCGAGAACAGTGCGCGGCACACCGAGTCCGACTTCAGTTCAGAGCGGGCGAAAGTGCACGGAGAAAGGCACATTTACATTGGAACAGCTGCAGGGTCATTACAGTTTTCTTTCGTTTTCTTGTTCGCCCAATAACGTTAACCAAATGAAACCAATGGTGTGTCGCCGACACAAACACACGCGCCAACAAACACATCAACATTCTCCCCCGCCGGACTCACAGGCACAATCAAATAAAAAAAAAAAAACATACTTTTCCAGACAGATCATCTGAGCTCCACTGTGTTTAAATCCAAATAATCCTCTGCCATTGTTGTAATATGTCATCTGTTCTCTAGTATTCAGTCTCGTCATGAAGTTAAATTCTCTCTAGAAGTGAAAGTGAAACTTAGCAAGGATACATTGTTAAAGGGGCAGTAGGCAAGTGGATGCCTGAACACAGAATGACACCAGTATCACTGACTACCACGGCAAGCCTACACTGAAAAAACGGGAAAGAGCAGGTCTTTGAATTTACATTAATACAGTTAGTGCATGCAACAAATTCATTTATAATCCTTTTGTGATCATGTTTTAATCAAGTAAACTTCCGTTGTTTATGGAGAATGTTGAATTGACTGGTTTCTCTCGCGTTGATTGAAAACAGACAACTCAGTTAAATTGAGTTGAGTCACCAACCGGAAATAGTATTTGACTGCCAGAAAGTGTGATGGACTCGTTGAGAAAGAACTCCCGAATTGAAAGTAAGTTCATCAAATTGATTTATGTTGGTGTTCAAGTGGGCACTGGGCGACATTTCCTCTAACGTTATATTGCTGTTTTCGTACAGTATGTAACTTAACCATTTCAAAAGTCTTGGTGTTTCTTGTCAATGCTAACTTGGCTAACGTTGTTTCATTATGCTCTGTCTGTATAAAGGGGCTACTAACGTTAGCTAGTTTGAGGTTCATTATGCCTGGGTCCAGTTACTTGTGCAGGTCCAGTTACGCATGCTTAATGTAGCCGGGCAGCTAGCTAACATTAGTTAGTGCCTCTAGCTAACGCATGCTTAATGTAGCCGGGCAGCTAGCTAACGTTAGTCAGTGCCTCTAGCTAACGCATGCTTAATGTAGCCGGGCAGCTAGCTAACGTTAGTCAGTGCCTCTAGCTAACGCATGCTTAATGTAGCCGGGCAGCTAGCTAACGTTAGTCAGTGCCTCTAGCTAACGTATGCTTAATGTAGCCGGGCAGCTAGCTAACGTTAGTCAGTGCCTCTAGCTAACGCATGCTTAATGTAGCTGGGTAGCTAGCTAACGTTAGTTAGTGCCTCTAGCTAACGTATGCTTAATGTAGCTGGGTAGCTAGCTAACGTTAGTTAGTGCCTCTAGCTAACACATGCTTAATGTAGCTGGGTAGCTAGCCAACGTTAGTTAGTGCCTCTAGCTAACGTATGCTTAATGTACCTGGGTAGCTAGCTAACGTTAGTTAGTGCCTCTAGCTAACGTATGCTTAATGCACCTGGGTAGCTAGCTAGCCAACGCTAGTTATGGTTAATTATGGGCCCGGTCACACATGTGCGAAGTTTTTTATGCGAGGCGCATTTTCTCCCGCGATAATTTTGCGAATGTGTGACTGGGCCCTAACATTACTTAGCTAGCTAGCTCACTGTGTTATTGTCTAAATACTAGCTAGCTAAATGAAGTCCCATAGGTCACGGTGATGAACAGAAGTAAGCTCAACACTGCAGTGATCAGTGAAATTAATGTTTGTTTCAGGTTCATGGTAGAGGGGTCTACGGTCAAATAGTCTCCTTGTATTTAAAGTTATATCCATTAATTATGAATTGATAGCACTAGTACATTTCCATGTTTTGAATTGTTAGTGCAGTAGACCTTTTTATTATAATTATAGATCAGAGCTTTAATAATGTGACTAATGGTGGTCTTGATTTATGTTACAGGGTTAGGTGCTGGGAATGTGGAGATGTAACAGAAACGATCAAGTAGGTCCAAGCTTTTGCATCACTACAGATTAAGGCATTCTTTAACAGCATCATAACACATTAAAACAAATTTTTCTGGTTAGTGTTAGTCCTTGTATTTAAAGATATATCCATTAATTATGAATTGATAGCACTAGTACATTTCCATAATGTTTTGAATTGTTAGTGCAGTAGACCTTTTTATTAGAATTATAGATCAGAGCTTTAATAATGTAACTAATGGACTTGATTTGTCTCTGTGCTCAGTGATGCACAGTGATCAGACTATGCATCACTGTGCCTCACTGCATCACTGAGCACAGAGTGACGGTTACTTTTAAAACAACATTGTCAATATTACACTTACAATACACTTAATGTAGATCTGTATTTTTTACTGTATTTATATTAGCATGTACATACATTACATAGGAAATGTGAATCCCGGACCGTATTTTATTTTATTATTATTTTATTCTTTATTCTTAGGCAATTTTTTGTTCTTTGTGATTTGTTTTGTCTACCTAAATGTTTACTGTGAGCAATTTGTAGTGCCAAATTTCCCTCCGGATGATTCAAGTATTTCTATTCTATTCTATTTATGTTACAGGGTTAGGTGCTGGGAATGTGGAGATGTAAGGGGTGCACAGAAACTGTATCAAGTAGGTTCAACCTTTTGCATCACTACAGGTTAAGGCATCCACGATTTGGAAGTAGTTCTCCCTTTCCATGTACGTACCTGCACTGCCCATGTACATTTAAGACGTGGAATGCCCTTATTGTCCACCACAATAAAACCCATTCCACTGGGGTCACTCAGAAAGAGAAGGCAATATATGTCTAATAACTTTTTTGTGTGTCTACAGAGTAAAATACTTTGAAGATGGCGACTCCTGTGATCCTTAAGGTAATCTTGAATGATGGCAGCTCTCAGAGATTGACTCTCTCCCATGGATTCCCAGCATCCATTGATGGCCTTGTTATTGAAGTGAAGAAACAGTGTGGACTTCAGGGCAGCTTCAGACTTCAATTTAAGGACTCCTTGTTTGGAAATGATTTCCTTAACCTTACCTCCATTTCAGAACTAGAAGACAAAGGTACTCTTAAAGTTGTGGATATGTCAAGGCCCATTGTTCTATATCCAGTCCTAAACCCCCAAGCTCTCCGTCCTTTCTCTGGAAATACCTCTCTGCTCTCGTCGGATGGATCTACTGTGGATACAGATATAATGTCATGGATTGAGTCTACAACGTCCTCTTGGCCTACTTCTTCTCAAGTGCCTGAATCTGTGGATCCAGATGTACTGCCATCAATTGAGTTTAGGAGCTCACGGTCCTCTTGGCCTGCTGTTTTTCATGTGCCTAAGTTCCCCTATGATGCTGAAATAAAACTTCAGCAGGCAAATTTAGCTTATAGTCAAAATGGCACTGTACTTACCCCTGATCCTAAGTTGAAGTCAGCCATCCTTGATGGTTTAGTGCAGGAAATTGTTCTGTACAAAGAGTATGTCAGTGATACAGAGATGGAACAAACAGCCCAGAGTCTTATCAAGGCACATCCATGTTTAACTGAGAAGGGGTCCAGCACTGGATATGGCGCATGGAAGATGAGTTTAAAATATAAATTGGGTAACTACCGCAGAGAGCTGAGACAACTGAGCTGCCCAGAGGTGACGGTGAACTCTTTAAGAAACAAACCAACAGGAAAGCGTGCAGCCTTTGGTGTCAAAAAGGCCAAGAGAGCAGAGGTTAACTTCTGCCCACCATACCCGTCAGCAGAAACGGAGGCAAGTCTGGAGGCCATGCAGAAAGATTTACTCTTGGATGTGAAGAAGAGGAACAACAGATGTTGTGAAACTGTTGATCGAGAAGACTTTCGCACACTTGAAGTCGTCCGTGATGCACCAATGGTGGAGCCTTTCATGGCAAGGTGGCCAGCTCTCTTTGAAGTCAGTGAGGTATGGCTTATCTCATCTTGGATTTGCTGTTGATAACGTTACAAGGGAAGTCTTGGGTCCATTGTCAAACTGCTAATATGATTGTATATTTCGTTGTGCTATATCTCCCCCTTCCTGATCGGCTGTATATATAACAGTGGCGTTCTACCCTCTAACCATTTTATTCTGATTCCTGTGCTTTTTACCTGTTTTCAGATCAATGCTGAATTCAAGAGAATCACCACCATGCCACTTCAGTCCAAGTTCCTGTCTCAGCTTGATCTCCACTCTGACAACCTGACAAAGCTGTTCCAAAAGAGGAGAGGACAGCTAGGGGAAAAGCTCAAAAGACAAATGGCTGACATAAGTGCTACAGTAACTGGTCCCACTGTCATGAAAAACCTGTAAAGTTATGAATTATGGCTGTTTTGGGGGAATTACGATTTTTTTTTAATTGAGGAAAGGCTGTGGAAATGATTTTTTTTGTTACCACAAATGATTGGTAAAGAGGGCAATCAAATTGTACAGGAGGCCATGAGTGCCTTTATTTTTCATCTTTTTCCTTTCACTATTTGCATCTTTTTGTCTCAGTTTGAACCTTTCCTCTAAAATGAGGTATAGTACCGCTTTCAAACCTCTAGTGCCGCGTTACTTTTTCAATACTGGTATACCGTGCAACACTACTCACAGCAAGGCTTGTGCCATCGTATGAATCCTGCTGTTATATTCTCAGAGAAATATGTAGTCATATAACAGTTTGAACCAGTAGTTGACTTTAAAATAAAGCACAATGGCTGAATTAAGACACTAATCAAGAAATGTTCCTTTCAGTGTGATGACGTGGATGCTGGACGAGAGTGTATCCTGAAGGGACTGTGTATCTACATGGATGAAGATCCAGAAAGCCTTGTGCGAGAATATGTGGTATGTACATGAATCAGTGCTTATTTATTTTCTCATTGGGCCTTGTAGTCCATGCAGATTAAGGTCTGACCCATGACTAATTGTAACAGAAAGTATCTTCACTTTTATGTTTATATTGATGCCACTGTATGTCTGTTTGTCAGGGCTGAGACATATTTAGCCACAGACTTATCCCCCCCCCCGACATACCACAAAGCGCTTCGGGCAGTCCTTTGTGCCGGTGGCAATCAGGCTCCACAACCAGGCAGGGCCAGGACGGGGTTGTGGACTGTAACCAATTAATTTAATTATTTAACATCATGATTGGACGTGTTTATTTTTATTTTTACCACTTATAGCTCTATTTTAGCCCTATTTTAGCTCTTTGTATCCCTATGTATTTGTCCATCTTGTTTTTAACACATACTAATAAGTGTATGTTATGTATTAACTGTTTTTACTGTTTTTAAATTGCTGTTATGCTGTAATGGATATCTGAATCTCCCCTCAGGGATAAATAAAGGTTTTCAATCAATATAGTGTTAGCCCTTGTTTAACATTTGTCTGTTTTCTACAGGGTATGGATGAAGATGTCATCAACAAGGCCATCGAAGACACCACTGTGGGGATTTATGTTCTTAAAGATCATGCTTCAAGTGACGAACCAGAGAACATACGAAGGCATCAAGATATTGGAAGGTCTGGATAATGGCGCATTA
The DNA here is from genome assembly GCF_963971535.1 of Notolepis coatsorum. NCBI lineage: Eukaryota > Metazoa > Chordata > Actinopteri > Aulopiformes > Paralepididae > Notolepis > Notolepis coatsorum. Next base: position 45,671,864 of record NC_140173.1, read on the forward strand.
GCTGTTGCAATGCTGTTCGGACTGATGTATGCCTTAAACCTCAGCTACCCTTCGCAGCTCCGCTACACCTTTGAGGTAGTCCAAAATATTTTCATGCAACTGTATGGAGGTAAACTTTCAAACAAGGCACTTGCTCTAAAAAAACAGGCTCTTTCAGTGAAAGCATGTTGAAAATGTTAATTAGCTAAAGACGCGTTGACCGACGGAGAGAGACAGACAGACAGTGATAGAAAGGAAAACTCCAACAATTTGTGAAATTATCTTATTTAACATCTTCCCTGGAGTTGGACAAGAAGATACCGGTACATACCTTTTTCGTCTCTCTGCATGCATTGGGCTTAGGGAACGCCTGGACCGTTAGCCTAGCTTAGCTTCATCACTGGAAGTGGGGCAGACATAGCCTAGTTCACTACAGTCAGGAAATATACTCCAAATACAACTCCCAAACGTTCCTGTAAACATGTTGTGACCTGTGTATTTACCACGTCTCCCAGTCACACAAGTCACACGAGTCTCCCAGTCACACAAGTCTCCAAGTCACTTGTGTGACTGGGAGACTTGTGTGACTTGTGTGACTTGGAGACTTGTGTGACTGGGAGACTCGTGTGACTTGTGTGACTTGGAGACTTGTGTGACTGGGAGACTTGTGTGACTGGGAAACTTGTGTGACTGGGAGACTTGTGTGACTTGGAGACTTGTGTGACTTGGAGACTTGTGTGACTTGGAGACTTGTGTGACTTGGAGACTCATGTGACTTGTGTGACTTGGAGACTTGTGTGACTTGTGTGACTTGGAGACTTGTGTGACTGGGAGACTCGTGTGACTTGTGTGACTTGGAGACTTGTGTGACTGGGAGACTTGTGTGACTGGGAAACTTGTGTGACTGGGAGACTTGTGTGACTTGGAGACTTGTGTGACTTGGAGACTTGTGTGACTTGGAGACTTGTGTGACTTGGAGACTCGTGTGACTTGTGTGACTTGGAGACTTGTGTGACTGGGAGACTTGTGTGACTGGGAGACTTGTGTGACTTGAAGACTTGTGTGACTTGGAGACTTGTGTGACTTGGAGACTCGTGTGACTTGTGTGACTTGGAGACTCGTGTGACTTGTGATATATATATATATATATATATATATATATAGAAAATTATTCTATTTAATAATAATCATTATAATAATTATCATAAATATGCTACAGTAACTGGTCCCACTGTCATGAAAAACCTGTAAAGTTATGAATTATGGCTGTTTTGGGGGAATTACGATTTTTTTTTAATTGAGGAAAGGCTGTGGAAATGATTTTTTTTGTTACCACAAATGATTGGTAAAGAGGGCAATCAAATTGTACAGGAGGCCATGAGTGCCTTTATTTTTCATCTTTTTCCTTTCACTATTTGCATCTTTTTGTCTCAGTTTGAACCTTTCCTCTAAAATGAGGTATAGTACCGCTTTCAAACCTCTAGTGCCGCGTTACTTTTTCAATACTGGTATACCGTGCAACACTACTCACAGCAAGGCTTGTGCCATCGTATGAATCCTGCTGTTATATTCTCAGAGAAATATGTAGTCATATAACAGTTTGAACCAGTAGTTGACTTTAAAATAAAGCACAATGGCTGAATTAAGACACTAATCAAGAAATGTTCCTTTCAGTGTGATGACGTGGATGCTGGACGAGAGTGTATCCTGAAGGGACTGTGTATCTACATGGATGAAGATCCAGAAAGCCTTGTGCGAGAATATGTGGTATGTACATGAATCAGTGCTTATTTATTTTCTCATTGGGCCTTGTAGTCCATGCAGATTAAGGTCTGACCCATGACTAATTGTAACAGAAAGTATCTTCACTTTTATGTTTATATTGATGCCACTGTATGTCTGTTTGTCAGGGCTGAGACATATTTAGCCACAGACTTATCCCCCCCCCCGACATACCACAAAGCGCTTCGGGCAGTCCTTTGTGCCGGTGGCAATCAGGCTCCACAACCAGGCAGGGCCAGGACGGGGTTGTGGACTGTAACCAATTAATTTAATTATTTAACATCATGATTGGACGTGTTTATTTTTATTTTTACCACTTATAGCTCTATTTTAGCCCTATTTTAGCTCTTTGTATCCCTATGTATTTGTCCATCTTGTTTTTAACACATACTAATAAGTGTATGTTATGTATTAACTGTTTTTACTGTTTTTAAATTGCTGTTATATATCGTATAGCATCGCGTCCCGCTCTGAGCCTTACGAGATACTCATATCTCCTGTGATACCTAATGTATCTCCCACGAACAAAAACACATGCACCCCACCTGTATGGGGCCCCGCCCCTTATGGTGGCCACCGCCCATATAACCATGACCCTGGTCATGAAACACCCTTCCTCTATTTTCGTCCCAGCGTGTTGGATGCGTGCACCATACGAGCTAGTGGAATGAAAAGATTAAGGAAGATTAATAATGTTGGAAGCTTACCGGAGGTTGCTGGCCCCTGGCATCTTCGACGCATGTTTTCGGCGACGCGACGGGCCTGTGATGTTCCTCGTTTGATGACTGCACATCGAGGTTCAGCTGTACAAGGCTGGCTGTCGGGCCAGCTTGTACTCAGGTAGGCCCTGTGTCTTCAGGCATGGGTATTAGTGTTAGTAATGCTGGTTTGTGTTGTTAACACAACCTTGTTGTGTGTTGGCGCCAGGGGCAAGATGGTTTGGTGAACGTTCTCTGCAGGGAACGGTTTCCAAGCTGTCTTGGGCGTGCTGCTAAAACATCTAAAGCTATGCTAACATGCTATCGCTACTGCCGCATGCTATCACTACTGCTAATTGCTATGCTGTTTTAATGTCTCCGCCGTGAGATGTTGTCACTCTCCCGCCTCTTGCCCGGTTCATCAATGAAGGTCAGTCGGTAGCTGTTGTGGGGTTTTGAGTTCTATTTACCTTTTTCGGGTAAATGGGTTGACAACGGGGTAGGTCGTGGCTAGGTTCTAGCCAGGTATTACCTTGTGTTCCGGCGGGGTTTGTTGAACGGTGTTCCCATCTGGGTTGGCGTCGGGTAGTGGGGCTATGGGTCCAGCCGACATGGTAAACATGTTGCGTGTCTGTGCACAGGCAATTGTTGTCTTGGGTTCCACATTGCCTGGCGTTAGGCTGCAGTAGTATAAGGGCAGGGCCGCTTGGGAGAAATGTGAGGCCCTGTGCGTTTTTAGACGCGAGGCCCCCCATCTCCTGGGGCGGCCCTGTGTAGGGGGCTATTGTTTCATTTTGTCACTCTGCTATGAGAAGGTCTGTCTTGCTACAGCTTTCTCTCCTCTCAAACCATTCATACTGACGGTCAATCGGTATACTGGGGGAGTAGTGCGGGGGGGGGGCTTTGTTTACCTTTTTTGGTAAATGGGCTAAACTAGGGCTGGTGTTCTGTTGTGAATATTTTGAATGAAGACGGGTCTGGTCCGTCTCCCCTTAAACTTGTGTGTATGGGTTTGCTCATTCTACAGTTTTTGTGGTTTAGCTCTTTTATTCATTTAACCTTTTCATGGTCCACACCACAGTGGAGGGTGCTGTTTGCAATCACCACTGGTGCTCCATGTTAACGTCAGTCCTTTGTTTTTGATATATTGAAACAATGCCCCGCCCGGCCGACACCATGGGTCGGCCTGGCGAGTGGCTGGTGGGCTGTTAAGGCTTGTACCGCCACGGTATGGAATTGGCAACGATTAGAACTGTGTTCGAATTGGTGTTTTTTCTATTACAGAAATGGTGTCTGGTGGAGGGGCCTTGAGGGCCGGCCGACGTCGACACATCGCGCACGGTGTTGGTAAACCACTCCGTCGAGGATGTTGACGTTATTAGCTTTGACCCAGCCGCAAGCTATAACCGCTCAGGGTTCCCCTCTCCGCAGGGGATTTTGGTCTTCTGCTGGAGCGCGGGCGGTATTGTCCTAGGCCCTACACCGCCTCACACCGCGCAGCCAGAAGAAGAGAGAGCACGGCCTCGTCAGCGGCGATGACGGGGCCCTCGACAGGCGGCCATGTTTCCCCCGCCAGTGGTGCCCTGGTTGGAGAATCGACAGGGTATCGCGAGGCCGACAGTCTTGGCGGCCGAGGGATCGGCCATTTTGGGTGATTTCGGTGTTGGTAAACCACTCCGTCGTCATTTTGCCGCGAGCAGCCCGCTCCCCGTTCAATCCTCTCTCTGGTATCCCCAGAAGCGGGGCTCTGAGCGTTCTCTTTTGGCTGCGGGCCGCGAACCTTCATTGAAGCGTATGCGGCCCCATTCTTCGCTTCTCATGGAGACAGGGGCTGACACCCAGTTGATGGCTGAGCCTGGGTCTGTCCGTGAGAATGTTGTGCTGTCAAGCGGCTCCCACACCTTGAACTGTGTTGGTTGAGCCTGGTGTTACGTCTGTCAACTTAAGTGTTGTCAGCAGGGGGGCTCGAAACCTTTTGAGGCACACAGTGCGGGCTTCCCCGGCCTCGCCTTCGCCAGGCCAGGTATCATGTTGGTGCTCCCACTCCTGGAATATTGGCAAGTGGTCGCAGCTCACATGGTTTGGGGTGGTAGTGATATCACTGCAGGGCTACGGTGTGTAGGAACCCATGGGGGCCTTACACCTTGCATGTCCGGCTGCAGAACGACTCCTTCAGCATGTTCTGGAGGGGTGTTCAGTGGGGGGGCTTTTTTGATCGGAAGCCCCCCGTATCAGACAGGCCCTTTTTCTGTCGGGGTTCCCCCTTGGGTGCGATTGCCTCGTGGGTGGTGTCAGGGTCAGGTGTTCCGACACGGAACGCGCTCCTCGCACGATTCCAGGGTTGTCTTCGCACAGCGGGGGGGACCGGGCCAACTATCTACAGTTCCTGGCGGACCTGCGCCACGTGACGGCGGGTGCGTTGGGAGTGTCGTCACATATGACTACGGCAGTACCATATGTCGAGGTAGATGGAGAGAATGGTGAGGCGGGGACTTGTGTTTACACAACCCCACCCGTTTTCAGGTTTGGTACAGACCCTGTTGTCGGGGTCTCCAGCAGGGACAGCTCTGGTCGACGAGATCCAATCTCTGTGGACGAAGCAAGCCATCGTCGTGGCGTTCTCCTCCCGGTGTTCTCTGCCCGAGAAGTCGGGAGGGAGGGGTGTAAGACCCAGGCTGGACCTGTCCCATGGGAAGGTTCAGCATTTTTTGGATCGTCTCCTACCTGTTGAACACTGTCAGGTGGGGGTCTGGTTCTCCTCCATAGACCTGTAGGATGCGTATGCGCATCCCCGATCTTCCATCCTAGGGCTTACCTACGCTTCCTTTGCAGGGTTAGCGTATGAGTACCAGAGGCTGCCGTTCGGTTTTCTCTGGCTCCCCGCATCTTCACCAAGTGCGTGGAGGCCGCACTGGGGCCTCTGCGTCATCCGGGGTTACGGAGTGTTCTGCCCTGATGACGTTCTGGTCCTTCGCGGTCAAGGTGGATCGTCAGGTCTCGTACCAGGCAGGTCTCTACCAGCCTGGGGTTGCTGTACACTGGATGTAGAGTATTCCTCTTCCCAGTCAACGGTTGGAGGGCTATGGGCATCCATCTCGGAGCGTGTTGTCAACACGCTCGGAAGGTTCCGTCCTAGGACGGTTACGGCGCTGTCTCACGTCGCGTTTTCACCGACGCCTCCCTCGCTGGTGATGCGTCGGGCCAACGCAGTAGGGGGCAGCTGGCAAACCATGCTGCCCGGTCTGCGCTACGTTCAATGTGTTGGTGTTGAAAGCGGTCCTTCTGGTCCACAAATGGTGTTGATCAGGACGGACGATACGACGTCAGTGTCGTGTATCGACAGACAGGGAGGAGTACGCTCCCCCTGTCTGCACCAGGCGGCGGGCGGCTGGCTATGGGCGTCCTCCATCTGCGCGGCCTAAGGGCTCCCCACATCCCCGGCAGGGAGAATGTGGGTGCAGGTGTACTGTCGCGGGGCGGCCCTCATCCTGACGGGTGAGGATTGCGTCTGGACATGGCCAGGCAGGTCTGGGACCGATGCCGTGCCGCCAGGGATTCTTCCCCATACATCTGTTAGGTCAGTTGTTGGGACGGGTACGTTGAGGGGCGCAGGTTCTTGATCCTGATGGTGTTACCATCTGGACTGCACATGCTCCCTCCACTGTCGCGCTTACGCGGGCAGATGACGTATGTTCCAAGTGTGGTGTAAGGCGGGGGGCCTGGACTCAGTCTCCTGCCCCCTGGTTGCTGTCCTTAGTTACCTCCAGTCTCTCCTTGATAGACTGTCGGCTTCGACGGTGAGGGTATATGCAGCAGCTATATCCTCCTATCATGAGGGGTTTGAGGGGATGTCTTGTTCAGCCACCCTCTTGTGAAGCGTTTCCTGCTTGGCGCTCGACGCGTTAAGCCGGTGCAACGCTCCTTGGCTCCGACTTGGGATCTTCAATTGGTCCTCGGTCGGTTGTCCTTGGCCCCGTTTGGGCCGCTCGAGCGGGCGCCGTTGGGACAGCTGTCCTTCAGGACCGCGTTCCTTCTGGCTGTCACTTCCGCTAAACGCGTAGGTGAGCTCTGTGCTCTCTCGGTACATCCAGAGTGCCTGTCTTTTCGGACCGATTGCGGTGTCACTCTGCGACCTAATCCTGCTTTCGTGCCTGAGAATATCCGGAGTTCCTTCCGCTCCCGGGATATTGTGGTTCAGGCGTTTCGTCCTCCTCCTCACACTGGTGAGTTAGATGCGGGCCTTCACCTGTCATGTCCAGTCCGTGCTTGGGGATTTACCTCAGCCGTACTCAGGATTTCAGGGTTACCGACCAGCTTTTTGTCTGTTACGGTGGGGCTCGTGCTGGTAAGGCACTGTCGGAGCAGCGCCTGTCCCATTGGTTGTGCGAGGGTGTTACCCTCTGCTACACGCTGGCTGGGCAGGATCCCCCTGGGGGCGTCAGGGCGCACTCCACTCGTGGGGTGGCTGCCTCTGCCGCTCTCCTGGGTGGGGCCTCGGTGGAGGCCATCTGTGCTGCAGCTTCATGGTCCTCCCCGGGCTCCTTTGTAAGGTTTTTCCTCATGGACATGACCGGGGGTTCTGTCTCCCAGGCGGTTCTGGGGTCTGTGGCCTTTCCTGCTTTCCGTCCTTTGGTCGGGTAGCAGGAGTGTATGGGTATGGGCCGCAGTGTGTTGAGTCACACGTGGTTCCGCCTGTACGGTGTGTTCAAGGGGTTCTGGCTCCCTCTTGTTCGCATTCAGGTGGAGTTGACTGCGCCCCCCCTTCGTTAGGAAGGATGGGGTGACAGGGCTCCCCGCACCCCTTGATGTGGGCTTACGGGTCCTCAGGGGGTACATCTGTCGGGTCTCGCGCCCGCTCTTCCCCATTATCTCGTAAGGCTCAGAGCGGGACGCAATGCTATACGATATATAACGATAGGTTATGTAGATAACCTAGTTATATTAGTATAGGCTAAGCGTCCCGCTCTGCGCGCCCTGAGTTCCCTCTTGAGGGATCTTTTCCTGGGACGGGTTTTGGCGAGGAAGGGTGTTTCATGACCAGGGTCATGGTTATATGGGCGGTGGCCACCATAAGGGGCGGGGCCCCATACAGGTGGGGTGCATGTGTTTTTGTTCGTGGGAGATACATTAGGTATCACAGGAGATATGAGTATCTCGTAAGGCTCAGAGCGGGACGCTTAGCCTATACTAATATAACTAGGTTATCTACATAACCTATCGTTATGCTGTAATGGATATCTGAATCTCCCCTCAGGGATAAATAAAGGTTTTCAATCAATATAGTGTTAGCCCTTGTTTAACATTTGTCTGTTTTCTACAGGGTATGGATGAAGATGTCATCAACAAGGCCATCGAAGACACCACTGTGGGGATTTATGTTCTTAAAGATCATGCTTCAAGTGACGAACCAGAGAACATACGAAGGCATCAAGATATTGGAAGGTCTGGATAATGGCGCATTAGCTGTTGCAATGCTGTTCGGACTGATGTATGCCTTAAACCTCAGCTACCCTTCGCAGCTCCGCTACACCTTTGAGGTAGTCCAAAATATTTTCATGCAACTGTATGGAGGTAAACTTTCAAACAAGGCACTTGCTCTAAAAAAACAGGCTCTTTCAGTGAAAGCATGTTGAAAATGTTAATTAGCTAAAGATGCGTTGACCGACGGAGAGAGACAGACAGACAGTGATAGAAAGGAAAACTCCAACAATTTGTGAAATTATCTTATTTAACATCTTCCCTGGAGTTGGACAAGAAGATACCGGTACATACCTTTTTCGTCTCTCTGCATGCATTGGGCTTAGGGAACGCCTGGACCGTTAGCCTAGCTTAGCTTCATCACTGGAAGTGGGGCAGACATAGCCTAGTTCACTACAGTCAGGAAATATACTCCAAATACAACTCCCAAACGTTCCTGTAAACATGTTGTGACCTGTGTATTTACCACGTCTCCCAGTCACACAAGTCACACGAGTCTCCCAGTCACACAAGTCTCCAAGTCACTTGTGTGACTGGGAGACTTGTGTGACTTGTGTGACTTGGAGACTTGTGTGACTGGGAGACTCGTGTGACTTGTGTGACTTGGAGACTTGTGTGACTGGGAGACTTGTGTGACTGGGAAACTTGTGTGACTGGGAGACTTGTGTGACTTGGAGACTTGTGTGACTTGGAGACTTGTGTGACTTGGAGACTTGTGTGACTTGGAGACTCATGTGACTTGTGTGACTTGGAGACTTGTGTGACTTGTGTGACTTGGAGACTTGTGTGACTGGGAGACTCGTGTGACTTGTGTGACTTGGAGACTTGTGTGACTGGGAGACTTGTGTGACTGGGAAACTTGTGTGACTGGGAGACTTGTGTGACTTGGAGACTTGTGTGACTTGGAGACTTGTGTGACTTGGAGACTTGTGTGACTTGGAGACTCGTGTGACTTGTGTGACTTGGAGACTTGTGTGACTGGGAGACTTGTGTGACTGGGAGACTTGTGTGACTTGAAGACTTGTGTGACTTGGAGACTTGTGTGACTTGGAGACTCGTGTGACTTGTGTGACTTGGAGACTCGTGTGACTTGTGATATATATATATATATATATATAGAAAATTATTCTATTTAATAATAATCATTATAATAATTATCATAAATATAATATATAAAAATAAAAAATAAAAAATTTAAATTAATTTTTTTTTATATTAATAATAATAATTATAGATATTTTTTTCTGTTGTACCAAACTCGTACTGAACCGTGACCCCAATACCGAGGTACGTACCGAACCGTGGCTTCTGAGTACCGTTACACCCCTACCAGTTATAGAAGAAAAAAATAAAGAAAAAAAACGATACACATGGATTATCGCTCGCTCTCCCCCCCCCCCCCCCATCCCCGCTCACCCCAGGACCTCAACGTGAGCCACATCCCGAATGCACTATTTGTTAATCAAACTTTTTCAAATGTATATGCGTTCTTTTATCTTTGCAACCGTTGCTAACCAGATCGCGATATTCCACTCATTAACCCCTATAACCCGTGCAGTGGATATCTCCAGATAAATCACATCAAGATAAGTGAGAATCCATACCTTCGGGCATAATTTATCTGGGTGTATCCATCTTAAGGCAATTTGGACATAAGGTACATCGAGAGTCAGGTCTGAGACCCATTCGATTAAATCGTCTAGGGGTCAAATAAGTTCTATGAACAACATTTAGATGAATCTGTTGGTGATCTGGGTTGCGAGAGGACAGCCGAACATTTTCCCAGACTGCATCCCAATCAAAATCTACATCCAACTCCGGGACATCCTTTCTCCAAATCGTATCCAGGGGGAGGTCCTTATACGATGACATAAGTAAATGTCGATAAAAGTCAGAAACTAAGCCTCTTGATGTCTCTTTGTCATAAAATAATTTGTGAAAACGGTGACGCTCTAGTGGAACGTCCCATGGAACGCCATGAGCCCTCAGAGCTGCTCTTATTTGTAAATAAAAGAAAAACGAGGTTCCGGGGAGATCATATCCGTTGGATAGATCTTGGAAAGAACGGAGACCAGAGTTATCGAAGATATCCCCCAACGTGTGGATGCCTTTCTTTTCCCATCTAGGGTACCTAATAGGTTGTTGTCCAATAAGGAGTAAATTATTATTAAATAGAGGGGAGTGCGTGTGCCATTTATGGCGGTTAGTACATGCTTTCTGGGTGTCACGCCAAGTCTGGATCACATGTGTGATAAGAGGGCCAAATCGTAATTTGCATTGCTTAATTGAAATGTTGGTATACACAATATCTTGAAGTCTATGTGGGGACACCATCTTCTCCTCCAATGGTCGCCAAGACACGGCTGCTTGAGCCTCAAACCAAGTGATCAGAGGTCTCAGAGAGAAAGCTTGAAAATAATATTTAAAGTCTATATTTAAGCCTCTGTCGAGTTTACTTCTTTCTGCAGTTGATCTCTTCAAGCGCGGGCGTTTATTGTTCCAAACTAATTTATATGAGGCAGAGTGCAATTTCTGCCAGTAACCAACAGGAGGAGGTAACGGGAGCATGGAGCTGATAAAGTTAATTCTGGTTAAAATATTCATTTTAATTATTGACGCACAGGCCTGTAATGAATTTTTTTATTTGGACCATCTGTTGAAGTCATTCGTAATCCTGTCACCCAAGCTGGAGTAATTATACCTTACCGTCTGGCTAATAGTAGGGAATATTTAAATCCTGAGACATTTAAAGTGCTCCACCATAAGTATGTTTGCAGGTAGGATGGTAGCCTTTGCAGGCTCATTAAGTGGAAGAAAAGCAGATTTTGGCCAGTTGATCTTAAAGCCGGATAGACTGCCAAATTCATCTATCACGCTGAGCAGATGAGGTAGAGAAACGGATGGATTCTGCATAATGGAAGGGATATCCGCAAATTGTTCACTGGCACGTATCTTCATAGCTAGTAGGTGACAAGGCCTGGAGCCGTGAAAGTAGTAGTGCTGTCTTGTTCTGTGCATTTGAAATTCAGATTGTTGTCTTAAAATGGAGTTAATCTCTTTTTTCACTACCTTAATTTGAAGCTCCAGTCGACTAGAGTAGTTGTGCTGCAATGAAGAGATCAACGTGGCATGAAGCTTTTCCAATTCCACCAACTTGGAGAGACGACCCTTGCGGAGATTAGATGCAAAGAGAGTAGTGTTACTTCTGATAAAACCCTTAACTGAATCCCATAGAATTCTGGGATCCTGTACCGAGCCAGCATTAAACTGCAGGAATTCAGTGAGCTTCTCTTTAAATTGCAAGTTAAACTCCCCGTTTTTCAGCAGTGTAGAGTTAAAGCACCATCTAGGGGCGCGGGACGTTATTTTACTGAGTGAACCCTTAAGTAGGATACCTTTGTGGTCTGAAAGTGCAATGGGCAATAAGTCAACATCAAAGTTATCAAATAGACGTGGGGAAGAAAAAACATAATCAATCCTGGAAAAAGTCTTATGTCTTAACGAGAAGAAGGAATAATCTCTCGCGGAAGGGTTGAGCGATCGCCACATATTGATTACCCCTGTGTCCTTAGACCAGGCTTGTAGGGCTGTGGTAGCTTGCTTCTGATCAGAGGTTTCAGCGTGATTGGACCTATCAATCAATGGATCCCAAACTGCATTAAAATCAGCTCCTACTATTAATGAGTAATCAGGTAATTTCAGCATAGCTGCAGTGAGTACAGCATAAAAGTTAGCGTCATACAAATTAGGGGCGTAAGCAGAGATCAGCGCAATTTTCCGGTTAGAACATTCCATTTTAGCAATAGTAATTCGACCATCTGCATCAGACCACACATCTAACAGTTTAATATTAAATTTGCGTTTAGCTATTATGGCTACCCCACACGCCTTGGTGCTAAAAGAAGAAGAACTTATGTTATGGTAAAAAATGTTGCCATTTTTGCATTATCCGCCAATAAAAGGTGTGTTTCACTCAGTAAAGCAAGGTCCACTTCCTTCCTTTTTAGCCACGTTAGTACACTTGTGCGTTTATGCGGTATATTGAGACCCCCTGTATTCCAGATCAATATGTTCAATTTAGCTATAGTCTAAAAAGGCTGCAGTATGACTGAATGTAATTCGTTTGGAGTAGAACACCATAATAGATACATATCCACTTGTTAAGGTCCTATTGAGTTCCGAGCGTGAGCGTGAAAACAAAAATAAAACAGATTCAGATTCAGATTCCTTTATTAAGCCATTTGTGTGAACACATTGGTAATTGTTTCAGCGTTTACAGTGTATGCGTTTTTTCCTTTTTTTTTTTTTTTTTACAGTAAACGACAAACACCAACACAGACACAGGACAAAAAACAGTGCAGTGGGGGTTTAATCAATTAAATATATATATATATATAAGTTCCAGTAAGGACTAGTGCAGTGCAGTCAGTGTCATTGTGCCAGTGTCACTTGGGGGCAGAGGGGGGAGGGGGGGGACCGAGGGGGGGGGGGGGGACCTGATGCATTGATCAGCCTGGCGGCTGAGGGGAAGAAGCTTAGTCTGTGATGAGCTTTCACAGCCTTTGGGATCCTCAGCCTTCTCCCAGAGGGGAGCAGGGTGAAGAGGCTGTGACCGGGGTGGGAGGGGTCGGCCATGATCTTCCTCGCCCTCTTCAGCGCCCTGGAGTCGTGCAGGGACCTGAGGGAGGGCAGGGGACAGCGAGTCGATTGGCAAGAAAAACAAAAAACACACCAATCCCCCATTCCTTCTCCCCACCCCCACTTCAAAATACTTGTCTGGTATCGATCAAACATCAGTTGGTCAACCTTGACCGAGCACAGCAACCACAACAACATTATGTATCTTAACCATACTAATAACTTGTAAGGTATATCGTAACAATTTAGAAAAAAGGAACCCACTTCACTCAACTGAGAGAAGAAATCTATGCAGAGTTCAATGTGAAGTTCAAAGTGCAGACGATAACAACAGGTGCATTAACACTTTGAGTGCCAACGACGAGATTTCTCGTTAGTTCATGCCAACCGTGCCAGAGAGATGAGAGATCTAGTTTTTGATCGTTATGCCAACCGTGCCAGAGAGATGAGAGATCTAGTTTTTGATCGTTATTTATTTTATTATCGATTTCCATTCATTTTTCATCAATCTAGCCTCACGTTACCAGTGGGCATCTGTCTGAACTCTAACAGGGAAAATACCGCCCCCTATCGTCTCTCCGGATGGTACTGCACCCCTTTGGATTGGATTGAATGAAACGCATGGAGAAAAAAAAGTCCTGCTTCCACATTTTACTTGTCAGACAAGTAACCGGAGACGATCCAAGTAATCGCCCACCACCAGAACAGCGGAAAATGTGTGTTTCCATTACCCAGTGTTGGATCAATAAACACGATCGATATTTGGAATGGCGATCAGGAATTGGAATTGTAGGAGTGCTGAACAAACTGACTGCCAGACGGTTGTTAGATGCAATACACGTGAAGTGCCATGTTTACTTCCCACTTCCTTAATACAAACTAATACGTCATCACGTCAACCCGTGTGACTACATAACGTCACTGCCCTCTAACCACACCCTGTGCATAACATTGAACATGGATGTGACAGAATATGAATATGAATTCTATTGTTCATTATTGTCCCCCACAGAACAATCTTTTTGGAGAACATCTGATCTGAGGTAAGGAATCTATTTTACCAGTCTTGGGATAATGAGAGCTATCTTCACCTATATATCAGCGTGTGCCATATGTGTGTATGTGTGTGTCTGTGCGTGTGTGCGATCAGGAAATAAGATAATCGATTTTTCAGCCTGCTTCTATAGCGTGCATAAGTACACATATACTATCGATAATCTAGCCTTTATTTGAAAACGATTCATAAATAGGCCGAAAAATGACAACGTGTTTTGTGTATTCCAGTGTATTCCATTAAAGGGCGATTATCACAGAATCTTCTGAAATGTTCTGAAACGTTCAAGAAACAAGCGTTTTTCAAAATGGTATAAAACGGAAATGAACCGATTAAAAAACAATCCGTTTCGACAATGTTGACTGCAAACAAGTCATTGATAAGCGACGGCCATATTAGACACATAGCCACAATTTAAGATATAGTTTATGCGTTCGCAAATATGAGAGCTCTGTCATTGAAGTGGGTGGTGGCACGCAACAGGGTTTCCGGGGCACTGGACCCGTGGCACTCAAAGTGTTAAAACACAGTTCGTCTAAGTTGATCTTGAGAAAAGGGCAACAGTATGCCAAGTGCAAACAATGAAAAAAGACATTATGCATAACAGTCAATGCGAAGTTCAGTGCGATGTACAATGTTCAGACAATAAAAAGGCAAATGCGTTAAAAAGCACAGGTCGTCTGAATTATACTTGAAAATAGTCAGTGTGCATCTGGAGCAAAAAAAGCCATAGTAGACATGTGGCAATGGTAATGTTAGCTAGGAGAGCTGGACAACCAGCATGCCTTGAGCTTAGCTTAATCAGGCTCAAGGCCTGTTATCCTGATTCATGTAGATAGCTCTGCCAAGAGAGGGCCATCCCACTCGACCAGCAGATACGTTAGCACATAGTTTGTTTGAGTGAAACCTGGGAAGCACAGTTTGTCCAAGTGCAAATTTCAAAAAAGACAATATGCATAACCGTCAATGCGAAGTCCAGTGCGAAGTTCAATGCTCAGACAATAAAAAGACCAATGTGTTAAAAAGCACAAGTCGTCTGAATTATACTTGTGAATAGTCAATGTGCATAACCATTTCTGGAAATATACAGCGTAGATAAACCATGAGTGTTACCGTTCTGTTAGACCGAAAGGACGTGGTAGGCGAGTGGAACGTTATAGTTAGCTGAGAGAGCCCGAAAGTTAGCATAGCTCGAGCTTAGCATACCAAGGCTCCGAGGCCTGTCACTCCCCGATGCCCGTAGCCTGCTCCGCCGGGGCCGGCTCACCATCCTCGGACGGGGGGGACGTCGTGTCGCGTCGAAGGAACCTCTCCGCCTCGGACGGCGACGTGAATAGGTGGTTGCAGGAGACAACTCTGCGGCCCATCTTGATCTTCAGAGTCGCAGGGTATAATAGGTAGACTTCTATGCCCTTCTCCCGAGCAACTCCCATAGCTTTCGAGAAGGCCCTGCAACGTCTGGCGGTATGGTCACTGGAATCCGCAGCGAATCTGAGGGTATAATTACCCACTTTTGGAGGGTGTTTTCTGGCCTCTTGTAGAATAGCCTGACGTGTAGGGAACCGCAGGCAGCAAAAAATAAAAGCGCGTGGACGTTCGCCCTTCTCTGGGGGGCCGTTCCTGAATATTCTATGCGCCCGCTCAATCTCCGGTTTAGTGACGGTCGGAAACCATCGTGGAATCATCTTTTCGAGATAACGAATCGGCGCCTCGTTTTCAATGTTCTCGGGCAAGCCGTAAATTCTCACGTTGCACCTTCTATTCCAGTCCTCTAGGTCAGCGATCTTATTTTCGTAAAAAAGGAATTCATCTTCAATCACAGAGATCTTATACTTACACTTATACTTCCTTACATATCTTACTGTGTGGAAGTATGGGGGTCGACTTTTAAAAATACAGTAAATCCAATAGTCTTACTGCAAAAGCAGGCCATTTGGAACCTTTTCAAGGCTGGTTACTAGGGATGTTACTAGGGATGTCGGCCAGGGGCGGATTTAGGATTGTAGGAGATCCGGGGCTTAGCCCAGATGGGCCCCCCTTTTTTTTTTTTTTTTTTTTTTTTGGGCAGGCAAGGGGTGGTTTTGAGGGGGTAATTTTTTTTTTGAATTTAATGAACCTGTACGTGCAATTTCCTGCAATATAGAGCCTTCAATCTTGACCAATAAAGCTGCTCTTTTCACTATAAAACTCAGTTAACCATAACGTAGTTATGGTTAGATTTATATATTGGGGGGGATATATCTTTCTTTATATCTTATATTTTTCATATAATCAAAAAGTGGTGGAGCAAGATCATACCTTTGCTCCCCCAAGTTCAATAGTGGGAGAGCAGAGATGCTCCGAATGCTCTTATGGCCAGGCGTCTATGATTCACTGATACAAAGTAAAATAGTGCAGTGCAATAAAATAGTTAGTAAAATAGAATAAAATAATGCAATAGTGCATTGCAATAAAATAGTTATCATCCTATTTTTTCGGGAGGCCGGTAAGGAGTGCATTACAGTAGTCGAGTTGGCTTGAGATAAAGGCATGGATCTGGTTTTCAGCGTCCTTTTGATTTATAAATGGCCGTACTTTAGCTATGTTTCTAAGGTGGAAGAATTAAGTTTTTGTCAACTTGTTGATTGTGATTTAAAGCTTAGGTCTGAGTCTACCATAACACCAAGACTTAACTCACTCAAATACAGTTAGCAGCTGGATAGACCACAGATGGAAATTAGCTTCTGCTAAATCTGGTGCAAACATATTTTCATGTAACAATGATGAATTGTTAAAAAAAAAAAAAAAAAAAATTAATTTTTTTTAAATAGATTCGGCTTTTCAGAATACATCCGGGGCTTGAGCCCAGGTAGCCACCCCCTAGCTCCGCCCCTGATGTCGGCCTACCGATATTATCGGCCGATATCGGCATTCAAATGTGATATCGGAAAATATCGGTATTGGTTTTCAAAAAATAAATGTATTATTATTTTTTTTTTTTCTTTACATTTCTATAACCTTTATTTACCCAGGCAAGCAAGTAAGAACAAATTCTGATTTTATTTAATGTCAAAAGTATGCATAATGTTGTGTTAATTCCACAACAAGAGATATGTAATGTTAATTACCTGAAATTATTAAAAAAATTTGGGGGGGGGGAAACCCTGCATATATCGGTATCGGTTGATATCGGTATCGGAAATTAAGAGTTGGACAATATCGGTATATCGGTATCGGTAAAAAAGCCAATATCGAGCATCCCTACTGGTTACTATGAACACACAAATCCATTGTTTATAAGGTCTCATATTATGAAATGTAATGATTTGGTTTATTATAAAACTATGCAAATAATGTTGGTTTCAGCTACGACCGCAACCTCTGCCATCCCTTCTTCCACCCTAGAGAGCCGCGTCGTCGCGCTAGCTACATGATCCTCCTGGAGCGAGTCCAGTCTGTTGGTTAGCTGGAGCATCGAGCTCAGCACGGAACAAAGACCTGATACATTCAACGTCCACCTCATTTAATGTCCCCATCTTGTTTGATATTTGTTTCGCCATCTCTACGATGTATCATGTGAAAGTATGTCTTAAAATTAACGTCGTAATCAATATAAAAGTGAAGTGGTCACAGAGCTCAGAAAAGCTACGCCGCCATCCGATCTGAGCATAAACCGGAAGTCCAAGTTCAAACATATCTTAAAGTGAAGGACTTTTCAGCACAACAACTAAGATAAGATATTCCTTTCTTGATCCCTTTTGGGGAAATCCGGGCATCATAGCAGGAGGGGTAGGGGATGGTACAGGTAGTGGTGGCAGTACGCAGCTAGTTGTTTTCAATCTGCTATTTGCCATTAAACTGAGAGAAGAATAAAATAAGCCAGGAGTGAAGTTACTGTAGGTCTTTACCGTCTCCATTGTCCCCTAACTGCTAACATCCAGGGCAGTGGCTCTGCTCGCATCTGCAGCTACGTAATTCTCGTTCCTGCCAGTTGATGGGCAGAAACGAGAACAACATCACTGCAGATTAGCTGACACTATGAGTTAGTTGATATTCTCCGAGTAAATGGCTGCTTTTTTACATAGCGTTTTTATCCAAAGCGCTTTACAATTTGTTCCTCACATTTTACCCATTCACTCACACATTCACACACCGAAGGCGGAGGCAACCATGCAAGGTGCCAACCTGCTCATCGGGAGCAATTAGGTTGTTAAGTGTATTGCTCAAGGACACATCGACACACTGCCCGGGAGGAGCGGGAATAGAACCGGGAACCTCCGGATTGCAAGACGACTGCTCTACCACCCGAGCCACTGTCGCCCATCAAGTATATTGTGGGGGTGGATAGTTTAGCAGTACAAGACTTCATAAAATCCTCTCATCACGTTCCTCCTCTTCATCAGACAGACCTTTATCGATCCCTCTGATCTCCCTTGAAATTGAAATCCTGAAGCCGTGTTGGGTATCGATCATCGCACACGGGACCATAGGGGCTGGCTGAGGGTGGACAGATGGTGATTTAGAGTTTGTGTTATTGGGCAAGCTCACCAATACATGTTGCTCACAACACACGCTCATACAAATACACACAGGTGCGGTATGTACAAACACACACACACACACACACACACACACACACACACACACACATACACACACACACACACCCACCCACCTGATCAGTTTGATTAATGGGCTTTTTATTGATCTGTTAGTGGACAAATTGTGTTGATATCTAATGCTAGAATGTATCTAATGCTAGAATGTAGCCAATTACCCCCCCCACCCAATACTTATTCTCTTCCTGCATTCTCTTGTATTGACCACATTGTGTCTGGTGAGCTAACACAATCGGCCTGTATTAACTCACTTGTTTAATTGGTTTAATTAACTCTTTCTCGACCTGCCGGTGTGTTATCTGTGCTGACTCCTCTTATCTGTGCAGCTAAAGGCCACATATAGCCTCAGGCACCTCCAGACCAGCAGTACTTTGCCCTCACCTGCCTGCAGCTTGCAGAGAAAATAAAACACAGTTGGGGGTTGAATTTGGTGCTGTCTAAAACAGTGGATTTGCATGTTGGGGGAAAAGCAATCATAGATCGGGCAGAAAATGGAGGAAGCATTAGAGGGGAGATGAGAGAGAGAGAGACCTTAACACTTTGAGTGCCAGCAGGGGGCGCACGATTTAGCGATTGAGTGCCGGCGCTCTAGTCAATGGGAGGGCGAGCACATTTCGAATGCATAAACTATATCTTAAATTATGGCTATGTGTCTAATACGCCCGTCGCTTATCAATGACTTGTTTGCAGTCAACATTGTTGAAACAGATTGTTTTTAATCGGTACATTTCCTTTTTATAACATTTTGAAAAACGCTAGTTTTTTTAAACTTCCAGAAAAAAAGGTGATTCTGCAGGAATCGCGCTTTAGTGGAATACACAAAACACGTTGTAATTTTTCGGCCTATTTATGATCGTTTTCAAATAAACGCTAGATTATCGATAGTATATGTGTCACTTGGCAGCGCTTGCGACCACAACTCGGCCCGCCCCTTTTTCGTCTACACGTGAAAACGTTTTTTTTTTTTTTTTTTTTGTCTTTTTTTTTTTTATATATTATTATAAATTGAATGTATAAGCACATATATACTATAAAAACGAACAGTTAGAATATTTAAAAATAGTAACAACCTTTGTTTAAAAGTAGGCTGTTCACGACATGATTTCAGTGGAACGGGAGGCGTAATAACAATTTGCATTTGAATCGAATCTAAACCTTGGGGGGGTAGCCAGCCCGGAGCGCAACGCCCCCACAATACCTATACATACACCTGTTGGCATCTGGTGACACTTTTAATGTGTCTTGCGTTGAGATTGAGAGATGGATGCGAAGACGATCGCTGCTGAACTCAACAAGATATCTGCTGCGGGGAGAGCCATCGATGGATCGCATTTAATGAGTGGGTACTTAACGGACTATTTTCACCCAGGTGTCCCCGAACCACCGCCCAAACCGGACTCTTCAGATGAAGAAGAAGATTCGGAAAACGAAGTAGTGCCTGATATCGATCCGATACCGCAGCGCGCTGATGATTTTGAAGAGGAAGATGAGCGTGCGGATCAATCAGATTTAGAGGATGATTCTATTCACAGCGGGACCGTCACACCGGGCTATTCAACGGAATTAACGATGAGACATGTCGCAGATATGGTGTCTGTTGTAACCGTAGACAGTGACACCAAAGAAGAATTGAAAAAAATAAGAACGTTTGATTGCAAATGCTATAAAGAGCGGAAAGAGAATTCCGAACGGCAGGCGTTGTCGTGTACAACAAAACTGTCGGAAGAATTGATATACAATAGCAGACTGGACATGGCCTCATTGACGCCGAAAGAGAGGGACATGTGTCTGCTCTCGGCTATACAAACAGGCATCAATGATTCTGAAGTCACACAGAGCACGAAGAGAGTAAACACCATTCGCAAAGCTTCACGGACAGTGTACAGATTCCATAACGTCGTGGTCTGCCGGGCAACATTCTGCTTTCTCCATGGGTAAGTGCCATTATTATTCTGTGTGCATGTGTAACTATGACCGGTTAGTACAGGCTAGTATACATTCTGGAACATTCTGAATTGTGTTGTCATAGTAGTGATGTCATAGCAGACCCTTGATTGATTAAGTTTATTAACAGATTGCAGAATGGGTACAGTACAGTACAGCTCAATACATACAATTGTTAAGAGGATGCAGACCTGAGAAAGACTTTCGTCTTGTTTCCATCAGGGTCCCCCATTTTCAATTCATCATATGACACACATGACATACAGATAGACAGTACTGCTACATCTATACATTTATGACATACCAGATTTTCAAATACAGTACTGTTTGTGATACTAAAAAATATACATTTGACATAGAAACATGTGCATTGGGGAGGTTGGGTAGGTGGGGTGGGGCTGTACATTGGAGGTGGGGGGGGGGTTGGGTAGGGGGGGGCACTGTACATTGGAATACTCACATACATTTGACATAGAAACTGTACATTGGAGGAGGTTGGGTAGGTGGGTTGGGTGGGGCTGTACATTGGAATACTGACATTTGTAGGGGCCAGTTTTGAATTGCAGTCTCCCGTAGGTGTTCTTTGAGAACTATAGAGAACTACAGTACTATACAATAATATTCTATATAGTGCAAAGCACGTGACTGTATTGAAGACATTATCATTGGCTCTAGCTAGCAGGGACTGTGTATGTGTGTATAATAATGATTTCACATTTTTTTTTGTTTAGGATAAGCTGTGGACTTCTCAAAGCTATTATCAAGCACTACAAGACAAATGGAATGACACCACGTGATAGGAAAAAACAACCGAGAACTCACAAAAAGTTTCTCTGTAAAGACGACTGTCAACGTGTGGTGGATTTTCTCACCAATTATGCAGAGGTCCATTCTATTGTCTTGCCTGGTAGACATCCTGGCCACAGAGACTACACTGCCAAGTTACTTCCAAGCAATCTGACAAAAGCGGCACTCTGGCGTCAATACAAACCGGCTGGGGAGGAAGCAGGTATGTGTGTTTGTTATTTATTAATTTATTTCATGACATGAGGTACAGCCGCCTGGACTGCAACATTCCATAATGTTGATAATTTTCTACTGTTCTATAATAAGCATGATCTGTTCAACTGTGAAATGCAATGTTGAAGGAGCCAAGCTGCTTTCATCAAATATCCTTCTCACAATACAATATCTCCAATGTACTTATTGACATCACTTAAGTTCAAGCCCCCCTCCATAAACCACTTGTGTTTACACATCAATTGTGTAAATTTGCAGCATAGACCAGTCCTCCTGAGTAGCCATCCTCTGGCATTGTGTATATGTAATGTGTACTATTACCAAGACAAAGACATTAACGATCTAACATTCCATAAACCACTTGTGTTTACACATCAATTGTGTAAATTTGCAGCATAGACCAGTCCTCCTGAGTAGCCATCCTCTGGCATTGTGTATATGTAATGTGTACTATTACCAAGACAAAGACATTAACGATCTAACATTCCATAAACCACTCGTGTTTACACATCAATTGTGTAAATTTGCAGCATAGACCAGTCCTCCTGAGTAGCCATCCTCTGGCATTGTGTATATGTAATGTGTACTATTACTATTTTATTCTAGGACATCGCGTTGTTGGTCAGGGGAGCTTTCTTCAGCTGTGGAAAACCCTTCTGCCCCAGATAACAATCATCAAACCGAGGACAGATTTGTGTTGGGAATGCTACAAAAACCAGTTGAGTCAAGCGGCTGGCAAGCCGGATAAATTGCAGACAGAAAAATTGCAGGTGCAATTACAACATCTGGCCCGTGTTAAGAGAGAGCGCAAGCTGTTGCAGGCTATGACTGCTTCCACCCAAAAGACCTGTGCGGAATTGCAGCTGAGTCTAGGCCCTGCCACACCGGCAAGCAAAGACATCACAATGCACTACAGCTTTGATTATGCACAGCAGGTGAGAATCCGATCCTATTACAATGTAGCTTTTTGTTGTTAACTTACTTGACAAAAATCGTTTGTTTGCTGTATTACAGCATTACATCATGTTGTGTAATATTTAAAATGACAATCACCATCACAATTACTACAGCACTACTGTACTACTACACTACAACATTATTTCAATGTATCATTTTTCTTCCGCCAGGTACACTACCCCTCTCACCCTCTTCAAGTTGGGCCGATGTATTTTGCAACACCGCGCAAGTGTGGCCTGTTTGGCGTACATTGTGAAGGGCTGACAAAGCAGGTGAATTACCTTATTGACGAAGGGATGGCCACGAGTAAGGGTAAGAGACTCCAAGATACCAACATCTTCCCAGCCATAGCAGAGCTCTTGGTCACTTTATCTGTCTGTAAACTGTCCTTTCATTGTGTCCTTTAATATTTCCCATTACAGGTAGCAATGCTGTGATCAGCTATCTGCATCATTACTTCAACAATTACGGCGTTGGAGAAACGAAAGTCGACCTGCACTGCGACAATTGCTCGGGCCAAAACAAGAACAACTACGTCTTGTGGTATTGTGCCTGGCGTACACTCCACCGACAGCACCTGCAGCTTGGTCTCCACTTCCTAATTACAGGCCACACTAAGTTTGGTCCCGACTGGTGCTTTGGTTTGATAAAGCAGGTATACAGGAAAACTGCAGTCGATACCCTGGCAGGCATCGCCGACATCGTGAGGAAAAGCTCTGAGGTAACCTAGTAAGGTTTAGTCGATAAACCAATGTACAGTTCCCCCCCCCACAATGTACAGTTTCTGCATCAAATACTCTTTTTTAACTCTTTTTGTATCACAAACCGTACTGTATTTGTAAATCACACACACACACACACACACACACAGATGGACCCTGCATCCATACACTCTGTAGACATTGACTTTTATTTTATCTTCCTAAAATTGTTTATTCTATTAGTCCCCTATACTGTCCAGATAGATGGACCATAGAAATGGACTATTTTATTGTATCTTCCTAATAATAATTATTGTTTATTAATTGTGCACTGTTGACAGCACTGTAAATCACACACACACACACACACACACACACACACACACACACACACACACACACACACACACACACACACACACACACAGATGGACCCTGCATCCATACACTCTGTAGACATTGACTTTTATTTTATCTTCCTAAAATTGTTTATTCTATTAGTCCCCTATACTGTCCAGATAGATGGACCATAGAAATGGACTATTTTATTGTATCTTCCTAATAATAATTATTGTTTATTAATTGTGCACTGTTGACAGCACTGTAAATCACACACACACACACACACACACACACACACACACACACACACACACACACACACACACACACACACAGATGGACCCTGCATCCATACACTCTGTAGACATTGACTTTTATTTTATCTTCCTAAAATTGTTTATTCTATTAGTCCCCTATACTGTCCAGATAGATGGACCATAGAAATGGACTATTTTATTGTATCTTCCTAATAATAATTATTGTTTATTAATTGTGCACTGTTGACAGCACTGTAAATCACACACACACACACACACACACACACACACACACACACACACACACACACACACACACACACACACACACACACAGATGGACCCTGCATCCATACACTCTGTAGACATTGACTTTTATTTTATCTTCCTAAAATTGTTTATTCTATTAGTCCCCTATACTGTCCAGATAGATGGACCATAGAAATGGACTATTTTATTGTATCTTCCTAATAATAATTAGAAGAAGAAAGAGGGGGAAGGGATACCACTTATTTTGCTTGATTACAGACAGATTACAGACTTCTGAATGATTGTATTGTACCCATTCTGCAATCTGTTAATAACATTTTCAATCAATCAATCAGGTGAAAGGAGTCAATATCCCCCAACTTGTGGGAAGCGAAGATGGGACAGTGTTTGTCCGAAGCTACGACTGGCAGACACATTTGGGTGGCTTCTTCAAAAGGTTCCCACAGATAAAGAAATACCAGCACTTCAGGTAATTGTCTATATTTTATTGTATATTGTATATATATTTTATCATAATAAAATAAGTAGAAGAAAGCAGGAAGCCGGACCAGCACACTCAGGTTTTCGCAGCCGAATACAGACATGTTTCGGAACAGGTGTTCCTTCTTCAGTGTATTATTATTATTATTATTATTATTATTATTATTATTATTATTATTATTATTATTATTATTATTATTATTATTATTATTATTATTATTATTATTATTATTATTATTATTATTATTATTATTATTATTTTTTTTTTTTTTTTTTTTTTTTTTTTTTTTTTTTACGAATGAGGAAATGTTTTCCTCCTGTTTTTTCTGTTCTTATCTTAGAGAATTTTGGTTTGCAAATATTGCAATAGGCTAATTTACTTAGCCCTATTAGCTATGATGAAGAAGGTTTATTTTGTTTCTGGTAATCAATGTACGAAATGTGTTGACATGGATGCTTGACTCACAGTGTCCTGGAGGCTGGGACCAGTGTTTTCTTTACGAAATAGACAATATTTTAAATGTGTTCTTTATTCTATTACAGCTTCGATGCCAGCAGACCTGGCATGGTGACGGCGAAATTACACCGTGATGATGCTGAACCATTCGAGTTTCAACTGCTGAAAGACCCAAAACGCTACCCGACCATCTCCAATTTTCCAGTGATACCCCCACCCGGTCTGGACAATGACAGGCAGAATTATCTTTTTAAGGAGATAAGACAATACTGTTCTGATGCGGGAAAAGACATCACATGCCCGCGACCAACGTCTACAGCACCTCAGAACAAGACTGTACGATGTTAGATACCCTCAAGACCAACGTCTACAGCACCTCAGAACAAGACTGTACGATGTTAGAAGACCCAACACACACAAAGATACAGATAAGTGCTGAGATCACACACACACACACACACACACAGATGGACCCTGCATCCATACACTGTAGACATTGACTTTTATTTTATCTTCCTAAAATTGTTTATTTTTTATTGTGATGTTACCTACTAAGATAAGATGATCCTTTATTAATCCCCTTGGGGAAATTCTGGTGTCAAAGCAGCATGGGGGGGGGGGGGGGGGGTACATAGAAATGGACTATTTTATTGTATCTTCCTAATAATAATTATTGTTTATTAATTGTGCACTGTTGAGCTATATAACGCTGTCTGTATAATGACAATAAAGACTCTAGAAATATTCTATTCTATTTAATTTTATTAAAGCACTTTGGTTTGTGCTTAAGCTCCTGTCTGTACAAGCTGGCAGAAGACGAGCCAAATTAACTTCAATTAATATCTGAAACTACTAACCTTCATACCATCTTTTACTAGTATCCATCTTACTACTACTACCTACTATGCTAATAATGTCTATAGCTCAATACAAACAAGAGAATGAAGATCGGGTCCTGAGGAGAGATAACTGCCATGGCAGCACTTAATTATGTTAATGCTATTCAGGTGAGGGGCGTTGCTGGAGGGGGTTTGTTGACGCCCAGTTGAAACTGTCTGAAGTGTGAAAAGTTGCCTTCCTTTGAGACACCTTTTCACCTCTTAGGCAATCTAGAACACAGCCAGTTTTAGAAGTTATAATTGGGCACATCGTGTTCAAAACATTCTCAGATGTCAACATATGACACATCATTTGAAAGCTTAGATTCTGTACTTTAGCAATCTGGAATAATCTGAAAAATGAAAATGTAGAGATCTGGCATAAAGCGCTGTGAGGTGACACATATGAGACTCTACCCCAGGCCTGCACTCCCCTAATCTCACCTCTGACCTCTACTTCTACTGCCCCCATCTGTCTTCCACCAACTGCTCTATACCCGCCATAAACGGCTAGAGTGAACACAGCTGTCTGCTATCTTTTACCCATCTATTGCAAACCATAGAACAGTGTAGTTTCCCCCAAAGCCCCCTGGCTTGGTGACATAGTTTAAGCCATGAGCACCCTTATCTCCGTTCCTGCCCCACCACAGACCGCCTGCAAGAAATGCACCCCTGTAAATAAATATTTAGACACCAAACAACATTATCCTATTTAAACCAATAGCGTATTACAACCTAATAATTCAATGTCAATGTATTCAATACAAACAGCTCCACCTAAGTCAGATGATAACCTAAGCAAACACAGCACCATTATTCTAAACACAAACAGATTGAAAAATGTACAATGCATTACAACACCAACTCATAAGCACAAACATCTCATGATAGTCCATTGTTCAAGGATAGCTCTATCTTAGACACAAGCTTCTAAAAATCGTTAACATAACATCACAATTGCAAACATTAAAAGCTTAACATTACTAAACTATCCCCTCTCCGACAAAATTTAGACAAACACTTTACCCCAAATATAAAATTGCCCTGTAGCACAGAAACAATCAACAAAACATCACACAACATAACACAATATAAACACATGAATATACACACAACATCTTATATAAACTATAGCCCATGTTACGATTTGCAGAGCCACCTGAAATAACGCAAGTTCACCTTATCGTACCGGATTCACTTACGTTCAGTCATAATCACACTCTTGTCACCTCTGCATCATAGCCGTCTAATAACAAACGGCAGTGTTTGGTGCACGAATGTGTCAAGTTTGCGATATGTTTCAGATGTACACTATTGCAAATCTAATTAGTGGCACACATTAATCCAAGACTATGCATGCTGTGAGCAACCTTTACTCCTTAACTATGTACGTGTGTGGTAATTGATCCTATACTGCAGTTGTAAAACACCAAGCAGCATGTCATTGAGTGCAGAGAGATCATTATAGCTACTCTCAACCATATTCCCCTCTGTACACCCTTGCGTCTAGTCGACCAACATTAAAATGTCCCATTTCTGGCTAAATCGCTTTATCCTGCATTTACCCGTTCTTGTCAAGGACCTAATAACGTTACTTGAGAAAAATAACATTGCTCACCTGACAGTCCTAAGGTAATTGTATTGCTCCTCCTAAATACCACTAAGTAAAAATAAAAAGAGAAAAGCGAACTTCCATGTCCCTTGTATGTAGGGGTGTAACGGTACGCGGATACGTACTGTACCGCCTCAATGTGGTCCTCCGGTACAGTACGGGCTGTGCACCGAGCGATTGCAACGGTATGGACCCCTTTTTTGCGGAACTTAAATCCCCCCGGCCCTAATATAACGTGCACAACTAACCGGGTGTGTGGGGAGGCGGGCCGCTGACGTTACTAGAGCACAGCACGGGAGCTCCTGTGAGCACATAGCTTAACTACATTTCTCAATAGTGTTGCTCCTTTTAACAAAGTAGCGTTCTTTGTAGTGTAGCTATTTTTAGACCCAAGTAGTTACTCGCTACTGCCCGGAGAAACTGGACTGCTAAATAAAGATTAAAGATCTAGCGTCGTTGATGCTATTCAATATTAGCTAAATAGCTAACAAACGAAATACAATGTATTGCATAGCTGCCTATAACACACAATAACGTTAATACTTGATACAATTACATGCATCATTGTTTACAATGAACGGGTGGGGCTAGTCAAAGGACTGGACATGGGGACAAGTTAAACATGAATTAATTTATTATAACAATCAACATTTGTTTTATCATTAGCTCAAAAACACAGAACCGGACGAAACAAGTTGTCCGCTCAATACGTTCTGCTAGGCAGCTAGGATAATAACAACAATACTTCCGCTCCGGTCGGTGGGCTTCAAAATAAAAGTCTAAAACACCGGAAAAGCTCCGGTCGGTGGGCTTCAAAATAAAAGTCTAAAACACCGGAAAAGACGTTTATTTTGTACAGCGTTTTCCTCCATGAGTACTCCAGTACATCATGTGATCAATCGATCTGGATTATTTTTGCCCATCCCTAGTTTATCCTGTGCTGAAGTCTCCATTCCAATAGAGATAGTATATATTTTGGTGTTTATTTGGAACACTGCCTTTTTATTTATTACGTTTCCACAGCTTTTTCCTCATACTTTATTAACATTTTGTACATGGTACCGCAAGGTACATTAATAATTCATGTACATGTTAAAAGGATGACACAAAAAGCCAGACAGAGGGCTTGTTTCCAGTTTCAGTTTGTTTTATAATAAACAATCAAACTGAGCATTTTTTTATTTAGGATATTTAAAATGTCTTCCAATGTTAAATAAAGGTTTATTGCACTTTGAAACGGTTTCCTTGCATTATTATGCTATTATTATATTAGTAAAAAAAAATAAAAAAGGTTAATTGAAAACTTTTGGGAAATACATTTCTCAAAAAAATAATCTCTCAAAACCGCAATAATATCGCTTATCGCTATAATTTCTGGGACAATTAATCGCCCAGCAGAATTTGTTATCGTGACAGGCCTACTCCAAGGCATCTGCTATATAATAATCTTCAGATTTGTGTTATTGTGTTATTAGTAGGTTACAGCAGTAAGCATTAGTTTGCTCAGTCACTTATGGCCAATTCGTTTTATATTGTTTAATACAGTTAAATAAATAGATAAATGAAAAGCAACCGTTACCATCAGAATTCACGCCACACACCCACTCCGCACGTAAATCATAAAATAGCGGCGTGCAAGCTAATGATCCTAGCCAGTCTTGTTTCCTACCCAGAGGTGCACCGCGGGTCTCCCGCAACAGCGGAAGTCCTCCGGCTGCAGTCAGTCAAACCATCACCTCCTAGCTTAGCAAATAACACCCGATCAAAGTCATCATTCAGCAATCGCTTCAAACGCCAACATCATATACATAACATCTCCCCCAGCTCTGATTAGAACATCGCACAAGCTCTTATCACGACGCCACTTAGCAAACGCACATTTCAGCTAAGCACCTAGCCAGCATCATTGGCTCATGATGTGAGGGTTCTACATACGCTCCGAGATCAGGCTCATAATGTGATGATTCTACACACGCTCCGAGATTCGACCCTTTCGTTCAGTCCGCTCAGCATCTAGCGAATCCTCCTTTACCTCTAAATAACTTTTAAAGTAGGCATCTAAACAACAAACATTTCAAGTGCCTTCCTATCAATGTCCTCTCTGATACATATCATTAAAGAAAAAAAAGAAACAAATCTAAACCATCTGCTATCCCAGGTACAAAAATAGTGCATCCTGTCTGACATACAATCGTCAACTAATCCCGGCAGAGGATATTATCGACACACTTACAAACCAACCCCCCGCGCGAGGCGTCGATTACATATGGCGCATACATTTATAACCCACAAGACCCTGTGTTCGCCGACTTCCGAAATGCAGACTGCCTGTCCTTCCCAGCAGTAGACAGTCGAATCCTACCCCCGGGGACATAGAACAATGGCCAGTGTCCCAAATTTTCCAAAACATCCTCTAGTGTTTCCAAAGCCAAAACGCCCTACTCCTTTCAACTATTGCGGCATTCCACAGTTCCCATAGCAGCAGTCCAGGGCCCCGTTCCCCGTACCTGGATAACTGAGTTAGCCGGATAATTTCCAGTCAAGCCTGACTTAAGCAGGACCTTCCCATTCCCCGACGCTCGATTGTCTAAATCACCATGACAACAGATCAAAAAGTTTGAGCCTGGTCGGGAGCAGGGTTAACTTCAGTTAGCCGGATGAACCATGGCCACGCCCCCGCAAAGAAATGACAGCTCGCTTCCTGAAATGATTCTCACAGTCTAGGATCTGCATTATACCATTCTGAATTACGTTTCTGTGCTTCGTTTTCCTAGAGGGGGCTTTTGAAATGTATAATAATAGAACTAAATGCTGATAATAAATCATATTGAGCCTATAGATTTACTTTGTCCTAAATAAAATAATGCACGTCATATACGGCGCTCGGAGTCGCGATACACGCTGCATGTGGTTATTTTAATAACGGCGCATTGCAAATGTGAATCCCGCGGGGATATTTTTATGAATGAAACCTATCGGCCGTTTGGCTCTGATTAGTTTCATATATTCTCCGCTGTAGATTTGCTTAACGGAGCGCCCGGATTGTGTTTCATTCAAGCATAAAATTGAAGTGTCTATGCGGGGATTGTGGTTTTTGTGTGATATTGTAACTGGGATTAAAATGTCTGATGAGATGCGCTGTTTGACGGATTTGAGAAATTGAATGAGCCGTTGACGTCACATTAATGCATTTGAGAATAAAGAGATAAAAGTAAAATATTCTAAACACGGGTCTCTCGTCCATTAATGCATAAACAATGAATATATCCCGTCTGGCACATTGGCGCAGTGGCTAGTGTTGAATCTTGGCAACCGGGCGACTGGTGTTCGAAACCCTGCGTTTCCAATATAATTTTTTTGGAATATAATATTAATGATTATACGCAACAGTAGCCTAGTTTTAAGTTAAAATATTATAAATCTACATGCATTGAGGATGTCATTCTTTATATAGCTCTCAACGTGCACCAAATTGAATTATTCCTACATTGCAAAAAGAAGGAAAAGACTAGGATTCGAACCCGGGCCGTCTGCGTGAAAGTCAAAACCACAAACCGTTACACCACAGTGCAGATAAGTAAAAGATCCACCATACATCAATCAATGGGTAAGAGAGCTGTAACTGAGGGGTACAATTCCCTGACTGTATTGATAAGTATGGTATCATTAAACCACTACCGCTTTATGTACTTTAACTACTGGCCACACAGTACATGATATAGATATGATGAACACTTTCCCACCATGAAACCAAGTCCACACAAATGTATAAGTCGAATATTTAATATATAGCAAAGGGTATATACAACGTTCACTTAATGACATTTATGATTTGAATGCACTTGTAAGGCAAATGAGTATTCGTAGGCAAATCAACACTGAATGTCCAATCTCTGGTTACACAGGAAGCAAGTATACAACCTGGTTCTTTAGGGAACTATAGCGATGGTACTTAATGATTATAGCTGGATATACTAAAGGGGGGTCCTGCTGGTTGTAAGTCAGTAGGGGGGGGGGGGGGTTAGGAGAGCCGCCGGCGATATCCCATCTGGCCAACGATTTCTTGGGAGAATTCAGAGTGCTGAACACGGTGCCCACAGAACCTTGGTCCACAGATGAATACAGTTGGGCCCTCTTGTAGACGGTAGCTGCCGGTCCACAACGAAGAGACGTGAGGCGACCTCACTCGGGGTAGAGCGCCGTCTCACCTGGACTCCTCTCGGGGGGTAGTTCCAACACTCACCAGTGTTGGCTGTTATCCATGGCATAAATCAAAGCACCCAAAGCAAGTAGATAATCCAAGCCGTGTAGGGCTCGCCGTCGTCCGGGTAAGGTAATCCAATGTGCAGGTCCACTCGTCCTAGCCCAGAACTCCTCGGATGAAAGCACCACACGTGGTCTGCCCAGCCTGGTTAAGACTCTAGATAACGCGAGGAAACGATGGGGGTACTACTCACTGTATAACTCTAACCGAACGATGCACCATACATAATAGACTATTATTAACTTAATAGAAATACGTCCCACTCGACGGTATAGTGCCAAACTATGACAATTCAACTATTAATCCACACGATGTCTCAATGCCATTCTGAGGCCAAGTTGACCATACTGCACCACACGTGTATCGTGGGTGAGGCTTAACGTCTTGCCACTAGGTTGCAGGGTAAAGAACTAAGGGCTAAGGGACTAAAAAGAAAGTTCTACTTTACTTGCGCCATATATATATGCGCTGTGAACAAATAGTACCATTCGTATTTCGCCAGACGTATTCCTACGCGGAACCGGGCTAGTAACGACATGTTCGTCGGCACGATTGAACTTGAACCAAGGGGCTTGGCTGCTGGCGCCAAGTTCTTGTCCAATGAGAGAATGAAACTATTATGGGCTGTTAGTAGACTAAAGGGATATTCAGTGTATATGTACAAGGAATATACAAGGGATATCAAACGATATACAAATACTATTAAATATATATCCATAAATAAATATATATATTCGGTTTAATCTGATCCTTCACAACAGCCGCCCCCTAATTAGTCCCACCTAATTAGCTAAACAGAGACAGATTAACCGCACTGTCTACCACTCAAGGTCCGCTGTAAGCGTCAGTCAACTCACAAAGTCGTGGGGTCATGGTCGTCATCGATAGTGTCTGGGAGTCTGGGCAGTTCTATTAGCCTCGCCATGGGTCGTGTGTAAGTTCGCCCTTGGACGAGCACCTCAGCTGCTCGGACCTTGCCATCGGCACCGGTGATCACTTTGCTTACGCGGCCAGCCGGCCACATAGCTCTGGGTAGTGACTGGTCGATAATCATGACGACTGTTCCTTCTGTCAAATTGTCTCTCTTTTACCCACTTCTGGCGGGTCTGTAGAGACGGTAGGTAGTGGAGTAGAAAGCTGTTCCAAAACTTGTCAGCTAGTACTTGACTGTACCTCCACATTCTTCGGCCGTTCGCTTCTTCAGGCCTGTACATTGTCTGGGGTAGCGCGGGGTCCAGCCGCCCCATCAAGAGTGTGTTGGGGGTGACTGGGTCGACATCTGCTATATCACTGGAGACGTAGCCGAGGGACTTGGAGTTCAATACTCCCTCGATCTCCGTGAGGACTGTCATTAGGACTTCTTCCGCTACAGTCTGGGCCCCAAGCACGGCGTACAGGGCTGTCTTTATAGAACGTACTTCTCGTTCCCAGGTTCCACCGAAGTGGGGTGCGTTCGGGGGATTAAACTGGAAGTCAATCTGGGATGGAGCGAGGTGGGTCTTAAGTTCTGGGCCCATAGCTTGGAAGCTCTCTCTCAGCTCTCTTTCTCCGCCTTTGAAGTTTGTCCCGTGATCAGACAACAATGTAGACGGTTTTCCTTTCCGTGATGTGAATCTTCGGAAGGCCATAAGGAATGAGTCTGTGCTCATGGTTGGAAGGAGTTCGATATGTATCGCTCTGGTGGTCATGCATTTGAATACAATACCCCACCGCTTCTCGGTTCCTCTTCCTTTCTTTATATACAACGGGCCAAAACAGTCCATGCCTGTGGAGTGGAATGGCTTGTCGCCGAGTCGGAGGCGACAGGGAGGTAGGTCAGCCATCCGGGGTATGCTGGGCTGCGCGCGCCACTTTCGGCAGTCTAGACAGGTTCGCTGGAAGCGTCGCACTGCTTCTCTTCCTTGAAGTATCCAATAGCGACGTCTGATCTCCGCGAAGACTCTCTCTGCTCCTGCGTGGTGTACATCCTCGTCGTATTTCTTTATGATCAGCTCTGTGACCTTGTGTCGGCTGTTCAAGACTATCGGGTACTTAACGTCATCCGGTAGATTGGGGGCCCTCCGCAGACGACCACCCACTCTGATGAGATTATGGGCGTCGCTCTCGGGTGCCAGGTGGAGCAATCTGCTGTCTGATGGGACGGGCTTTCCTCCCTGTAGACAGTCTAGCTCGTCGGGGAACGAGTCTCTCTGGGCTCGTTGTAGTAGAAGAAGTTCTGCTTCTTCGTAGTCAGCTGCTGAAATGTCGGCAGTGGGCTGAATCTCTGGGTGGTGCCACAGAAATGTCTTTAGTTGCGCACTCTGTAGGGTGAGGCAATCATCTATGTTGGGGTCTGTGGAGGCGACTGTGCTCAGTCCACAGAACATAGGTTTCTTGTTCTCAGCCTCCTCTTTACTCGCCTCCCGTGGGGTGGGCGTAGGCCACTCTCCTTCCGGGAGCTTGAGGAACTCTGGTCCGTCACTGTAGATGTTGTGACGGGTGAGGTCATCTAGGGACATTCCCCGGGTGATGCCGTCAGCTGGGTTGTGTTTGGTGTCCACATACCGCCAGCTCGCTGCTTCTGTTAACTCTTGAATCTCTGTGACTCTGACTCCCACGAAGACCTTGTATCTGCATGAATCAGACTTGATCCATGTGAGTACTGTCGTGGAATCTGACCACAAGATTGTTCTGTGCACCGGAATGGTGAGTTCACGTTGGATTAACGTGGCTAGATGCGCTCCTGCTAGGGCTGCGCAGAGCTCTAGACGCGGGATAGATTGTTGCTTTCGTGGGGCTATTCTTGAGCGAGCCAGGATGAAGGCGGTGTGTATCTCTCCTCCCTTCTCTTGGGCACGCAAGTAGGCCACTGATCCATAGGCTACTTCGGAGGCGTCGCTGAAGACGTGTAGATCCATCTTGCATGTCTCTGGCCTCACTGTAGGTGGGAAGTAGCTGCGGCGTATATTGACGCCTGGGAGTGAGCGGAGTTCCGTCTCCCACTCTCTCCATGTGGAGGCAAGGGGTGCGGGTATTGGGTCGTCCCAGCCCTGGTCCTTGTCCCATAGTGCTCGTACAATCATCTTTGCCCTGGTGGTGTAAGGTAGAATACATCCCAACGGGTCATATTGTCTGGCGAGTGTTCTGTACACACTCTGTCTGGTGGTCGGTATCGCCGTCAACCTTCCCTGCTCCGTGGTCAGGGGTTTGTGTCTATAGTGGAGCGAGTCTGTTTTGAAGCGCCAGACTAGTCCTAGTGTCATTTCTTGGGCTTCTCCTGGGATTGTCGCCATCCAGGTCTCGCTGCTGGCAGCCTTGTCCGCGGGGGAGAGGCTGCGCAATACGTGCGGGTCGCTGCTGGCCCACTGCCTGAGATCAAAGCCGCCTTTGATCAGGGAGGCGCGTAGCTTGAGTAGGAGAGCCTCGGCTTCTTCTTGGGTCGAAACGCTTTGTAAACAGTTGTCCACGTAGAAACTGTTCTTCACACTGTGTCGGACCTCTTCATCTGCTGCTGGGTCCTCTGCGACGTGTTTCTGTAGTGCAAATGTAGCACAGCACGGGCTGCATGTGGTTCCGAAGGGGAGGACTTCCCATTGGTAGATGGCTGGGTGCTCATCTCCGATCCTCTCTCTCCATAGGAACCGCAGTAGGGGCTTATCCTCCTCCACTAGTCTCACCTGCAGGAACATCCCTTTGATATCCCCGCTGATAGCCACCTTGTCCTGGCGGAAGCGTAGTAGCACGCCTAGTAGAGAGGGGCCGAGTGTGGGGCCGGGCAAGAGCTCTTTATTCAGATTTTGGGATCCGATCTGGTAGCTGCAGTTAAACACAATGCGATCCTTGCCGTTGTGGTGGACCTTGTGGTGCGGCACGTACCATGATTCGGTCGTCTGATCGGCCTCTTTAATGTCAATCTTTGTCACGTGTCCCGCTGTGATTAGCTTCTCAATCTCAGCGCGGTACACACTCTCTTGAGCGGGGTCTTTGGCTAGGCGCCGCTCTGTGTTCAATAGATACCGCTCCGTAGCGTCTTTCTTTGCGTGAAAGGTGGGCATTCCCTCTCGCCTCAGGAGTGGAGTTGCGTATCTCATCACTCCGCTGGCTGTGACTCTCTTTGTCCCCTGCTCGAGGAGGTTTATGGCGTAAATGTCTTCTTTAGAACGAATGTCTTTCTTTTCGTTCTTAAAGGGCATTGTCTCTAGTGTCCATAGCCTCTCGACATGCTGCAGGAGAGTGGTGTCTTCTTCTGTCACTCTGGAGTGGAGGCAGCTAGTGGCTGCTGTTCGGTTAAGAGATTTAGCGAGGGGGCCTTGTAATGTCCATCCTAGGCGGGTCTCGACTGCTGCAGGACAGCCTCTGGGTCCTGTATGGACCCGGTCTATCGGGACTATGAGGTCTGCATGGTCGGAGCCTATCAGCAGGGTCGGGGTGGCGCCGTCTATGAGCGGGATAGGTAGTTGACGCAGGTCCACATATTTATCCATCAGTTTGGCGATGGGGTAGGTGTACTGTGATAGTCCTATTTCTTGGCTGGTGAAAGCATTTGTAATCCTATACCGTCGCTCTGGCTGCCCGCTTGCTGCGATAGTGAAGGAGACATTCTCGCCTTTTATCGTCTTTAAATCTCTTCTTATTGTCCGAATCGTCATTTGGTTCTCGCTCCCCCGCAGTCCCAGCTGGGCCGCAGCGGACGCGAACAGAAGGGTCTTCTCTGACCCGTCATCAAGGACGGCGTAAGTGTCCATGACTTTATCTTGGTAGCTCAATGTTACACGGACTACCTTTAAGAGCACTTGGGCGCCGCTGCTGCTGGCGGGGTCAATGTACATGACACTTGCCTTTGTGCTGCTCGATGGTGCAGGTGCAGGCTTTCTTCTGTTACTGTCGTGTAGGACATCTAGGTGGGCTCCGTCACACCGACTGCACCTCTTCTTTAGGCGGCACTCGGCTGCCATGTGACTGCGCGCACATCGGTAACAGCGCCTGTTGGACTTTATCCATTGACTCACTTCTTCTGCATTCATCTTTGTGAACAGGTCACATTGTGACAGCCAGTGTTCCTTCTCGCAGTACGGGCACACCATCTTTCACTTCTCTTTTCTCGAGGGGGTACTGTGGTTCTTACTGCTCGGTACTGATTCTGATTGGTGCATGACAGTCACCGATCTTCTTCCATCGTTTATTCTCCTGGGTCCCTCTCTGGAGCTTGGTGTGCTCCGCACGAACGTATCCAGTCGTAGGCTGCTGACTTCTCTCGCCAGGAAGTCGGCTAGATCGAGGAGGGATGGTTCGGGACCGTTAGGATCACGGTGGTCTCTCTGCCG
Organism: Notolepis coatsorum; assembly: GCF_963971535.1. NCBI lineage: Eukaryota > Metazoa > Chordata > Actinopteri > Aulopiformes > Paralepididae > Notolepis > Notolepis coatsorum. The sequence goes on from NC_140173.1 coordinate 45,708,576, forward strand.
CCTGAAGCGCTCTTGTCTGGCGGGTGGCAGCTTCTCTAAAATCCTCTCGACGTTAGAGTTGGCGTATAGCTCATGCATACCCTTTTCTCGTTGCGCTCCCAGCATCCCTACCAGGGACTGCACTTTTATAGACAGGTCGTCTAATGATCGATTGTCTGTTGCTGGGGGTAGGCGGTCAATATGCCTTATCTCTTGGATTACGTAATCCCATATACGTCCATATCTCTGGTCCAGCGCTGCTAGAGCCGCGGTGTATGGGGTCGTAGAGGTGGCATAGGCTAGCGCTATATTGTGCGCTCGGGGTACTTTCAGGTGCTTCAGTAATATTGCATACTTGTGGCGTTCATCAGCGACATCCACCATCATTGTCTCTAAGCACATCCGGAGCTCCGTGTACTGTGCTCGATTCTCATAGGTGAAGTCTGGAAACGTCGGTGTGCCAATGTATGACGCCGTGGATGGCTGATACATCGGCGAGCATTGGGGGAGAGGCCTCCTAGGCGAGTCTCCTCTTGCGCCTCTCTGTGGGCTGGTACCGGCAGGGTACCATGGCCCGCTGGTCCAGGTGCTATTCCTCGGGGCTGGTCGTGCGTCATGCTCACCCGTGAATAGAGTCGGGGGTCTGTAGCGCAGCGCCGCAGGGGTATAGCCTGGGCTGTACTGGACCTCCTGGTCCGGTGGAGTACTGTGCTGTCGTCGGGCTTGGTTCTCCTCCTCTCCCTCTTCTTCTTCTATCAGGTCCTCTAGATCCTGTAGTCGTTTATTTAGCTTCTCCGCAGTGTATGCCGCTCCTTCCTTGTAGCTGGGTCTCGCTTGGACCGGTCGGGGAAGGGGGTCTGCGGGGGGTATAGGCTTGGTCTGTTGGTCAAGTTCAGGGTCGCTTGCTCGGTTAGGGGATGCTGCCCTTGACTGTTGTCTCGACGAGTTCCTTGAACCCCTGGCGGAGGGAGAGGGTGTTGCCTTGGTGATCAGCTGCTCCATTAGCTGCGCTTGTAGTCTGTCGCGCTCGCCCTGTAGTCTGTCGCGCTCGGTTTCGCGCTGGATGAGAGCGAGGTCGCGCTCTGCCTCTCTTTGGGCACCGTCAGCGGCGCGCTGGGTGTCTGCTCGGTCTCTTGCCATATTCTCTTCCGTCTGAAGGCGTCTCATCTCCAGGCGTATGCGCTCTTCTTCGCGCCGTTGCTGCGTCTGGAGTCGATCGCGTTCACCCTGAAGTCGATCGCGTTCACCCTGGAGTCGATCGCGTTCGGTAGAGGCTGTCAGGCTGACGAGGAACGCCTGTGATAGCATCCTCTCCGCTTCGCTGGGGGAAGACGGTTGTAGAGGTGAGCCGCTCCTGGCTGTACTCGTTGGGGAGTCCTGGAGCTCTATCTCCTCGGCGCTCTCCTCATCTTGTTCCGTGCAGAGTTCTCTCTCTGTAGGGTTGTCTTCCTCCCGGGGCTGGTCGGGGACTACTTCTTCGGTATTGGCGGGGGGTAAAGGCATGTCAGCTCCCTCCTGGTCCCCACCGTGAGCTTGGTCAGTTACATTAGAACCCACTAGGGCCTCTGTGGTCGGGGTAACCTGGTCGTTAAGGTCAGACATAATTTTACTTTCTACTTTTACCGCGTTTACCGTTTGTCGAAGGCTAGGTAGTTGACTGACAGCGTAATCCTCTAAGTACTGAGGTGTCTGTCGTCTGCGCCGCGGGCGTTCTACGTTAGGAGGACCGTTTCGTGGAGTGTTCATCATAGGCCATTTCAATATTAATAACACTATATTAATATTACACTAGTTACCCTCCGGCTCGAAGGACCAATTGTAACTGAGGGGTACAATTCCCTGACTGTATTGATAAGTATGGTATCATTAAACCACTACCGCTTTATGTACTTTAACTACTGGCCACACAGTACATGATATAGATATGATGAACACTTTCCCACCATGAAACCAAGTCCACACAAATGTATAAGTCGAATATTTAATATATAGCAAAGGGTATATACAACGTTCACTTAATGACATTTATGATTTGAATGCACTTGTAAGGCAAATGAGTATTCGTAGGCAAATCAACACTGAATGTCCAATCTCTGGTTACGCAGGAAGCAAGTATACAACCTGGTTCTTTAGGGAACTATAGCGATGGTACTTAATGATTATAGCTGGATATACTAAAGGGGGGTCCTGCTGGTTGTAAGTCAATAGGGGGGGGGGGGTTAGGAGAGCCGCCGGCGATATCCCATCTGGCCAAAGATTTCTTGGGAGAATTCAGAGTGCTAAACACGGTGCCCACAGAACCTTGGTCCACAGATGAATACAGTTGGGCCCTCTTGTAGACGGTAGCTGCCGGTCCACAACGAAGAGACGTGAGGCGACCTCACTCGGGGTAGAGCGCCGTCTCACCTGGACTCCTCTCGGGGGGTAGTTCCAACACTCACCAGTGTTGGCTGTTATCCATGGCATAAATCAAAGCACCCAAAGCAAGTAGATAATCCAAGCCGTGTAGGGCTCGCCGTCGTCCGGGTAAGGTAATCCAATGTGCAGGTCCACTCGTCCTAGCCCAGAACTCCTCGGATGAAAGCACCACACGTGGTCTGCCCAGCCTGGTTAAGACTCTAGATAACGCGAGGAAACGATGGGGGTACTACTCACTGTATAACTCTAACCGAACGATGCACCATACATAATAGACTATTATTAACTTAATAGAAATACGTCCCACTCGACGGTATAGTGCCAAACTATGATAATTCAACTATTAATCCACACGATGTCTCAATGCCATTCTGAGGCCAAGTTGACCATACTGCACCACACGTGTATCGTGGGTGAGGCTTAACGTCTTGCCACTAGGTTGGAGGGTAAAGAACTAAGGGCTAAGGGACTAAAAAGAAAGTTCTACTTTACTTGCGCCATATATATGCGCTGTGAACAAATAGTACCATTCGTATTTCGCCAGACGTATTCCTACGCGGAACCGGGCTAGTAACGACATGTTCGTCGGCACGATTGAACTTGAACCAAGGGGCTTGGCTGCTGGCGCCAAGTTCTTGTCCAATGAGAGAATGAAACTATTATGGGCTGTTAGTAGACTAAAGGGATATTCAGTGTATATGTACAAGGAATATACAAGGGATATCAAACGATATACAAATACTATTAAATATATATCCATAAATAAATATATATATTCGGTTTAATCTGATCCTTCACAACAAGAGCCGTATCCTTATTCTGTATAACAGTTAAACTAATTATTTTCGCTAGCAAGATCTCATTTGATTATTCAATCCATAAACCTACTGCCAGCAGGCAAGTTTAAAGAAATATAATCTGATTGATTGGGGTAATGAGGGACTTAAAATTAGCCTATAGATCATGCATTTAACTTGTCGGCGAGGCTATTGAGCCGTACTGCAATCTGTTAATAAAGTTTTAAATCAATTAATCAATCAATGCCGTTAGAAAATCAGGATCTCTGCTATCGATACATGCTGGCTTTTCAACTGAAGCGGCCGCGCGCACTTATCCTGGGTCTCAAGTCTGGTTCGAGTTAACGAGACTGAATCCACCTTCGAGGAACAGGAAAATCCCGGCTTCAAACATCGGGTTAACTGAATCTGGATAATGGGACTCTTGATCGACTTAGTTGAACCAGGTACGATGGGCCCTGGAGTTGGACAAGAAGATACATACCTTTTTCATCTCTCTGCATGCTTTGGGCTTAGGGAACGCCTGGACCGTTAGCCTAGCTTAACTTCATCACTGGAAGTGGGGCAGACATCTAGCCTAGTTCACTACAGTCAGGAAATATACTCCAAATACAACTCCCAAACGTTCCTGTAAACATGTTGTGACCTGTGTGTTTACCACGTCTCCCAGTCACACAAGTCACACGAGTCTCCCAGTCACATGAGTCTCGTGTGACTGGTAGACTTGTGTGACTTGGAGACTCGTGTGACTTGTGTGACTTGGAGACTTGTGTGACTTGGAGACTTGTGTGACTCGTGTGACTTGGAGCCTTGTGTGACTTGGAGACTTGTGTGACTTGTGTGACTTGGAGACTTGTGTGACTTGTGTGACTTGTGTGACTTGGACTTGTGTGACTTGTGTGACTTGTGTGATTTGGAGACTTGTGTGACTTGGAGACTCGTGTGACTCGTGTGACTTGGAGACTTGTGTGACTGGGAGACTTGTGTGACTGGGAGACTTGTGTGACTTGGAGACTTGTGTGACTCATGTGACTTGGAGACTTGTGTGACTCGTGTGACTCGTGTGACTTGGACTTGTGTGACTTGTGTGACTTGGAGACTTGTGTGACTGGGAGACTTGTGTGACTGGGAGACTTGTGTGACTTGGAGACTTGTGTGACTCATGTGACTTGGAGACTTGTGTGACTCGTGTGACTTGTGTGACTTGGACTTGTGTGACTTGTGTGACTTGGAGACTTGTGTGACTTGGAGACTTGTGTGACTCATGTGACTTGGAGACTTGTGTGACTCATGTGACTTGGAGACTTGTGTGACTCGTGTGACTCGTGTGACTTGGACTTGTGTGACTTGTGTGACTTGGAGACTTGTGTGACTTGGAGACTTGTGTGACTCATGTGACTTGGAGACTTGTGTGACTTGTGTGACTTGGACTTGGACTTGTGTGACTTGTGTGACTTGGAGACTTGTGTGACTTGTGTGACTGGGAGACTTGTGTGACTTGTGTGACTGGGAGACGTGGTAAATACACAGGTCACAACATGTTTACGGGAACGTTTGGGAGTTGTATTTTGATTGTATTTGGAGTATATTTCCTGACTGTAGTGAACTAGGTTAGATGTCTGCCCCACTTCCAGTGATGAAGTTAAGCTAGGCTAACGGTCCAGGCGTTCCCTAAGCCCAATGCATGCAGAGAGACGAAAAAGGTATGTATCTTCTTATAACTCCAGGGAAGATGTCAAATAAGCTAATTTCACAAAATGTTGGAGTTTTCCTTTAAATGCTTCAAAAATGCAATGTGTGTAGTGCACTTTGGCTTTGTAGGACGGTATGGGAATGGCTTGTAAGGAAAGATCATTATGAGTACCGTAAATTCTCATTTCAGCCCTTTGAAGATGAATGGTGAGGTGGTGCTGTGGTCAGTTGTACAGTTCCCAAATGGTGGGACAGCAGTAGTTCTAGAGAGCTGGTTTAATGCTAAAGACCAGACTGTGTTATGGCCCCCTAAACACATAAAGCTCACAAAAGCCCTTCGAGATGGACTGCAACCAGATGATAAATGGATCACCTATAAGGATGTATGTGAGCTTACTACGTGTGGTGAGTAATTCGTGCAACACATACACAAAAAGTGAGGACGTAAATTGTGACGATGCACATATGATAAGAGGTGTTATATATTTTTTTTCGTTAAACACTGGACTGCAGATATGTTAATTGTCATTTTCTCTCTGCTCTTTCCAGAGACCCATGATGAGGCCAAAAAACGAGAGACCAAGTACACCTCAACTATGTGTCCAACCTCTGAAATTGAATCTGAGGACGAAGGAGATCTCCGCCAGAAAAGAAGATCCAGGTACAGTGTTCATTTTGTTAAAGGGACAACTCTCCCTAGGGTGTTATAAATAATTGCACTGCTGTTGTAGTTGCAAGTAGTGCTAAAAGGATAACACACAGTGGCCTGAGGGCCTATGTATTCAGACTTTAGCCTTGACCAATAAACGTAGTATCATAACTACATTTATTACATGTGTGTATATATATAATTTTTTTTAGGCCAAATCAGCAGTATGTGCACTCGGACTCTGATGACCACTCGAGTGGCGACGCCAAAAGAAAGCGTTTTGCCAAAGCACCTGATGTGGGTTTCCCAGGTATTGATGCAATGTATTTATTTTATATAGGCACTTTGGAAATGATCACTGCTACAGTTAATAATAATAATAATAATAATAATAATAATAATAATAATAATAATAATAATAATAATAATAATAATAATAATAACAGTTAAACAAATTAGTCTGACCATGTACCGACAAATTGAGCATTTTAATTTGATTGGACTTCTGCATTTCTTGCAGTTTTTCTATAATTGGCCCAAAATATATACATTGTGAATAACATGCCAACTAAAATATGTTGTAGGACAGACTCCAAAATCGAGCCGGTCTCGTAAGGCGCTAAGATCCGGCAAGCCTCCAGTTGTGTGGCCACTAGGCCAAGAGCCTACAATGAATGGTATGTTGCTATGAATGTTAAAATGCCAACTAGATGACTGTTTAAACATGATTTGTAGCATCTTCAATTCTCACCCTGGCTTACCTTTTTTAGATTCTTTGGATGGTGGCATGATCTACAGCTATTTAGATTTGTTGCAGACTCCTGATCCAAATAACAGTAAGTGAACCCATATCTGTGTTCTTGTGAGGAGCTTGCTGGCAGGTCGCTGGCATCATGCATGCAACAGAATACATGTTTACAATGTATGCATGCCAGCCCACTACAAAAATTCAAAGCCTTCACAACTTGCAAGCAATGTCACAATAAAAATGTGTAGTTGTACATAATGCTTTTATATTGAGCACAATTTCCACCATGTTTGAGTCGCAACTTATTTTACATTTCCCCTTTGTAGATCTGGTTACTAGCAACTACCGGCAATCGCTAACTCAACATAATGGTGAGTTATCAAGCAGTCTCATAACATAATATTCTGGCATGTTTAAAATATCTGTATTGTCTCGCATTGTCTTTGATATTTTTATTAAAGTAGTATTTGGCAGTGCACGTGAAATCAGCTGAATGGAAATCAAACATTTTATCACATGGGGGATTACAATAGCGTCATTTGCTAATAACTTTGTGTATTTCCTACTGTGTTTCAGCCGAGATGCCAGGATTTGATATTGTACAGTACCACCAGCTCCAGCAGGCCTCACATGTCCAGCAGCTGCAAGATCGACAAAGTGCAAGTAGTGGTATGATACTGTACTCTTTCAGTAACAGTGTTTTGAGAGACGGGGATACAACTCTTTACACCCCTTCCTGACATAGAGCGACGCAAGCGAGCGAGAAAAAGTGATTAAAATGTATTCGTTCCAATCAGACTATCCTGACCTGCCGCGAGCGACAGTGAACTGAGCAGCGATGTCGTTCACCCCTCAAATATTCGCTCGCTGTGTCTCTAGTTGAGCGATTACGCGGCCGAGTCCCACCCCTAAACACTTTTTATTGGTCGAGAATCCAGGTAACACACACTCGGACACGCGCTGCGTCATATCAGGACAGTGTCGTGTGCGATTTCGTCTCCAGTTCGCTCGCTTGCTGCCTGTCAGGAACCGGTGTTAGTGATTATGACATGTATGTTAGTTTGACTGACAAGTCAGATTTTGTATTTATTTTTAAATATAATGATTTGTTTCTACAGGGATGTCGGGATGCAGCTCGGGGCAATACAACAGTCCCCCTGGTCTCTCACAACATGCACAAAATGGTATGCCATTTTAGAGGGAACTACCACCAGTTTGATCCAATGCAGTCAAACTATAGTGAAATATATAACTATGATTTTGTTTCTACAGCGATGTCAGGATACAGCTCAGGGCACTACAACACCCCATCTGGTGTTTCACAGCGTAGACAGATGGCCGGCGATGACGGGCATCTTATGAAAGGCAAGTCTGGGTGCGGCACGGTGGTGTAGTGGTTAACACTGTCGCCTCACAGCAAGAAGGTCCAGGGTTCGAATCCCGCTTGGGGACCAGGTTTCCATGATGCCAGTTACCCAGGTGGGGTATCTCCCAGGCCTTTCTGTGTGGAGTTTGCATGTTCTCCCCGTGCTCGCAAGGGTTTCCCCCCCGATAAGATAAACCCAATGGAAAAACATGCACAACAACAAGATCGCTAACGCTGTGGCGTCCTTGACGAAGACGGACAGGAGCACTTGGATTGGTCCCCTGGCGCGGCTCACGTTGACGCCTGTCTGCTCTCGGCTGCCCTTGGGGGGGAAGGACGACGGGATGGGTTAATCGCAGATACGAATTGCATGCATGCATCGCATGTGTGCCAATTGATGACCTCGGAGCAGGTCCTAAATTATTATAGTCTATTGGACATGGTGTAATTCCTCGTGTGATTTGCTGCTTATTTTTATTTCTCACTTAATGATTTTAACTCTTCTTCTGAAGACCTTACCATCCAGAAGATGAATTCAATGCTTGCTGAATTACTTGTCGTGGTGAAGGATCTGTCCAGAGATGTGCAGTTCATCAAGACCGAGTTGGCTGAGGGCAACATATCTGGTGGGACCAGGGGACACGGGTGGCCACCACAACCACTATGCTCCCTGTAACTGAGGGGTTACAAAACCCTGACTGTATTAAAGATTGTGATAGATTAAACCACTGCTAATTATTATTATTATTACTTGCCAGAAAGTACAGTTATTATATGGCAGACACTCAGAATATACAGCACGGTGACAAAGAAATATCATTTATAGTATTTATTATTATGCAGTAATTGTACAGAATGGGAATTAATGGTCGCGCTTGTATGGCGAAGAATATGAATAAAGTCAGTCATTAGCAAAGTCAGTTGGAATGAATGATTCCTAAGCTGGGATACTAGACTAAACGCCGCCTGGCGTGGGATGGCACTATGGGGGGCAAACGATGGTACCGCTGAAGACAGGGGGTATCCTCCCAGAGATGTAAGCTCTGGAGGAAGGAAGAATGTTCGGATACTCAGTCTGTTCACTTGAAGAAAAGGGGGTTCTCGTACGGAATCCAGTCCTTAAAATCCAAATGCTCAGCAGCAAAGCAATAGCTGTAATCCAATTGCTTGATAGCAATGATGATAGCCAGCTAGCTTCGGTCCTCTAAGCTAGCCCGAGGTAAGATCTTCAAGGTGGTTAAATCCAAACGACAGTGGGTATTAACGAGGCTCTTCTCCACGGTAGTACGTTCCACAATCATTATAATCCAACCAATACTGGTTCTGCAATCGCCGCAGTAGGTTCCAATATGCACATGTCCAGTAGTTCCACGACTAGGCCCTCCTCGTGTACTGGCACTAATTACTAAGTCCACGCACACTTGCTAAGGTTTTACACTAGTTACTAAACGAACGAACTGCTTGGTAATGCTGCACACGAACGAACTGCTGTAACACGATTCACACTAAAATGACGACTCTTTACTTCACATTAAGCTAAGTCGAACTTGACGTTACTGCATTAGATCTGACACTTTCACTTGTTCACGTTAGGTTCACAACACTCTGTTTAGACGAACTGCTTGCACTTCACTGTTTCACCGAACTGCTGCTGTTTGCGCCTTCCACGATATATATACTTAAGTGGCTTTCTAGTGCCAAGCCTCAGCTCTCATCTGGAATCAATGCGCCGGCACCAGGCATGTCCCAACATGCCCAGACTCGCCTTTGAACCTGACTTCAGGGGCGCGGTGCCTGGCGCCGGGAACGTCAAGGGTATTATCCAATGAGGAAAGCGAATATTACTATGATTCAAACGCAGGCTTAAAGGGATATAGCTTATATATATAAATAATATACAAGTTATATAAAACAATAAAACGTAGATTCTCAGCTTTAATCTGGCCCTTCACAACACTCCCCTTCCAGCTGCCAATCGCCAGTGAACAAGACTTCAATGAGGCAGAATCATTACTGATGGAGCAATCAGTCCGTCAAAAGATGGTAATTTATTGAACTGCATTCATTTATCAAATGTAGATCATTTCAGTGTGGTCTTGTTCAGGGGAAAATGTGTTTAGCACTTTCTAGTTCAAAACGTGTTAGAGCTTGTATATCTGCTATTTATGAAACGTTTTGAAATTGTTCAAATATACCGTTTACATATGGACAGGAGGGTTAATGTGGGTAAACCTAATGACTGGCATGGGCTGGAATATCAGTGCATGCATAAAGTGTGTGTATAAACAAGTTGGTTGCTCTGTGTTCATAAAATAAATGTTATGCTGTTTCTAACGCAGGGCCTTCATTTTCTTCTCTCTGATTTAGATTTCTCGCCTGGCTTTGGTAGGAGGCACCAATTCAGAGAACCTGATCAGACTGATGTTGAAAACTGCTATGACCAACGCCCTGGCCAGTGGGTTCAACTGGGCTGGAAAGAAAGACAAGCGTTGTTCAGAAAGCAAGAAGCCATTCAAGCACACCACACTACAAGCCTGCATGTTTGGTGAGCTTCCTCCCCTGCAAACTACTTCATAGGTTAAGTTTAGGTAGTGAGGTGGTGATTCTGGTGATGCTGGTGATTCAGAATATAATTATGCTGTTGCAAAAACTTAAAAAAAAAGTGTTATGTTGGAATAAAGTGATGAAAGTGCAACCTATAAGAAATGGACAAAGTAATTGGTGAGCTTTAGAGGTGCATGGATACACATTGTATTGCCTAGATGGTGTCAGGCTAGGCGATTGCTTCTCTTTCCTGTCCAGTCTAACTGGATGCTGACTGTAGCTTGTTACTGTAGACCTACAGAGTGAGTAATTGAGTGATTAAAAAAAATCGCACTCGTGTGGTGAGGGGTGCTCATCGTACATCATCTCACCTTTCTTCCTCACTTTTTGATTTTTGTGACTATCAGCTGCTGCTCGCCAGTTTGACCCCAAGCTGACCGACCAGGACTACAGCGAAACTGTCAAGAAGTGGCTTCGTTATGCGCCAGACCGGGAGGGAGGCATGTCAAGGAACCGAAGTGACCCAAACTTAAGTCAAGCGAACCAGAGTCAAACTTAGGGTACCCCAGCACACACTGTTTCCCTGGTTCATACAGTACAAGGAATTACCCTCATGGACACTGTTCTTCCATGGACGGCATCTAGTTGAATGACTTGCTGCTTCAGCCTGTTCTTGGAACCGAAGTGACCCAAACTTAAGTCAAGCGAACCAGAGTCAAACAAATACAAAAAAAATTGCTTTTCATTTATCTATTTATTTAACTGTATTATATAAAACGAATTGGCCATAATTGACTGAGCAAACTAATGCTTACTGCTGTAACCTACTAATAACACTTAAGTAAATCTGAAGATTATTATATAGCAGATGCCTTGGAGGATAAGTCGTGGACAACTGTAGATCATCTGAGCTCCACTGTGTTTAAATTCAAATCCTCTGCCATTGTTATTTAACCCTTGTGTCTGAAAACTAAAGTATTATACTCTTATTAGGGGACTAAATTGAAAAACTCCATAAAAAGATTATGTTGAAATAATTTCCCACTTTATTTTCCATAAATATTTTATTCAACTTCAGCCCTGATCATAACAATTTTTTATATTATTTTTGTAATGAAATACTCCCACTTTTCTGAGAAGAGTTGTTAAATATGACAAAAAAAACAATATGTGGTGGTTATGATCGGGCTGAAGTTGAATAAACAATTTATGAAGAGTAAAAAAAAAATACAAACATTGGCTACAAACATAATCACTGCAAAGTTATCAAACAAATAAGAATCTGATCAGACACAAGGGTTAAGTTGTTGTTCCCTTTCTAATTTCCTCAAAAACATCTAGTCTAGTTAATGTGATCAATATTATTTGACAATTGATGCTTTTTGTTGGACATTTCAGTCAGTGAGCTCATACTTTGAGCTCATAAATTTATAGTTAAAATGATTGAGACAATGCAATCTTGTCTTCGTTGTGCATGAATGCGTGTGCTCACCACACACAATACGTGTGTCACTATTCTGGCAGTGGCTATATATAGTATTGTTAATGAATGTCCAGCAGCTTTTAGAGGTCATCAAATCTGAAATGAAGAAATTGAAGGAATGGTTTGATAGAAACAAATTATCATTGAACTTGAGCAAAACTAAAATTATGTTGTTTGGAAACTGTAGATTGGATACTCAGGTACAAGTTAAAATAAATGATGTGATTATTGAAAGAGTTTATGAAAATAAATTCCTAGGTGTAATAATAGACCATAAAATCTGTTGGAAACCTCACATAAAACATGTCCAATCTAAACTCTCACGAAGCATTTCAGTCATGAGTAAAGTAAAGCACATCCTGGATAGAAAATCACTCTACATTCTCTACTGTTCACTAGTTTTACCATATTTAAATTACTGTGCTGAAGTCTGGGGAAACAATTATAAGTCTACACTACAACCACTTTTTATACTCCAAAAAAGGGCCATAAGGATAGTTCACATTGCAGGTTATCGTGATCACACTAACATATTGTTTCTGGAGTCAAAGACATTGAAGTTAAATGATCTTGTGGAATTTAAAACGGCACAATTAATGTATAAAGCAAAAAGTCATGCACTTCCAAGAAACATTCAAGAATTGTTCTTTGATAGGGAGGGGGGTTATAATCTGAGGGGAGAACACAATTTAAAGGTGCTAAACGTACGCACTACCATGAGAAAACACTGCATCTCAATATGTGGAGTGAAACTGTGGAACAGTCTTAATGTGGTGTTAAAGCAATGTCCAAACATGAGACAATTCAAACTGATGTATAAGGAAATTATGTTCACAAGGTACAGGGATGAAGAAGGGACTTGATATTCACGGGTGTTTACATTTTTATTTTGTTTCTATTTTATTTTATTTTATACATATATAGTTTTTGTTTTTTGTTTTGCATATATATATATATATATTATTATTTTTTTTTTCTTTTCTTTTCTTTTTTATGTTTAAAATAGTACACTCATTTGAGTAGTGGAAAAGGGGTAGGATTAAATAAGTGTATACTTCTTCCTACTCCTTTTCGAACATGCAGATTGAGTTGTTTTTCTTTTTTGTTATTGTTTGTTGTATTCATTGCATGTTCGAAATAAAGACTTCAAATCAAAAAAAATCAAATCAAATGAAAGGTCTGTTATAAGGTCTGTTATTTAATGTTTGTGTAAAAGTTTAACTGGTCACTGGGAGTATGATGAGACCCTCTTGAAAGATTTTTTTTTTATATTAAAGCCATGTTGTCATTTTTGTTCACACATTTTTGGAAATATGGTCATATAAGAATTTTGAACAACAGCAGGAAAAAAAACATGTAATGTTATGATGTATACATATCAGCAGCAATATTTTAATGTAAAATGTACATTAATCAGTATTGATTCCTTAACTTTACAAGTTACAAGTAGATGTACAAGTTACAAATGTACAAGTAGATTACCATTTAGATTATGGTTGAATAAACATTGATGTCTAACATTGATTCAATATAAAATCAACTAAAATGTGCATGTAGATTACCATTTAGATGATGGTTGAATCAACATTGATATAGTATCAGTTATGGTTGACACCTAACGTTGATTCAACATGTAAGTCATAGACAACGATTTGTATAATTTCGATGTCAGGCTTCAACATAGATTCAATATTTCTGCCTAACCCTATTTCAACGTTGATTCACTCATTTTTTGCTATCTGGGTAGCCACTAGCTAACGCAGAAGCAAGCTAAGCGGCTACTACTGAAACTGTACAACGTGAGAAAAGCAATACAGGCCAACACTTCAGACAGCCGCTGTCTTTGCCTCTTTTTATCCGAAGAAAAAAGGGAAAAAGGCAACACACGTCCCTCTTCAGAACGGTGTTTACCAGACACAGCGGTGTCGGCAGCAAGCCCCTCGTTGTACGTGGGCTATAGCCGACCTGAGCTTGGAGATATTCTCATAACGAACACCAAGCTCACCTCCCTCGCACCGGGTGTTTTTCATCTTGAAAAGCGGGGCCAGCACGGCGACAGAGGGTATCCGTTGTCCAGAGACCCGGGGAATTGAGCCGCAGATTCGGAATCACGGTCCCAGGAAAACAAAGATATGACTTCACTTGAGGAGGAGCTAATGTTATCGTGGGGCATCAAACTAGAACCCCCTCCACGCCGCTAAGGGGCAGCGAAAAGGATCCTAGCCTGGAGCCGACCTTCGTAAGCTGTGTAGTTGTTCCCCCCACAACCGACACACCTGGCGCCCGCGTCGCAAAAAACATCACCCGCCCAGAGAGGCCGTCAGCCCTCACACGGCCGATCGCCTCCCAAGCAAAGTGTCCAGCTGCAGAGCTGGAGGCAATGCCGGCGGGGATTGGTCAGCGACGCAAGCCCCTAATGCGAAGCGCTGGTGGAAGTCAGAATGATCATCATCTTCTAGACACTCCGGTGCCGAAGACATTATCGCTGTATTTCCTCGAAAAATAGTGAGAGAGAAAACAAAGATATAATGTCAACGTAGCTCCTTTTCTCCAAACGTAACTCCTTTCCAATAACTATTTCGGCACTAACTAAAGTGGTGTATACAGTCACTTTTCGGTGGTGAAATTAGGGAAGGAGCTGTTAGTGTGGCCACGACCCCGCTTATGTAGAGGAACGGATGTGGGTGTGGCCAGGCGGATGGGTGTGTACATGTGGAGAAAAATTATTCAGTTAGATTGGATAAAGGGATAGTTCCACTAGAGTGCAGAGCATACGCTATACGATAATATAACAATGATCTTGGCAAAAGTGTCAGTGGAGTTAAAAACAAGAGAAACAATGTATAAGTATGAAATATAAAACAATGGCACATAAGGTACAGTTATAGTGAGTATGCAAGTCAGTTAAAAGACAAGGTTAAGAAAAGAATAAGATAAACAACAAGGAGTATAAAAAACAGTGAAGTTAAAATAACAGACAAACAAACAGCAGGGGGTATTGGGGTCAAAGCCCTTGGAAGTCCTTGTAGTCTCGTTCAATCAGTTCAATCCTATCGGACTGTTGGTGTAACAAGAGTTGAGCATCAAGGGTATTCACATCAGGCTGGCATTAGCCTTGAGTTATATCAAATGTTCCGGGGTTGGCTCGCCATCGGGTATCTGTCTGGCACACGTGGTGATGGGTGGTCTGGACTGCTACGGGATGCTGGTTGAGAATTGCAGGTTTCAGTCTGTTGGTTAGTCCATTCAGTCTGGTGGTTGCTGGTTGTTCAGATGTCGAGGAGAATAGAAGAGAGAGATGGCTTTGGAGTCGCCTGTTTTTATAGGAATCCAAGATGTTCCGGAACGTTCTATTATGACATCATACGGTGACATCACAAAGGTTCCAGAACGTTCTATCATGACATCTACGGTGGTTCTAGAATGTTTTATGTCTAGAAAGTTCTTACCTAATAGCATTAACTATTTATGTGCCCTATGACTAAGTAGTTATGAATCTGAACCCTGGGTTACATATAGTGAATATGCAAGTTTGAACAGATGGGTTTTCAATTGTGATCTGAATGATGAGAGTGAGTCTGACTGTCGGATGTGTGGGGGCAGGGAGTTCCAGAGTCTGGGAGCCGAGCAGCTGAATGCTCGGGCACCCATGTTGCTGAGGCTTGAGCTGGGGATGGATGAGAATCCAGTAGAGGATGAGCGGAGGGTGCGGGAGGGCGTGTAATCCTGGAGGAGGTCAGGAGGGCTTTGAAGGTGAGTAAGGTTTTTGAAATCAATCCGGTAGTGCAGAGGGAGCCAGTGTAGTTGAATGAGGACGGGGTGATGTGGTCGGATGAGTTTGAGCGGGTGATGATCCTGGCAGCAGAGTTTTGGATGATTTGGAGTCTGTTGATGAGTTTGGTGGGAAGGCCGGTGAGGAGAGCGTTGCAGTAATCGATCCGGGATGTGACAAATGAGTGGACCAGGGTTTCTGTATTTGATTGGGACAGGGATGGGCAGAGTCTGGAGATATTACGGAGGTGAAAGAAGGCAGACCGGGTGGTGTATTTGATGTGTGGTGCAAAGGAGAGGGAACCATCCAGAATGACACAGAGGCGTTTGACTTGGGGGGAGAAGGGTACAGGGAAGCCGTCGATGCTGATGTTTGGAACTGGGGTGTTTTGTGATTTGGTGAGGGTGGATTTGGAGCCGATGAGCAGGGCCTCAGTTTAGCTGCCATTTAATTTCAGGACGTTTCTGCTCATCCAGCTCCTGATGTCCTCAAGGCAGGTGGTGAGGGAGGTGGGGGGAATGGCAGTGGTGGGTTTGGAGGAGATGTAGACCTGTGTGTCGTCTGCATAGCAGTGGAAGTGCACCCCATGGTGACAGAGGATTGTGCCCAGGGGAAGGAGATAGATGGTGAATAGGAGGGGACCCAATACCAGTGATCCCAATGCCAGCCAGGCGGTCCAGGAGTATTGGATGGGAGATGGTGTCGAATGCCGCACTGAGGTCTAGGAGGATGAGGATGGTGAGAAGTCCAGAGTCAGCTGCACGGAGGAGGTTGTTGGTGATTTTGACAAGGGCTGTTTCGGTACTGTGTTGTGGGCGGAAAACGGATTGAAAGGGTTTGTGGAGATTGTTTGTGTCGAGGTGGGATTGCAGCTGTGCGGCAACCACCCTCTCAAGAGTTTTTGAGATGAAGGGAATGTTGGAGATGGGCCTATAATGATTTAAGTCGGCTGGGTCAGCACCAGGTTTTTTGAGGATGGGGGTGATTGCAGCCAGTTTGAGAGTGGGGGGTACGATTTCAGAGGCGAAGGATGAATTTATTATGTCCGAGCTCATGGGTGAGATTGATGGCAGGCTGGCTTTGACGAGGGTGGTGGGAAGAGGATAGAGCTGACAGGTGGTGGTTTTGGCTTTACGGATGAGCTCTGAGATGGTGTATTCTGATGATGGGGTGAAGTTGGAGAGGGAACTGATAAAATGATGGCCGGTGGTGATCATCCAGGGTGGATCACATGGGGAGGTGCATGATGAGGCCAGCTGTAGGTGAATGGTATTGATTTTGGAATAAAACAATTGCTGAAATGCAGTGCACTGCTCAGTGGAGATTTCTGGAGGGAAGGTTTGAGGGGGATGGAGTAGGTGGCTGACTGTGGAGAAGAGGACTCTGTTGTTCCCTTTACCAGTGCTGATGAGGTTGGAGTAGTAGGAGGATTTGGCAGTGGATAGAGCGTTCTTGTAATGGTGGAGGTGGTCAGAATACATTTGGGTGTGAACTGAGGCCCCGTCCACACGAACGCTGGGTTTAATGTAACTGTGATTGTATGTGCGCAGTTGCACTGTTCGGCCACACACAACCGGGGATTTGCTACACTGCAACCGCAGTCTTTTGAAACCGGTGGCCAGGGTGGAGTTGTGCGGTTTTGCAGTTGCGTGTTGGCATAGCAACCCAGGTTATTCCCAGTGTTTACAGCAGACCTGTCGCAATTATTCCCCATGTTCACGGCAGACCGCGGGTAGAGAGATTAGAGCAGAGCCAACTACACCAGTGTTTACAGCAGAGCTGTCCCAAGTAGCGTTATATGAAAATGATTGTAACAAACTTTTGTTCAAAACGTATTGTCTGTGTTGAAGAGTGTTGTGATCGACTGATGTCTGTTGACGCTCAGAGTAAACATGTAGCTGCAGCTAAACTAAACTCATGTGTTGTCAAGTTATTGTTATAACTTATAAGGAACCCAGTCCAGACTGCATCCCCTTAACAATTGTTTGTATTGAGCCGTATTGTATTGTACCCATTCTGCAATCTGTTAAATAACGTTTACATCCATTTCATATCGGTAACGTTACTTCTTCTTCTTCAGTTAATTAATGGCAGATCGCGACCCAACAGGAAGTTTCTTCTTCTTCTTCTTGTAATTTCCGGCAGTCTAGACACCTTCCGGCGTATTGCTGCCTAACTCGATCTTCTTCTTCTTTAATGTCGAGTCGCCACAACAGAAAGGCGCATACCGCCACCTCCTGTCGCTGGGCCAATACGGCAAGATTCCGCCAAATAAAGAAAATAATAACAAAACAAACAAAACAACAAAACCAAACAAAACAAAACAAAAATATAACAAAACAAAATCAAAATCAAAACATAACCCAGGATATACAAACCCTAATCTCACCTCCCTATCCTACCTAATAAACTTAACCTAACCACAACAAGAATTTAACTCATTCCTGTCCTACCCTCCAATAATTCTGTGTTCTACACCTTAAGATGTAGGCCTGTGTCCACAAGAAATGCCATAACCGCTTTCACTACTGCCCTTTGCTGTTCCTCAGGTCCTAGCAAACTCCTCAGTGAGATGCAAGGCAGCCCTGCATCCAGGACTGCAGTGAACAGCACCCTCCTCTCTGATGCGTAATTGGCACATTCCATAACCACATGTTGCACAGTTTCCTCTGCCCCACATTCACACAGCCCATTCTCATGCTTCCCAATGCGGGCCAGTCCCCCCGCTAGTCCACAGTGTCCAAACCTCAGCCTTGCCATTATCACCTGCTCTCTTCTGCTGTTCCCCAGGGTGACGTTCCCTCCCCTAACACTATTCTGCAAGCTGTAATAAAACCTTCCTCTCTTTTCTCCCTCCCATTCCTTCTGCCACCTTCTGGTAATCTCCGCCTTTATTTCACTGCGAAATTCTGATACCCCCAAGGCTACGCCTACATCCACCTCCTCCCTCCTCAGGGCCTCTTTCGCTGCCAAATCCACAGCCTCGTTGCCCTTCACCCCCCTATGGGCTGGAACCCAAATGAACCCCACTTCAACTCCTGCCCGTTCTGCTCTATAGAGCGCAGTTAGCAGTTCACAGATGAGATCCGGCCTAACCCGTGACCTCCCACCCTGCAGCGCCATCAATGCAGCCATCGAGTCCGAGCAGATAACCACCTGCTGCGGCCTCACCTCTTCTACCCAATTTACTGCCCATAATAATGCCACTACCTCTGATGTAAAAACTGACACCCCATTTGACAGCCGTCTGCTCTGGGTGACCCGCAGAGCGGGAATGTGGATTGCGAACCCCACCCTTTTACTACTAGGCTCCATGGACCCATCTGTGTATATTTGCAAGTGCCCTTCCCAGTTCTCCTGCATCCTCTCCCTCACCAAATCATCCGGGTCTCCTCTACCCTCCTCCCTCATTCTCTCAGCTATACTAAAGTCCACCTCCACCTTTGGTAGCAGCCATGGTGGAACAGCTGGCCATACCACCGCAGTGCCCACCCTCACCCCACTCAATCCCAGCTCCTCCTCCTCCACTCTTATCCTAAAGACAAAACTCCCACTTTTCCCACCCCCTCCTCCCCACTCCCAGCACTCCTCCAACAACTGCCTGCCTGGGTGTACTTGTTCATGCCCATTCAGCTTGGCAACATAGTGCAAGGCTAGCTTCCTTCTCCTTAATGCTAAAGGGGTCTCTCCCATCTCCACCAGCAAGGCTGGGATTGGGGTTGAGCAAAAAGCCCCGCTACACAACCTCAAAGCCTTTGCCTGTACCCTATCTAGTCTAGCCAGGTTGGTTTTGGCTGCAGCTCCGTATGCCAAGCACCCATAATCCAAGGCTGAACGGACCATGGCTCTGTACACCATTAGCTGAGTATCTCTGTCTGCTCCCCATGTGCTCCCAGCAAGACATCGCATAACATTTATTATCTTCTCACATTTAGTCACAGTTTTTTCTATATGTTTCCTCCATGTTACCTTCTCTTCAAAAATCACCCCTAGAAACTTAAACTCCTTGACCCTCTCTACTGGCCTGCCATACATAGAGAGCCCCAGGCCTCCTGTCTTTCTTTTATCTGTAAATACAACAAATTTGGACTTTTCCACAGACATTTTGAATCCCCACTTCTCAGCCCAATCCACCACCTTATCCAGCGCCCCTTGTATCTTTTTTGTTAAAAACTTAATATTCCCCCCTCTTTTCCAGATTGCCCCATCATCCGCAAACAACGACAGCCCATACCCTGCCCCCACCTCTTGAAATATGTCGTTAATCATAACATTGAACAGCACTGGGCTAATAACACTCCCTTGAGGAGTACCATTCTCTATCCCCACTACCTCAGAGTATGCTCCCCCGACTCTGACCTGTATGGTCCTATTTCGCAGAAACGCACTGATCCAGTTCAGCATCCGCCCTCGTATTCCAACATTGAACAGCTTAACCCCCAACCCCTCTTTCCACAGCATATCATATGCTTTTTCTATGTCCAGAAAAACAGCTACTACTCCTTCCTTTTTAGATTTAGCTTTCCTTATGTCCAGGTCAAGAGCCAACACAGCGTCCATTGTACCCCTCCCTACCCTAAATCCACTCTGGACTGGAGTGAACCTTCCCTGCTTCTCCAGTTTATATGTAAGCCTATCTGTCACCATCCTCTCCATAATCTTACATAAAACAGCCGTGAGTGCAATTGGCCTATAGGAACCCGGATTAGTGGCTTCCTTTCCTGGTTTAAGTATTGGAATGACTACAGCATGTTTCCATTCCACTGGTATAACTCCTTCCTCCCACACTGCATTAATAACGCTAATATCTCCTCCAACACTACCCCATCCAATTTTTTAAACACCTCATACCCTAAGCCATCTTTCCCTGGTGCTGTTTTCCCCCCTCTCTGTATTGCACTGCGTAGTTCCTCCACTGAAAAGAACACATTACTAACATCCACATTATCCTTGCTCACCTCAAGCTTATACATTTGTTCTCTAACTACCTCATTCCTTATCCTAATACCTTCCTCCCCAATATTAACCCCACTATGAACCTCCTGAAACTTTCTCACACACATACTGGCTTTTTGCACATCACTAGTAGCAATCACCCCCCCTTCTTCTAAAACTGGGACATTTCTCCTCTTACTAACCCCTGACATTCGCCGGACTACTGCCCACACCTCCCCTACTGTTGTATCCTCCCCCAGTCTTCCACAGTATCTCCTCCAACACTCTCTCTTAGCTGACTTAATGGTTCTCCTGGCCACTGCCCTCAACCGCTTGTAATTGATAGCATTCTCCGACCCTGGGAACTTCCTTAGCACCCTATAGGCTCTATTTCTTTCCCTCACTGCCTCATCACACCCTTTATTCCACCATGGCACACTCTTCCGTTTTACTGCTTTTTTTCTAGGGATACAGTGGTTCACATTATCCCTTAGCATTCCACATAGGCTACTGTTCCACTCATCTATTGTCCCGTCCCCTTTAACCCTGTCCAGTCCCCTTATACACCCCTCAGCAAATTCCTCCCATTTAGCTTTCCTATAATCTAGTGGCCTTGGCCTCCTATCTTCCTCCACCAACAAGGCCTGGCCAAAGCCCACCACTATCAGGAAGTGGTCACTTCCTAACGTATTTTCCTCAATGGTTTCCCACCCCCCTTTCCTTGCTAACTCTGGCGATGCTATAACTAAATCTATACATGACACCCTCCCTGTTCTGATATCAAACCTAGTTGGCCTCCCATCATTCATACACACCAACCCACGCCTCTCCATTAGATCCTCCACCACTTCCCCATTCTTATCCCTGTCTCTGCTCCCCCACAGTGGGTTATGAGCATTAAAATCCCCCACCCATATCAGTGGAGTCCCCACCTCCTCTACTACCTTTTCTAATTCCCCCACACTAAGAGCCACACATGGGTTATAAAAATTAACCACATTCATCCTACCGTGCTCCCCCCACACCCTCACTGCCATACACTCCAGTGGAGTTGTAAGTGCCACCCGTTGATATTGCACCCCTGCCCGAACAAATATTGCACATCCCCCTCCTGTCCCTTCTTTACGATCCTCTCTTACACATTCATACTCTGGGATTACAAAATCAAGACACGGTTTTAGCCACGTCTCTTGTATGCAAATGAGCTCGGGCGCAACTTTAGCCTCCCCAACAAATCTCTTCAACTCCTGTCCATTAGCAATAAGACTCCGGGCATTCCACTGAAGAATATAAAACATTTAAGAATCTAGAATACCTCCTTCCTCCATTCTACCTTCCCCCTCTCTCTCCCTCCCGCCCCCCCCACCCCTGTCTCTTGACTGTGGCCCCCGCCCACTCCTGTCTACTGGCCGTTGACCCCCCCCACCCCTGTCTACTGGCCGCGAACTCCGCCCACTCTTGCCTGCCTGCTGATCACCTCCACTTTTCATCTCATTCTCCTTTTCCTTTAATACAGTATGGATTTGTTCACCCGTTATCTCTACCCCCAAAAACCTCCCAGCTGCTTCAGCCACCGCTGCGCAGGCGGTTGACTTAGTGCCACTGTCCTTCACATTCACCACCACCTCTACCACGAAAGCCAGAAACGCTTGCTTGGTCATTATCACCACGTCGGCCTGAGACGCGGCTGGCAGAACAGGATCAGACCGAGACGCGGCCGGTAAAATAGGAGACCGCGACGCGGCTGAAGGAGCAGAGTGCTGACTCCCCTGCTGCACACTGTGCACCCCATGTCTCCTTTCTTTCTCTCTCGTATTCGCAACTGCCTTAACTGCCTCGGCATATGACACCTTGCTCTGATCCCTCACCATTTGCACTTCCTTGGCCTGAACAACATGTTCACACCCACGAAACGCTACATGATGTTCCCCTCCACAATTACAGCATTTGGGAACCTCTGCCCTACACTCCTGGATCTCGTGGTCAGCGCCACACTTCGCACACCTCCGATTCGCCCTGCAAGCCCCAGCAATATGCCCGAACCTCTGGCACTTGTAGCAGCGCAGCGGAGGTCTCACATACTCTCTCACGCCATACGACATACTCCCTATGAACACCCTGACTGGTAACACAGTGTCTCCAAATGTTACCACGACTGGCGCATCTCCTGAGCTCCCCTCCCTAGCCTTGAATCGAAAGACATCAATGACTTTTCCTCCCTTGATATGATCCTTAATTTCTTCATTAGACAACGCCCCAAAAACCCCATAAATGACTCCTTTAAGCCCCTGCTGTCTCTCTCTAGGGATAATTGTTTCCACCCCCACCTCCATTACCTCTGTCAACTTCCTAGCTAAATCAAACTGCGCTTTATTCTTGCAACACACTCTCAGTAATCCATTTGACAAAATGCTTGCCTCGACATCTCCGTTTAACTGTGTCTCCAAACTGCTAGATAGTCGTATTGGATTTAATGATCTAAATCCAGCTGTGTCCTCCAACTTCTGACCTTTTATTTTCAACAAAACAACATACCCTTCACTGCTACCCATTTTGAATGTTTTAGCCCCCCCTTCCCCCTCTGCTGAATGGTCACTTTCTAAGGAAAGTGCTCTCTTCCTACCCGTCTTTCCCACTCTTCCTCCTTCCTCAACTCCCTTACTCCCCCCAGCCTTCTCTGAAGCCATAGGCTACGCTACCGTATGCTCCTATAACTCTCCTCACGATTCCTAACCAGCCTAGAAACAAACAACCCAACAAAACAACACACAAGAGTATAAAGAAAAATTTGAAAACCACCAGTGACCACACAGCTCCGCCGAGACTCCGTTGGGAGCTCGCGTAACCGTCTGCTGTCACTGACACTCGCCCTCTGACAGGTGTCAGACTCTCCTTCCCGCTCCGGATGTGACGTCCTGAATGCACAACGCGCCCCAACAGGAAGTTTAGTGAGCGTTCAGTCTTTTCTGATTGGTTGAAATGGCCTTCATGTCTGAACAACATCGCCGCCTACTGCTTTGGCATTGTATTACATTGTACTAAATGTATCGGTTGCTGGGTTCCAGCTCTGCCCGTGAGTACGCAGTTATACGCGGTTGTCCACCTGTGTTCACCGTGTGGACGGAGTTTTATTTTTTCAAACTTCGGTCATATTAAATCCAAACTCTCGTGTGGACAGGGCCTGAGAGTCAGTTTTTTTTGCACAGCCGCTCCAGTTGACGACCTGTGGTTTTGAGCTGGCGGAGGTCAGAGGTGAACCAGGGGGCGGAGTGGGTAAATGAAACTGTGCAAGTTTTCAGGGGAGCCAGGGCGGTGAGGGAAGAGGAGAGGCAGTTGTTATAGTGATTCACCAGGTCAGCAGGGGAGATAACGTTACATCCAAACAGCCTGTGTCGTATCAGTTAAAGATACTAGGTACCCTCGTTGTTGTCAAACCAGAAGTAATACTCTTGTTAAGAATGTGATGTCCAGACAGGCGCTTTCAATGGTTCTTGAAAGTTTATTAACAAAAGCAAACGATGGTTGCTTTTTAAAAACACTTGCTGTCATTTAAAAACACTGGATGTATACAACAATTCAAGGTCTGAATCTGCATTCTCCAAACTAATCTAACAAAAATGTCCGCTGATCGTATCCCGTCTTTGGCAACGTGGATATAACTTGTTCTTCATCGATGGGGCAGTCCGTTCTACGTATTCTCCGTCTTCTCACGCCTTTTTCTCTGATCTGCCGTCTTCGTTCAAACCCACCATATTTATAATGAATCATGAGCCGGCTCGATGACGTCATTTTCATAGCGACGTCATTTTTGCCGGCCCAATCAGCATCAAGCCTTTGGTACATTTCAAACAACAATGCACTGTGAACCTCCTCCAGCAAACGGCAACATTAACCATATCTTGTAATATAGGTAAAATCCACTTGAATTAATCTTTAGTTTACTACAATATTATACCAATATTATTCTTGGTCTTGTTTTACATAACATTATCATATCATTTAGAATATTAATTTCACATCCTGGCCTGAAACTCCTCACTGACATGACCAACTGGTCTCTTTGTTATTCTGTTAGTCTTTGAGGCTCCTCTATGTGTGAACTTTTAATCAAGAAATTCAAATAGCCTACTGTTCTAAATTTAGTTGCTAGGTCACCAAACTTTTATTATTACCTTTCCATTGTCTTTGTAGGCACAGCTGCCTTGCATGATCACAGACAAATGGTCCCCTTTAATGATTTCCTAGTTAAAATCACCAGAGGATTTAATCTAAAACCTTCCTCCTGAATTCCAAAATTGGGAGTTAATATGCATAATTTAACAGCCAAATTATACTACACCTGTTTGAAAATACTAGAATCCAGCATAGGCTGGTGAAAACGCACCTTATCATCCATAAGTGTGATCGTTTTGTCCTCTTCATAATAATCTCCAATAGTTTGCGGTCGCCATTGCCGGTACCAGTGGCCTCTGGAGTCCTATCCCGGCGGCGACTATACCACGGCGTGTTGAACAGAATATGTTACCTCCTCGGCCGGTTTGACTATAGTATTTTTATGATTTACCAGAAGTGCTGAGTCCAATGTAGTCTGGTGAAAACGCACGTTATCATCCATAAGTGTGATAGTTTTGTCCTCATCATAATAATCTCCAAAAGTTCGCTGTCGCCATTGGTACCTCTCTGCCACTGCTGCTGCCTCTCGAGTGCTCTCAACTCTGGCGTGTGAGCCCCCCACATAAACTAGCCCAGTTCAAAAGGTAGGCGATACTGCCACCTATCGGGATTCAAATTCCAATTCCCTCAGCGCTTCAGGGATCATACACCAGGGCCCTATTCCCCGTACCTGGTTCAACTAAGTCGATCAAGAGTCCCATTATCCAGATTCAATTAACCCGATGTTTGAAGCCGGGATTTTCCTGTTCCTCGAAGGTGGATTCAGTCTCGTTAACTCGAACCAGACTTGAGACCCAGGATAAGTGCGCGCAGCCGCTTCAGTTGAAAAGCCAGCACGTATCGATAGCAGAGATCCTGATTTTCTAACGGCATTGATTGATTAATTGATTTAAAACTTTATTAACAGATTGCAGTACGGCTCAATAGCCTCGCCGACAAGTTAAATGCGTTATCTATAGGCTAATTTTAAGTCCCTCATTACCCCAATCAATCAGATTATATTTCTTTAAACTTGCCTGCTGGCAGTAGGTTTATGGATTGAATAATCAAATGAGATCTTGCTAGCGAAAATAATTAGTTAAACTGTTATACAGAATAAGGATACGGCTCTCATTGATTGATGTATGGTGGATCTTTTACTTATCTGCACTGTGGTGTCACGGTCTGTGGTTTTGACTTTCACGCAGACGTCCAGGGTTCGAATCCCACTTCTCCTAGTCTTTTCCTTCTTTTTGCAATGTAGGAATAATTCAATTTGGTGCACGTTGAGAGCTATATAAAGAATGACATCCTCAATGCATGTAGATTTATAATATTTTAACTTAAAACTAGGCTACTTTTGCGTATAATCATTAATATTATATTCCAAAAAATTATATTGGAAACGCAGGGTTTCGAACACCGGTCGCCCGGTTGCCAGGATTGAGCACTACCACTGCGCCACTGTGCCAGATGGGATATATTCATTGTTTATCCATTAATGGACGAGAGACCCGTGTTTAGAATATCTTTTCTTTTGAATGAAGTTTTATCTCTTTATTCTCAAATGCATTAATGTGACGTCAACGGCTCATTCAATTTCTCAAATCCGTCAAACAGCGCATCTCATCAGACATTTTAATCCCAGTTACAATATCACACAAAAACCACAATCCACGCATAGACACTTCAATTTTATGCTTGAATGAAACACAATCCGGGCGCTCCGTTAAGCAAATCTACAGCGGAGAATATATGAAACTAATCAGAGCCAAACGGCCGATAGGTTTCATTCATTAAAAATATCCCTGCAGGATTCACATTTGCAATGCGCCGTTATTAAAATAACCACATGCAGCGTGTATCGCGACTCCGAGCGCCGTATATGACGTGCATTATTTTATTTAGGACAAAGTAAATCTATAGGCTCAATATGATTTATTATCAGCATTTAGTTCTATTATTATACATTTCAAAAGCCCCCTCTAATTCAGAATGGTATAAATGGGATCTCTAGACTGTGAGAATCATTTCAGGAAGCGAGCTGTCATTTATTTGCGGGGGCGTGGCCATGGTTCATCCGGCTAACTGAAGTTAACCCTGCTCTCGACCAGGCTCAAACTTTTTGATCTGTTGTCATGGTGATTTGGACAATCGAGCGTCGGGGAATGGAAAGTTCCGGCTTAAGTCAGACTAGACTGGAAATTATCCGGCTAACTCAGTTATCCAGGTACGGGGAACGGGGCCCAGGGCTATTCAACTAAATTGTTCAGGGGGCCACATTGTCAGAAACCCAAGGGGCCAGGGGCCGGACTGCCACGGCGCCTCCCCGTGCTATGAATATATGTACACTTGACACAACACGCAACCACATTTTCACAACTTTTATTTAACTACATTGCAAAAGTAGTATACTTTTCAAAAAAAGTGCTTCATTTATGTGCCACATCTGCAACATCTCCTGCAGAAAGTGCTTCATTTATGACTGTGCAACAACTGCAACATCTCCTCTTCAACATTTCAATATAGAAATAAAATAAAAAACAAACAAGTGCATGATGTGCATCTGAACATTCTAACATCAACACTTGAACAAAAAAACACATTTATAGTGCAGCTGAGCTTATGAAAAAGTGCTTCATGTCTGTGCAACAACAGCAAATCACAGCATCTTATTAGCACTTATTGTCCACTCTTAACTCTCAAACATCAGGGGGGTGGGGGGCAGACAGGCCTAGCCTACATACACACATCTAATGAGAGCGATTGCACTTCTTTGACTGGGCAATGGCAGAGAAAGAGGGTTCATAGGAAGTGAGGGCTACCCGCAAACAGTGATACAAATGCTCATTTGTCAAGGAGGCACGTTGCTTGTTTTAATGGCATTCATGTGAGAGAAACTGGATTCACAGGTGTATGTTGAGCCAAACATTGTTAGCACAGATATTGCCAGCGTTTTTATTTTGGGGAATGTCTTGACATGAATACACTTTATCCAAAATGTTGTGGTGGATTCATTCTCAAGTGCCTGCTTCAGAGCAGATGATGCTTGCATGTCAATTATTTCAAGTTGCAGGAGACCTTCATCAATGTGAAGTGATGCAAGGAACTCTTGTCCTTTTGTGGAAATAGCAGCTACATTGGCAAATGGGTTGCTCACAAAATGCATCAATTCTCTGGACATGTCAAATTCATCAAATCGACTTGCAAAGTTTTCCCTCAATTTATCAATGAAATCTGTCATTAATTGAGTGACTTTTGGCTCAATTGTGCGTGTTAACGTTGACATGAAAAGAAAAAAGTACATTAAAAAAAAAAAAAAAAAAAAAAAAAAATTATCATGTAATCTTTGGCGGGCCGCCAGTTGAATAGCCCTGCCATACACCAAGGTCCGCCTGACTGTTTATAATAATAATAATAAGGGCGGCCGGGTAGCACAGCGGACTAAACGTCTGTCTAACACCGCAGAGACAGTGGGATAGAATCCAGCTGCCACGGTACCTCCGGCTTGGTCGGTCGTCCATACTGACACAATTGGCAGTGTCAGAGGGTGGGAAGCTGGTGGGGTGGGTCCTGGTTGTTGTAAACAGCGACTCCTACAGGTCGGTCGGGGCGCCTGCTCAGCGAGGAAGGGATCTGGGTGAGGTAGTGTGATCCTCCCACGTGTTACACTCAACCAATGAGAGTCCTCGCTGGCAGGTGAAAAGAGGCAGCTGGCTGCCTCCACATGTATCAGAGGAGGCATGTGATAGGCTTCAACCCTCCCTAGACCGGCAAGTGGGGGGCAAATGCGCGCAATGACCAGGAAGGGGGGGGGGTGGGGGGATTGGCATAACGACTAAATTGGGATGGGAAAAAAATACAGAAAAAAGGAGGAGAAAAGTAGATAAAAAAATAAACAATAATAAAACATTATAATAAAAATAAATACGAGTATACTCGTTTTTGGCGGCCAACGGTTGGCTTTTAAAAACGAGTATACTAGTTTTTGGCGTTCAATGAGTTAAGGAACCGTTTATTTAAATTTCCTAGCAAATCTTTTCAAATTATGATCAGAAAGGCCGGTCAGCAAATTGTAGGTTTTAGCAATTCTGTCAGCTTTGTTTGTGAATGATAGGTCTATCCTGGTTTTGGAGGTATTAGTTACTCTGGTCGGTTGCTCAATTAATTGTACAAGGTTATGGGCATCCATGGTTTGCTTGAATTTCTTCCTAATTCATTTATCGTCCCAAGTTATGTTAAAATCTCCTAGAATAATGGGATTTTTTTTGGGTCACAGGAGCTCAACATGAGCTTTAACTGATCATAGAAATCTACTTTGGCGGTTGGCTGTAGGTTGGCTGTCTATAGAGGCAAATCAAAAAGGAAATTTAATTTGACTGAGTGATTTCTACACCAACACAATCGAGAGTAACATCAAACATCGAGAGTTGACCATACAAGGGTGTTCTTGATATAGAGTAATACATCCTCACATTTTCCCTTAATCCTTCCTGAAAACATTGTATCCTGGCATGGATACAAGGGTTTCTGGAGAGGACTGTTTGATCCCTTTATGAAGTGAGCTCCTCCTTTTCCCTTGGTGTACCAAGAAGCAGGTCCCAAGTGAAAATGGGGGTAACACCGGTTTATAAACACATTCATAACACCTGAACGAGAGCTTCATGACAGCTACATGACACGCTCATTAATTCTGATCCTTTTATCAATCAGTCCATGCATTGCATGTCATTGGAGACATAGAAGTGAAATGGCATGTATTTACAGAACAAAACATGCATCCTGTCGATGGCAGTTTCCAAATATGAAAAGAACCGTAGCAATGGGGATGGAGAAAGAAGAAAGAAGGGATGAAATGGAGAGATGAGATGGGGAAGCTGTAGTCACTAAAGAAATTTATTTCACAAGAGTACTAGTTTAATGATAATGAATAGCCAATTAACTGTTTAATGGCCCAATTAAGCTGTGGTGGTAATTTGTAAGGCATCTTAATCTTGACGAATGCACCGGCACGTTTTTTTAACAGCTTGATTAACCGTGGATGCCGTGGCACAGCAAATCAGCATCACATGGAAGAGGGGGTTGATGGAGGGATGACAGAGAGATGGAGTGGAAGAAGAGGGGAAGATGGATGGAGGAATGATCGGGTGGATGAAGATTAATTTCTGTTATGGTTTGGTAGGTGTGTTGGACCCAGGTGCAGTGCAGAACAGAGAAGACTGGATGCAGGTGTAGGTGTTGAAACAAAGGGATACTCTTATTTGAGTAGACTGCACCACTAAGATACCAATGTACATGTCGAAATACTTCCCAAAGGTCAGTGAATTCCACAACCACAACACCAGAGGGAGTTCCACAAATCATGTTCAACCCAGATTCGTCTAAAACAAGGGACTAAACACGTTTTGCAATTATGCCACAACAATGTGGAACGCCCTTGTTAAAGGTAGAGGTTATATGTAGGGTTGCAATTAACTGTCTAACTGTACTCAACTGCTTCCACTGAATGTATGTATATCTGTGTCCACTGGAGGGCGTTATAGGCGGAGCCATTCATGATGCCACCAGGTGGCGAGTATAAAAAGAGTTGTCTCCTCCTCCTCTACTTCTTCTCACATCTGCCTCTCACGGAGAGGAGATCTCAATGTGCTGCTGTGCTATGAATCATTGTACATAATAAACCACGCTGATTAAGGGCTAAAGGTAGAAACCATGCCTCATGTCTATATTATTGTCGCCCCATAGCCAATTCTGTCAACAGGTTATAGGCCCAGATCTCGCAGGGGCGAAATAATAAGGGTAGCTAGCTTAGCTGAAGTGTACGCCAGGTTAGCACCGGGTGCACCGCATGGCTAGACGCTAGGCCAACGGAGCTAAAGCTACGCCTACCATCAAAAAGGAGGATGGCGACCAAGGGAAGGAGCAAATGGCCCTAATTCCATGGAAAGGTGGAGGAATATGAGCTCTGGGAAGAGCGCATGCTATGCTGCATGCACGGCGTGGGACTCAAGGCGGTGATCTTGGCGGCCCCCACGGGAGACCTGACGGCGGAGGCACAAGCCCAAGACGACAAGCTTAATGCGGATGTGAGTTGGCACGGCTGTTCGACGATACAAGCTTGGGGCTAATATTCCGCGACACGAAGGACAAAGGCAGAGAAAGCCTGGAAGTGTTGAGGGAGCATTACATTGGACAAGGAAGACCCCGAGTAGTGTCCCTCTACATAGCGTTAACGGCTCTGAAGAAGGGGCACACAGAGACGGTGACAGAATACATCATCCGAGCTGAGCAGATCATCACGGCGCTTAAGAGTGCAGGAGAGGCACCGAGCGAGGGGCTAATGATGGCGATGGTGATGAGAGGACTACCGGAGTTGTACAAGCCGTTCACGCTACTGGTTACCCATGGTTCAACGGACATGCCGTTGGGACAGTTCAAAGCCAAGCTGTGGAACTTTGAGGCCTCAGAAGATATCCACCCAGCTGCCGCGGAGGCGGGGGGGATAGCGCTGAAGGCCCGAGCGACGCAGAGGGAGAAGGCCAGGTCCACGACGGAGCTGACGTGTTGGTGATGCGGAGAGAATGGGCATCGGAGGGATAACTGCACCAAGACTGTCTGGTGTAGTTTCTGCAGATCCTCGGGTCACACAGCCAAAGAGTGCCGAAAGAAACGAGGCCAGAGCGCTCAATACGCACATGGGCAAGATGGCGGCCATAGACGAGGCGACGCCTATGGACAAGATGGCGGCGATGGACGAGATTGCGGCTACGGTCAAGATGGTGGCTGTGGACGAGATGACGACTACAGACAAGATGGCGGCAACGGTGGACGTGAGGCGAGTCGAGATGGCGCCCGGAGAGCGGCAGGACGAGAGAACTTCGTTTTCGGGGGGGAAAATACGTACGTCACCCGGCCAACACAGCACCCGCAGTCCCCGAGGAAGGGACTAATCGTGGACACAGGTGCGTCGTCCCACATCATCAACGACAGGAACAGTTTCAAGATCTTTGACAAATGCCGGAGGGACACAGCATGGAGCTGGCAGACGGGAAGCGCACCTATGGGTTGGCGCAAGGGAGAGGAGACGCACAGGTGTGCCTCATAAACAGTGAGGGGCGTCGGTGTACAGTGACGTTGAAGGACGCTCTCTATATACCCTTGTTCCCACAAGAACTATTCTCAGTAAAGTCTGCTACTGCTAACGGCGCCGAGGTGTTCTTCAGTGAAGGTAAAGATGTTTAACATTGACGTGTATAAGATAATGTATTACCTACAAACGGAGTGTAATAACAATGATAAATGTAATGTGACTGTTAGTCATGACATCCAGACATGGCATGAAATCATGGGTCATTGTAATCACAAGGATTTACTGAAGCTGCAAGCAGTGACAGACGGTATGCACATTAAAGGTGAAAAGCATAGACCTGACAAAGAATGTGAAGTTTGCATAAAGGGGAAGTTTACTCAAACAAGGAACAGGGGCCCCACGGAGAAGGTAAAGAGACCACTGGAGCTAGTTAACACAGACCTAGCTGGTCCAGTAAGGAACGAGTCCATAGGTGGCTTCAACTATGTACAGTCCTTTACAGATGTGGGTACAGGCGTAGTGTTTGTTTATTTCCTTAAGCAAAGAGTGACACACTCCAGGCCACGGAGAAGTTCCTTGCCGATATAGCCCCTTATGGGGACATTTAATGTTTGAGGTCAGACAACGGGACAGAGTTTACAAACAGAGAGTTCCAATCACTGTTGAGAAGGGGAAAAAAAATCAGACACGAGACGTCATGTCCCTACTCCCCACATCAGAACGGGGTAGCAGAGAGGGAATGGTGCACTCTTTTCGAAATGGCCAGGTGTAAGCTAGACGATAGTAACATACCGAAGAGCCTGTGGCATTATGCGGTACAAGAAGCTGCTTACACCAGAAACAGGTGTTTTAATAAACACACGGGCACCACCCCATATACGGCAATGACAGGGAAAAGGTGTAATCTAGCCGGAATGCACAAATTCGGATCAGTGTGCTATGCTTACCAGCAGGACAGAGGCAAGCTTGAGTCCAGATGTGAAAAAGGACTCTTTGTAGGACACAACCAAGGGAGCCCCGCACTCCTAGTCTACTATCCCGGTAAAGGGAAGGTGCAAAAGCACAGACTAGTGAAATTTGTCACAAAGACAACATGCAAAATCGAGACAGACAGAGGAGCCATGGCTGGACTTCGGGGTAAGGTATGGAGGAACAGAGACACCACAGCCTAGTGTACCGAGCACAGACGTGCAGGCAGACAGCCACCCCCAGAGGACGATGACGAGGAGCACCCGAGGGTGACGTCACGTGCCCCAAGCAGTGGGAGGTATCCCTCACGGGAACACAAACCCCCAAAATATCTGAAAGATTATGCCCGGAGAGGAAGTGACGAGGATGACAGTACACTCACCAGTATTGATTACTGCTACAGAGTAGTGTGTGGCGTGCCTCAGTCCTTTAAGGAAGCCATAGTGTCCCCAGAGTCGAGTAAGTGGGAGAGAGCGATGGATGAGGAGATGAGGTCCTTAGAGGACAACCACACCTTTACCCTCACCAAGTTGCCAGAGGGCAGACAGACAGTGGGAGGGAAATGGGTGCAATCAAGGAAGGGAACGAAGGCCACGAAAAGTACAAAGTGAGATTTGTAGCTAAGGGTTTCAGTCAGAGGGAGGGGATAGACTATGGGGAAACATTCTCCCCCACAGCCAATCTGACCAGTGTAAGGGTAGTGGTTCAGAAAGCAGCTGAGGACAACCTGATTTTACATCAGATGGATGTGAAGACAGCCTATCTGCACGCACCCATAGATAGGGAGATATATATGGAACAACCGGAAGGTTACGAGAAGAAAGGAGAGAAGCTAGTGTGCAAGCTAGAAAAGTCCATTTACGGCCTGAAACAGTCTGGGCGAAATTGGAACGAGATGCTTCACACATGTCTCATTGAGGATCACTTCCTACAGAATCCAGTAGACCCCTGTGTTTACTCAAGGGAGTCAAAAGAGTCAGGAAAAGTGATAATTGTCATTTGAGTGGATGATTTGATCATCGCAGCAGACAACACTAGAAACCTAGATCAGGTGAAAGGTATGCTCTCCACCAGATTCAAAATGAAATACCTTGGCAGGTGTCATGAACCAAGCTCAAGGTACAGACAAAAACAAGGGAGACCACACAAGTACTTAAGGTTTTTAAAGAAAAGTAATTTAATTAAGCTATTAAACTATGTACAAAAGTAGTTAAAGAATGAGTGGATCAGTATTATCAGTAATGTAGTGAGTGCATGAATGAATCAGTGTGTGGTGCGTGTAAGTGAGAAGATGAGAAACAAACAAACCAACCAAACAAACAAAACCCAAAATGCCATGACCAGCCTGGAGGAGAGAGACAGAGATCAGAGGCAGCCTCTCTCTGATATCCTGCCTGGGACACCCCGGCCCAGGTGTGCCCCAATTAGCTGACGAGCCTTCCCCAGCTCTGCTCTGCCAGCCAGAGCAGAGGAAGACAAGACAATGTGGGAGAGGGTCGTCACACCTCCCCCATAAGACAGGGACCCTAGGGTCACTGTTCTCCAACCTGACATGGTATACAACCAACATATCAACAAACATTTTTAATAAAAACAAAGTGACAGTTGAACAACGTGGTAGCAAAAACATGCCCGCCAACTCCTCATTCAGCCACTCAGCCCCAGACTCAGCAACCCCGGTGCGCCAGAGAAGCCCTTTAAGAGAAGAGGGGTTAAACTAGAATGGGCAGATATGTACCTATTACACCAAATCAATACTAACAAAAATGTAAATCTTCCAAAAAACAACAACAATTTTACTTTAAAAAAATTGCAAAAAGAATTTCCTTCCTACAACACCATCCCACCAGCACCCGTTTTTAATCATGTCATTCCCGTTGCGCATCCAAAAGTTCCACCATCCCTACCGCACTTCACTCCTCCGCAACCTTGGATCCTAGGAGCATTTTAAATGAGAGAGAAGCACAGAGGGACAGCAACAACACAGATAAACACAACAAAAAATTACATAACCACATTAACTAGAAGGCGCGAGAGAGAGTGTCAGCAATCACGTTCTCAGTGCCTCCAAAAATGGCGAACATCCAACTGATATGGCTGCAAAAATAATGCCCATCTCATCAAATGTTGATTGGGGTTTTTGAAAGAGCGCAAAAAAAAATTAGGAGATTGTGATCAGTGTACACCACCAAAGGTGTCCCAGAACCAACATACTCATCAAACTGTTGCAATCCCCAAATCAACGCTAAAGCACCCTTCTCAACGACTGAATAATTGAACTGATATGACGTAAGAACAACCCTACCGGCCTTTCCACCCCCACATCATCACCAGCCAGCAGCAACACTGCTCCGGCGCCCACCTCACTGGCATCAACCTGCAATATGAAAGGCCTCTCTGAGCCAGGTCAACAACAGCTTGCTGCCGCTGGAGACGATCAATCTTAGTTTTCACATCCTTCTGCAGGCTATCCAGCTGTCCTTGCAGCTCAGTCAGCTTGCCCTCCGATTGGCTGAGGGAGGTCTTGAGGGCAGAGACTTCTTGGTTGTGGCTGAGGGAAACAGACAACGGGACAGTGGGCACAGGAAAAGTAACATACTCTCGTGTTACTGCACAGGGTGGCAACATGTCTGGGTTACACTCTCTTATGTGGCTCTCCCACCAGCGGTGCCGAAGTACCCACTAATGAAGGTGGCACGTCACGCTTACCAACCAAGTCATTACCTAAAATCACTGCCACTCCGTCAACAGGCAACGAGGGCCGAACTCCCATGGACACCACCCCCTGTACCAGATCTGAGGAGAACATGAGGTTATGAAGGGGAGCCGACACAACTTGTAACCCCATCCCACGAACCCGTACATCACGACCTGTATATGATTTGGGTGAAAAAGGCAACGCTGATCCCACAATAAATGAATCCAACGCACCGGTATCACGCAGGATTTTAACAGGTACAAAGGAATCACTCCCCACCAACGAAACATGACCCTCCGTAATATAAGGAGAATAACCGCTTTCAATGTCTGATATTGTAGCTGTTACTGTCGCAGGTCTTGTATGCCACCTAACTGCATCAATGGCATCAGCCTTGCTACCAATACGAGCAGGTGCAGCCAATGAGACAGGTCTCACCTGGCCATTTTCATTTGAGAATTCCGCCTTTGCTCTGCGACTAGGGCACTCATTCTTCCAATGCCCTTCACGCTGACAGTAATGACAATTCGTACTATTGCCATTTTCCTTCCCAGAACCATTATTAGGCCTAGAATAAGCCGATTCCACATTTGACCCAAAATGTCTGTCTGTGCGTGGAGAAAATCTATTCTGCTGCACACTACTACCTGCTTCGGCAAATGTACGTTTATGAATTAGACTATATTCATCAGCCAACATTGCCGCTTCCTGCGGAGTTTTTACCTTTCGTTCGTTCAAGTAAGTAGCAATACTATATAGCACACGGTTTTTTATTTGCTCTAGTATTACTAAATCTGACAGTTCCTGAAAAGTTCCAACATCTGACGCAGAACACCATCGAGTAAACTGTACCACCAGATCACGGACAAAATCAACATGAGTCTGGTGCTCACTTTTTTCCCAATTCCTAAAACGTTGCCGATATGCTTCGGGGACCAACTCATATGCACGCAACACTATAGTTTTAACTGTCGCATAGATTTTACTGCCTGCTACAGTCAAAGAAGCATAAGCCTCTTGTGCCTTACCTGTGAGGACACACTGCAACAACAAAGTGCACTCCTCATCAGACCACTTTCTTGCATTTGCCACCCGCTCAAACAAAGAAATAAACAGGTCCGGATCCTTTTCTGTGAACTGGGGAAGCAGTTGCCGGTTAGATCCCACATTAAATGTATTTTCCTCCTGACCAGTGACCCCGGAGGACATTTTCCCCTCAATTATCTGCTTCAATTTAATGGTTTCCATCTCTAATTGTGATTGGGCTTTAATTCTTTCCATTTTTTCCTCATGTTCCATACATATTCCCTCATGTTCCAATTTAAGAGTATGAGTAAGAGTTAACAACTCCTTTTGCTGTTCAAAGGTCAAAGCTACAGGGGTCACTGTAGGTGAAACGACAAAATCTCCCTCCCCACCAATGTGTCTCTCAACAATACTCACATCTTCCTTCAAACGTTTATCAGTCACCTCAATCTCAAAGTGCTCAGCAATTTTTTGCAGGTGTTCCCTTGTACACTGGTTCAATAACTCGATTGAAGGAGTGTGTATAAAGTCTTTCACAATGGACGCCATATTTAAAGCACTAATCACTACTTATATAGAAAACAAACAGAAAACATGGTGAGCAAGACTTTCCGAGTGCCAATCCCTAACCATATACAATGATATTTGTATTTTTGAGCAACCCTGGTTCCCTACCAATATCACTAATCTAAACCTAACCGTCTTCTTTCTTTACCCTCGACAGAGACCGACTGGACTGTTGGAAGTACTGATACAGTACAGCTGGCCCACTCGGCACCTACCTAACCAGGGCTACTCACTACCACTTTTAAACAGATTAAATAGCACTCAAGAAGTCATACTCACCATGCGCTGCATGTCCACAGAGGAGAGGATTCACCACACTCACTCAGGGTCCAATTACTGACCAAGCTGCTCTCCTCCAAACCCATCAAACAAACAAATCAAATCAAACAAACAAACCAATTACTTGTATGCATCTCCCAAACAATTTACATGTAAAAACAAACATGCAATTACTAACTAATGAACAAATGTATAACAAAAATGTGGTATGGAATAAACTTTCCGAAGTGTTACTTACCAAGAAAGTCCAAAATCAGATTC
The DNA here is from genome assembly GCF_963971535.1 of Notolepis coatsorum. NCBI lineage: Eukaryota > Metazoa > Chordata > Actinopteri > Aulopiformes > Paralepididae > Notolepis > Notolepis coatsorum. The sequence continues at coordinate 45,746,001 of NC_140173.1, forward strand.
CACCACTACAAACTAAGCCAAAAGCCAACAAACTAATCAATTAAACAAAAAAGGTCCACCAAAAGGCAGAGCCCCCATTTTGTCATGAACCAAGCTCAAGGTACAGACAAAAACAAGGGAGACCACACAAGTACTTAAGGTTTTTAAAGAAAAGTAATTTAATTAAGCTATTAAACTATGTACAAAAGTAGTTAAAGAATGAGTGGATCAGTATTATCAGTAATGTAGTGAGTGCATGAATGAATCAGTGTGTGGTGCGTGTAAGTGAGAAGATGAGAAACAAACAAACAAACCAACCAAACCAAACAAACAAACAAAACCCAAAATGCCATGACCAGCCTGGAGGAGAGAGACAGAGATCAGAGGCAGCCTCTCTCTGATATCCTGCCTGGGACACCCCGGCCCAGGTGTGCCCCAATTAGCTGACGAGCCTTCCCCAGCTCTGCTCTGCCAGCCAAAGCAGAGGACAAGACAATGTGGGAGAGGGTCGTCACAGCAGGTTAAAGGCCAACCTCCAGGTTAAACCCTACTGATCAATTATGGGTAGTTTACATCATTGGTATATCATTTCATTATTTATTTTTTTCCATTTGACACCGGAAATGCCACTCTGAAAGAGTTAAAAAGGTCCATGCACGAATAACATGCACGCGCGAATCAAAAAAGCGTATCAAACGCCGACGTCACAACAGGTGTGGCTTGCATATTAATGAGCCAGCCCCTGGCTTTCACATCGCAGTCAAGGAAGGGGTTACGTTACACGTCGGGCAACTTCCGCTTTCCTCTGAACCACTACAAGGAGTTTGACTAGCGCGGAAAAGCCATTTCCTTGATCCAAATGGACGCCTTACAAGAAGACGAAGATGGGTTTAATCGTCGGAGAGACTTTGACGGACCATACAATTTCGAGCCGGTAAGGCAAGAGAGACCAGCAGCAGACGCCTCTGTCAGACCTCGATATCGCCAGGAGATGGAGGCATTGGGCAACAGCAACAGGTGGAGGATCGCTCAGACGTCGTGGTAAGCGTCATTATCGACAGTATAGAATGAATGAATGAATGAAAACTTTATTTAACAGATTGCAGAATGGGTACAATACAGTACGGCTCAATACACACAATTGTTAATGGGATGCAGACCAGAGAAAGATGTTTGTCTTGTTTACATCAGGGTCCCCCATTTTCAATTCATAGTGATAGCCTAACGTTGCAGTGTATCAATAACAGTTGGTTACTATTATTACTACCACCACTACTACTACTACTACTACTACTACTACTACTACTACTACTACTACTACTACTACTACTACTACTACTACTACTATTACTACTACTACTACTACTACTACTACTACCACTACTACTACTACTACTGCTACCTTTACTACTACTATTACTTCTACTACTACTACTATTACTACTACTACTACTACTACTACTACTACTACTACTACTACTACTACTACTACTACTACTACTACCACTACTATTACTACTACTACTACTACTACTACTACTACTACTACTACTACTACTACTACTACTACTACTACTACTACCACTACTATTACTACTACTACTACTACTACTACTACTACTACTACTACTACTACTACTACTACTACTACTACTACCACTACTATTACTACTACTACTGCTACTACTACCTTTACTATGTGTTACAAAGGGTCAGATTAAACCGAATATATATATTTATTACTTGAGATATATTGTATAGTATTTGTATATCGTCTGATATCCCTTGTATATTCTTTGTACATATACACGGAATATCCCTTTACCTAGTACAGGCCAGACCATAATATTCGTTCTCCTATTGGACAGCGATCCCCTAGGCGCCACGGCCATACCCCCCAATGTCTAGTTCAAAGTCACCGCTAAGACATGTCTGGACATGCCCGGTTCTGCGCAAGAATACGAGACAGAGATAAGGCTGGTACTAGATTGTTCACCTTACGTATAAATACGGCGCAGGTGAATACAGCAGTTAGTTACCCGAAACGAGTTACCCCAATAAGTTGAAGCCTCACACCACGATACAACGTGCTGTGAAGTGGGCCCGTTTTGCCCCAAAATAGAGCCTTGAGACCGCGTGCGAATTGATAGCTGAAGTGTCAGAGTTTAACGCTGGATCGTCGAGTTCGACCTATTCTATTATTAAGTAATAGTCTATTATGTATAGTGTATCGTGCGGCTACCGTTCTACAGTGACCAGCATTACCAACGTTTCATCGTACCGAGCTAGTGTGCTTATCCAGGCTGGGCGGCCTAACCTGGTGCCGTCATCCGAGGAGCCCTAGACGAGAACCGTGTGGATATGTACACTGGATAACCTACCCGACGACTACAGAGCCCTTTTCGGCTGGATTATATTTGCTTTGGTCCTGTAGCTGTTGGAGCGGAGAATCGTCTACACCCACTGTTGTGTGGGATTTACCCTGTGAGGAGCACCACGTCGAGCCCGCCTCTAGTACTCTGAGGCTGGCTAGCTTTCCTCCATGCGGCACTGCATACCGGAGAATAGCTGTTGTTCGTCTACGGATCAAGGGATTATTGCACTGTCTCCTGTACCTGGAGTCTCCTTATTCCTCGTTGACCCAGACTTTCTGCTACCGACAAATCCTCTCCCCTGCTGGCTTACAACCGGAGGGACCCCTTTAGTATCTCCAGCTAATCTACTAGTGTACCATATATAATTCTTATGATACAGGTGGTATTAATTATCTCCTGCGTAATATGCTCATGGACTTACGCTCTTGACCTATTCATGCACATTCTTCGCCTTTACAAGCGCAACTCTCAATCTTGATAAGTAATGTAAGATAATCTTCGTGCTGCTAATAAATATTCTTCTAAACAGTATTTCTTGTGAAGCCGTGTTATTGTGGGTGTGTTCATCTCATATACCTGTGTACTGTATGGCCAGTAGTAATGTACATAACGCAGTAGTGGTTTAATGATACCATACTTATTCAATACAGTCAGGGAATTGTACCCCTCAGTTACACTATGCTTGCACCTCATGGTACCAAAGCACCTCAAAGGCACTAAAAACCAAATTACAAACATCTCAAAACAAACTAGTCAGACTACTGCTTGACCTGACTCCTAGAACCCACCTCACCCCTGCACACTTTGCCAACCTAGGATGGCTTAGAGTAGATGACAGAGTACAGCAACTTGCAATGGGCCTGGTCTACAAGATACACTACACGACCAAGGTACCCATGTACATGTCAAAATACTTCCCAAAGGTCAGTGAATACCACGATCACAACACCAGAGGGAGCTCCACAAATGTAAAACCCAGATTCGGCTCAAACAAGGGACTAAACACGTTTCGCAATTATGCCACAACAATGTGGAACACCCTACCCAAAGCTGTAAAGGAATGTGAATCACTACCCACCTTCAAAAACACTCTCAAAGAACACCTACGGGAGACTGCAATTCAAAACTGGCCCCTACAAATGTCCTAACCCAGTTGTACAATAAAGACCAAGCATGGCTTTGTCAGTATTCCAATGTACAGCCCCACCCAACCCCATCCCACCTACCCAACCTCCTCCAATGTACAGTTTCTATGTCAAATGTATGTCAGTATTCCAATGTACAGTGTGTGTCCCCCCTACCCAACCCCCCCCCCCCCACCTCCAATGTACAGCCCCACCCCACCTACCCAACCTCCCCCAATGCACAGTTTCTATGTCAAATGTATATACACTCTTCTTCTGGATTTTTTTAGTATCACAAACAGTACTGTATTTGAAAATCTGGTATGTCATAAATGTATAGATGTAGCAGTACTGTCTATCTGTATGTCATGTGTGTCATAAGATGAATTGAAAATGGGGGACCCTGATGGAAACAAGACGAAAGTCTTTCTCAGGTCTGCATCCTCTTAACAATTGTATGTATTGAGCTGTACTGTACTGTACCCATTCTGCAATCTGTTAATAAACTTTTCAATCAATCAATCAATACTACTACTATTACTTCTACTACTACTACTACTGCTACTACTACTACTACTACTACAACTACGTCTACTACTACCACCACCACTACACCACCACCACTACTATTACTACTACTACTACTACTACTACTACTACTACCACCACTATTACCACCAGGGGTAGATTCTGGGCCCCATGAAAGAATGTATTTGTAGGCCCCCAGTGAATGCAAGCGTGCGTAAGCGTGCAAGAGAATTTTTTTTTGCAATTTATTTATTGATGAAAACGCATAATATGGTTTTTACCTATACATTCGGATCAGCAGTTCAGACCAATGCAATAGTCTACCAAAGCCCCCCCCCCTCTCTCTATATATCTCACACACACACACACACTTCAGAAACAAACATAGTATCAATGAGAGCATCAATAATACACCTGAGTGATGTCTAGTAAAACATTTTTTTTTATTTATTATAATAACCTTTTCTTTTTTCTGTCTTTGAACTCAGGTGTCTGTGTGGAGAATGTCAACCTATGACCACTGGTATAGAGAGCATGTGTTGCAGAGAGATACAGCCCTATTGGAAGCTAGTAGAGGATTTAGCACCCAGACCTGAGAACATCCGTTGTCTAACACAACATCCAGGATTTGAAGGTTCCTGTCTGAATCCTTTTGTGCTGCAGATAGCATATCTTGCCTTCCGCCAGGAGCATGGAGCACTCACCCTCAGGAATTTTGAGTAAGTTGTACAATATTTTATGAAAAGTATGACTCACACACCTGAAATGAACATGACCTGTATTTTCATGCCTACTGCAGTGCTATGACACGAGAATGTCCCTTGCAGGATTAATAAAGCAGGGTGTGTGTTGTCTCTCTCTCTTCCAGCCAATACCGCTACACAGCGTACAGACAGATTGTTCGCTGGGTTTATGGTAAACTTGGTCGTCACAATAGGAAGGTCATACCTGCCTGTGTAGTCCACGCCATCAGACGGACGTTTCCAGAGGAAGGTGGAAACTACAGAGGCTTCTTATGGCCAGACTTGAGCCAATAAAGTTATTTAACTGAATTGACAGTATTCATGTTTGTCTTCTTTAGATGCCAAAAACATTTGTCACTATTGTCAAAGATATGATATACTATATGCCATCTGTGTTATCATTTATCAGATTGACCATATGGATTAAGGCAATACAATTGGACTTGCAAGTCATAAATAACCATGCAGGGTTTTGATTAAAAACAATGATTCTCATCATTTGCTTCTTACACAGTAAACGGTCATGTATAGTATAGTCAGCTGGTTGGTGTTCTGAGCGAATGATATTCAAACAGATAATTTTCAAACAGATCATAATGAATAAATCAACATTTTGTGTCAGTTTGAACCCAGTAAAATGGACTGGGTTCATTTATTGAAACCAAGCAAGTACTGTATGAAATACGGTAGTAAACAGTGCAATTACAGGTGGTCAAAAAAAGTAAAATAAAGTAAAATAGTGCAATCACAATACTGGTATAATAATAATAATAATAACTTCGTTTTATACAATTCTGAGGTAGGCTTACTCTCTTGGTAAACATTAACACCATACCATTATATGGTATTTACTGCACAGCCAGGCCAGCATATAACAACAATAACTCTAATATACATGAAACCCGGCTTGTATTAGGAGGCCGGCTTATAATTGCTTAGCTCAACAGTTCACCCGGTCATTAATAGAGACCCGGTTTTTAATTGAATACCGGTTACTATTAGAGGAATTACGGTATATCAGTTTATCATTTCAATAGGTAAATTATTAATTTAAACCTAACCCTTACGTGCAGGGAATGCAAATACCTTATTAGGTGAAATGCTCCTATTGCTTTGAAGGTGTACCACAAACAAAGTACCAATAGAAATATTCCAGGTTATAGGAATGCAAATACCTTATTAGGTGATTTTACCATCTTTCTTTACAGGAGAATCATCAGTGATTCAACTATAATCAATATGTCATCAATGGGATTCAAGTATCTTATTGGGTACATTGACCCTTTAACTCGTCCTCTTTACAAGAGAACGTCAGTAGTTCAGGTACCTTACTCGGCGTATTTACCCTTTAATTCTCCCTTCTTATAGGAGAATATCTGTACCCATATATCAAACTAAATCAAATCAAATACAATATCAAAATAACAAAAGGTGAACAGGGTTGAAGCCCTTGGAAGTCCTTGTGTTCTCGTTCAATCAGTTCGTGTCATAGAAAAGGATATGGTCCTTGGAAATCTGAAACCTGGGTTACACTAGCGATCCTGGTGGCCAGAAGAAAAGCGGGACTTCTGTGTCAGGTACTGAGTGACAGCTTCAGCCTTGTCCACCTGTTGAAAGGTTCTTGCAATGGGGGGAGGAGCAGCCGTTGCCAAACCTTCACTGACGGCTCTCAGGGCTGATGGACTTCTGGAATATTGGTCCTTCAAAGAGCCCATCAAATCAAATGCATAGTCTGAAGAGAAGAGAATATTATATTGAAACACACATTATAAAAGTATAGCAGTATTTCCAAATTGTTGATAATTCCAAATTGTAATTGAACACACACCGTAAAATGGTTTGTCTTTGATGGGATGCACATGATGTACCCCTTTACGGAACCTAGGGTAGGACACTGCGTAGCGTGGTTCTCCAGCACTAGTAGTGGCCACTGTTCGGTTCCCATTGTGGTTGTAATGCATAGCTGCTAAAAAGGAGCCTATGGAAAGGAGAAACATTTTATGATAATTCATTTTATGATAATTAATGTCGAGAGCCCGAAACATCACAGCAGCACTCTGTGTAATAAAAGTGCGCTAGGGCTGCACGATTTTGGGAAATAATCTAATAGCAATTCTTTTTCTGACAGATATTGCGATTGCGATTAAATTTGCGCTTATAATATTTTTTTAAGCAGCCCCACAGAGGTTTATTGTAAAAATGCGGCTTGGATCTGGCCTACGCGGTGGGTCTTTTCAGGACACCGATCCTGAAATTTTTTCTTTTTACCTGGGAATCGATACCGGTAAATTTTTTTCTGTACTTTGCTCTCCCTCTCTGAAGTCTAAACTTCACAACACACAATCTAAAACCCCTTACCTCCCTTTCCCAAAACCGATCTTGTATCTCAATGGGACTTCCTGGTTAAATAAAAAAATGAATCGTGCAGCCCTAGATTGCGCATGTCTCTCCTCCATTTAGAGATGATGATGATGAAGGCAGTTACCAAGGGTGCAAGGGCACACCAGTCCTCGCAAGGTGCCAGCCAACGAAATAAACACTGTGGGATAAGAGTCGCCACACCCTTGTAGCTGCCGATTGCAAAAACATGTTGTGTACACAGAGGAGTGTGCAGTAACTCTTTATTCTACTGTAATGAGGATAAGATCTTTTCATTCAGAATACATTTACATTCTGAAATGTCAATGTATTGAAATGTCTAATTTTACATTTGTACTGCCAAAACCAAATTATCTTATGACACTGACTGTACCTGCTATGCATTTCCAAGGAAGGAGAACCCTGTGTGCTTTGGGGCAAAGCGGATCATCAGGGAGTGAAACGCCTCGAGTGAGTAGGTTTGGTTCTGGGGAGATAGCTGCCGTACATCTTTGATGAACAGTTTTTTAGTCACAAGAGCCTCCAGTTGAACAGCTGCTGATGAACCTGACAAATACAACATCAGCATCAACTGATTTTTTCAATCTCTCCCTGATCATATGCTTTTTTGTACATATTTGTGAAAGGTTATTCACATGGATATTCATTCAGACAATCAACTAACAGATCATGAAAAAGTGAACTTGTGCACATTCCTGAGCGATAGATACCTGGTTCAAGCCACTCCTTGTTTCTGTCCTCTCCTTCCAATGGCCCATGCTGACAGGCAGGGAATGCAGGAGTGTCATGCTCATGTATGTCTTGAGCATGATTGACCAGGCTTCTCCACTTTGCCTCCATCATGTCTGCATTGCCACTGGGAGTAGAACCGGCGGTCCAGTAGAGGTGGTTCACGAAAGACTGCTTCCAGAGCTTTATAACGTCACAGTCACGCTCTCTGGAAAGGGCATCCAACTTCTTGCTTACGGCTGTTATTGCATGGGCACACACACACACACCACACACTTTAAAAATCGGACTGACAAAATTGAACTACTGTGATTGGTCTTGCCTTCCATTGTAGCAATGCATTTTCAAGGACAAATACTTACATTTGGCAATATGCCAGATATCAAAGTAGTGTTGTGTTCCTTCGGCGCACAGCACATCTCTCACCCATTTTGCTACCTGCAGAATCGGTTGAATTGTACAGATATATGGCAGAATTTATGAGTTAACTAACCCTTCAAGTAAACTTGAAATGCATTCACATTCAAATATTTACACAGTGGTAAAAAACATTTGTTGCCTGCTCCAAACGCCATGAGAAACACTTTTATCATTAGACTTTTAGTTTGCGAACTTGGAACATCTCTGCTCAACACTGCATTGTACACACACACAGACACAACGACACACGCACACAACGACACACACACAGACAGACACACACAACCACACACACACAACCACACACACAACGACACACACAACGACACACACAGACACACACAACCACACACACAGACACACACACAGACACAACGACACACGCACACAACCACACACAACGACACACACAGACAGACACACACAACTACACACACACACACAACCACACACAACGACACACACAGACACACAACCACACACACAACCACACACACAGACACAACGACACACGCACACAACCACACACAACGACACACACACAGACACACACAACTACACACACACAACCACACACACAACGACACACACAACGACACACACACAACGACACACACAGACACACAACCACACACAGACACACACACACAACGACACACACACACAGACACAACGACACGCACACACACACCACGACACACACACACACCACGACACACACACACCACGACACACACACACCACAACACACACACAGATACAACCACACACACAACGACACACACACACACCACGACACACACACACCACGACACACACGTACAGACACAACCACACACACACACACAACGACACACACACCACGACACACACACAGACACAACCACACACACACACAACGACACACATACCACGACACACACACCACGACACACACACAGACACAACCACACGCACACAAGGACACACACACGTTAGCGTCAAAAAGCTAGTTCGATTAGATTCACTTACCGGAGAACTGAGAACTGCAGCACTGGAGCGTGCACTCACAGAGGGCTGGCCATGTGACTGTATCGACGGAACAGCACTCTTCACCATGTTTTAGCAAGTCAGGCTAGAGAAGAGAACAGCGTGTTGCAAGCTCACAACGTGTTAGCAACAAGTGCAGCCGGATGCAACAAGTAACAAGAAGGCTCCGCCTCCTTGCTACTGCCTGTGACTCCCAGAGCACAGAGCCCCCTGGTGACCAACACCTGTTGTGACGACATCATTTCGATTACACGCGCACGTTATGAACCATTGATTAAAATATGCACGTGCGTGGTGATTGTGTTGGGCAGACAAAATGTTTGATAAAAACGCTAAAACTGGGTCAATTTTAATACTTTTCTTTTCCATTCTTCATGAAAGTCACTGTTGGCCTAGTCCACATTGTTTATTGAACAAAAATACAACGTGAAGGTTGACCTTTAAAGCATTTCCTATGCATGGACTTTGAACAGTCTCCCAATTGTGTAACAGTGGCCCAGAAGAGATATGTGGAAAAGATCCTGAAACGTTTTGACATGCAGGAATGTAGAACAAGGGAAACACCATGTGATCAAAAACTGGATTACCAGGAGGATGCTCAGAAACTGACAGATGTAAAAATGTACAGGGAAGCTGTGGGTAGCCTCATCTATTTGACAACATGTACTCGCCCTGACCTATGTTTTGTAGTGAGTAAGTTGTCACAGCATTTTGCTGATCCCACAGAGGAGCACTGGATTATGGTAAAACATGTTTTTCGTTATATCAAAGGTACAGTAGGTAAACAGCTGTGCTTCAGAAAGAGCAGCGAGGGCTTAGGGCTTAAAGCCTACGGTGATGCAGACTGGGCTGCTGACATCACAGATAGAAGGAGTACCACAGGATATTGTGTTAGTTTGAACACAAACAGCTCACTTGTTTCATGGAAAACAAAGAAGCAGCCCACAGTGGCACTGTCAACTTGTGAAGCCGAATACATGGCTCTGGCCATGACAATACAGGAGTGTATTTATCTAGAACAACTGCTCGAAGGGATGGATACCTATGTATACAAGAAGACTGTTGTTTATGAGGACAACCAGGGAACTATTGCCATTGCGAGAAACCCTGTGTGCCGACAGAGGTGTAAGCAGGGCCGCCTCAGGGGGTGTGCGAGCAGTGCGGTCGCACAGGGCCTCGCGTGAAGGGGGGCCTCGCAAAAAAAAAAAAAAAAAAAATCGAGGCCCCCCTTCCCGCGAGGCCCTTTTTCATCACAGACCTAAAATCTAGTTTTGCTTATATGCTTATATATTTCACATTAGACACGTTTGTAGAATGTTCCTGGCTCTGCGGCTCTGCAGCAGACATACTCACTATTGGAGCTCTGGGGCTCTGCAGCAGACATACTATTGGTTTCAACGAAGGGAGGGGTTACATCATGTGTACGCCGGCGTGCGTCAGCTGCGTTTGACTATTTCGCGCGTGCAGCTTTGGAGGTTATGCTTAGTTATACCAGCCAAGACGAAGAGGACAGTCATTCGGCAGATGGACTGAAGATGAAAGTTGTTGCATGTTAGACAGTTCAGTCAGGCTAGCCATGTCGGCTTAGCTAAAGGCAGGGACAGCTAGTTAGCTTTAGCTACGTTATAATATCGAGTGCTAACGTGTGGTTCAGTCAGGATAGCCATGATGATGTCGGCTAGTAGCTAGCTTAGCTAAAGGCTAACTAGCGTTAGCTAACCTAGAAAGAGCGCGTGCAGCATTGTTATGCCAAGATGAAGAGGACGGTCATTCGGCAGATGAACTTCGTCAACTCCACGCGGTTGTCTCCATCCTCTTGGACGTTTGGTGAGTTTTGAATGCACTCTATTCTATTCCCGCCGTGGATATATCTCTCTCTCTCTCTCTCTCTCTCTCTCGGGAGCCAAACGGGCCGGCTAGCTAATGTAGCTAACGTTATATTGAGCCAAACGGGCCGGCTAGCTGTTGTAGTAGCTAACGGTGTGTGGCCTGGTGTCAGTACCTGGCTACTCTATTTGCAGTTAGCCTATTTAGCTGATGTCGGCCATTGGCTCCTTGCTACTTTGTTTTCTCTGGTATAGACCCTCTTCTCTTTGGATTTAAGTGTTGATCTTTGTCCTTTTGGATCTATGTATATTCATGTTGCCTTTGTGAAGTTATCTTTTCCTTCTGTTTTGTTCTTCCATTAAAAGTTGAATATCCTTTAGGGGCTCATCTTTGCTTATCTCTCTCATACATGCTCTCTCTCTAACACACACACACACAGACATGCTCTCTCTCTCTAACACACAAACACACATGCTCTCTCTCTCTCTCTCTCTCTCTAACACACACAGACATGCTCTATATCTCTCTCTAACACACAAAATGACATGCTCTCTCTCTATATATTTCTCTCTCTTTCTAACACACATATACATGCTCTCTCTCTAACACACACACACATACAGACATGCTCTCTCTCTCTCTATCTCTCTCTTTCTAACACACACAGACATGCTCTATCTATCTCTCTCTCTTAAATTCAAATGGGCTTTATTTCACATTCTTGTATTTCTCCCAGTAGGTATGGGAGTTTTGAGTTATTGTCGATGTTTTCAAAGTCTCTTTGGGTGTTTGCAATTTGTGGGAAGTATGTTTTGGTATAGTGGGCAGGTTGTTAAGAAGTGGAGCTCGGTTTCCACCTCATCTTGTGTGCAGTGGGTCTGTCTTCGCTTGGGAGCCAGGTCTGCCTATGGCGGCCTTTCTCGATGGCTAGGCTGTGCTCGCTGAGTCTGTACCTAGTCATTCTGCCACTGTGTACTCTCTGTTTAGGGCCAAATAGCATTTCAATTTGCTCTGGTTTTGGGTTGTTTCTTTCCAATGTGTCTCTTCTCTCTCTCTCTCTCTCTCTCTCTCTCTCTCTCTCTCTCTCTCTCTCTGGCCTTGCTCTGGTGGAGGGTCAGGGGCATTGCCGGGTCTGTGCAGCGATAACACTGTATATTGACTGTAGAATGGGAGCTCTCTCTCGCTCTCTCTCTCTTGCTATATGTTGACTGTATCATGCCCAGCCACGGGCAGCGCTATTATTTAAGAATATGTTGACTGTATGAAAAAAAAAAATATATATATATATATATATATATATAATATATAATATATATATATATATATTTTTACCTTTTAGGGGGGGGGGGGCTCGCGTTTAAATCTCGCCCAGGGCCTCGCATTTCTCCCAGGCGGCCCTGGGTGTAAGCATGTGGATATAAAGTACCATTTCATCAGATCTGTCATCAGAGAAGAAAGGATGACACTGGTTTATTGTCCAACAGACGACATGGTAGCAGACGCTATGACGAAGCCTGCTTCCAAACTGAAACTGAAAAGATTTGCAGAGGTCATGTTTGGTGTCTAAATATTGACTGCCATATTCTTTTTGATGTTTTTATTTTCTTTGTAAATTGTTTTAAAGAAGTCATACAGTGTGTTAAAACAACCCTAAGTGGGAGTGTTAAAATTAGATGTTATATGTAGTGTTGCAATTAACTGTCTAACTGTACTCAACTGCTTCCACTGACTGTATGTATATCTGTGTCCACTGGAGGGCGTTATAGGCGGAGACATTCATGATGCCACCAGGTGGCGAGTATAAAAAGAGTTGTCTCCTCCTCCTCTAATTCTTCTCACATCTGCCTCTCACGGAGAGGAGATCTCAATGTGCTGCTGTGCTATGAATCATTGTACATAATAAACCACGCTGATTAAGGGCTAAAGGTAGAAACCATGCCTCATGTCTATATTATTGTCGCCCCATAGCCAATTCTGTCAACAGCCCTACCGACAGCCGTAAAATAATGTGAATCGCTACCCACCTTCAAAACCGTCCTCAAAGAGCGCCTACGGGAGTCTGCAATTATAAACGGGCCCCGTAAATGTCCAACCCCCCCCCCCCCCCCAACCCCCTCCTAATGTACAGTTTCTTCCCCCTTGAATCTATATATTTTCTTTTAGGATCTCTGTTTCTTAAACAGTACTGTATATTTGTTTGTCATGTATGTCATAAATGTCATGATATATATCTGTATATCTATATGTCATGTATGTCATAAATGTCATGATGAATTTAAAATGGGGGACCCTTATGAAAGTCTTTCTCTGGTCTGCATCCCCTTAACAATTGTGTGTATTGAGCCATACTGTGTTGTACCCATTCTGCAATCTGTACATTTTCAATCAATCAATCAATCAGTACTGACCATAATAACCCAGTGAGGGCGTAGAAGACGAGATAGAGAGAGAGAGAGAGAGAGAGAGAGAGAGAGAGAGAGAGAGAGAGAGAGAGAGAGAGAGAGAGATAGAGAGTGAGAGTGACAAAAGACAGGGCAGAGGGAGAGACACTGATGGATAGCTATCTGATGGGGCTGGGAGAAATAGGGACTGAGACATCTTGCTGCCAGAGTGGGAAATGATGGCCAGGGGGGGCGACAACTAATGGCCTTTAGCCTCTTGTTATGGTGGAGACATGCACACATACACAGACAATGGAAAGAGAGAGAGTGAAAATGACAATTACAGAGCACAACAGAAGTGCCAAGAGACGCCTATAGACGGGTCTCGGAGAGGGAGATAGAGGTTCTATGAGTCATAATTGGGAGAGTGGGGGACCAGTGCTGTCACTGAGGGATGAACACAGTGTGGACAGTGATGTATATGAACACAAGCCAACATGAAGTTTCAGACGTGTGATGGCTCCAAGCTGGACTGTCAACATGCATTGCTTTATATTGAACACATACATGCACTTCACACATAATCACTTATTCACCACTCAGCGACTTCGAAAAATTGCTTGCTGGTGAGTGCACACTAGGGCAGCTCTATATTCAAATTAATAATTGAAAAACATGCATTTGATTGAGCAGAAAATGTATGAAAATGTATATTTGACAGCCCACGGCTGTCTTGCTCTCAACTTCTCACGTGGGCCTGAATGCGCTACATGACTGACAGGCGACATGCGACGTCACTTTAATGCAGCTAAGCTGAAGAACGTGCCAACCGCATGCCATGATGGCAGAGAGTTCAGAACCCAACTAGGTGGCGAAGACAGTGATTTGCACTCTGAGCTCAATCTAAAGTTGTATCAACTTGTGGAACACAGAGACAAAGTTGTATGCAAGCTATGTAAACTACAGCTTTCTTTTGTGCTATTGCTATTTTGGGAGTTCTAGCATCAAGAATGTAAGTACTATATAGCCTACTTTTCCGTTTTTAGCACTTAGCACTTTATTAAACATATTACTGTTCAAATGGTTCGAACCCCTTTAATAGAAGGACTAGTCATTTTACAGGCCTAGTGCACACACAAACACACTTTAATTTCATTAAAGAGAGCATCCGGACTGGCAATGTCACCTCCTTGTTTGGGAATAGCACTGCACAAGACCGCAGCAGACTACAGAGAGTGGCCTGTTCAGCCGAACGCACAATTGGAGGGGGGCTTCCCACTCTCCAAGGCATTTACAACAAGCGGTGCATGGGCAAGGCTAAGAGAATAATCAAAGACTCCAGCCACCCAAACAACTGGCTCTTTGAACTGCTGCGGTCAGGCAAGCGATACCGGAGTCTCATGGCAAGCACAGAAAGACTCAGAATGAGCTTCTATCCCCAGGCCATCAGGATGCTCAACGAACAATGATTGCTCAATGAACAAGGCTTGAACAATGAACAATAGTAACAACCATCAAATGCACTCACAGCACACACATCCACACGCACACACTCACTTTAAACAAACAACTCACTGCAGCACCCACTTTACCCACTTTAGAACACCTAAACACACTTTATATTTATTGGCAAAGAATTTGCACTACAACCCATACCGAATGACACCTTATTGTAAATTGTACCTAAATTGTACCTCATCCCATTTCTGCATTGTACAGTATAGTATATAGTATATAGTATTGTAACTCAGTTACTTTTCTACTCTGCATTGTACATTGTATATATGTATATATTGAACACTTTTGTCTAAGTACTTGACTTCTATTTTATACTTACTATACTTTTTATACTTATCTATTTTTATCTAGCACAATCTCTGGAGCAAAACAGAAAGAAGCATTTTATATAAAAGTATTCTGTACTTCTGTATGACAAGACAACTAATAAAGAAACTTGAAACTTGAAACATTTCAAACCTTTATTTCAACTCCTAACACACTGAGGTTACTCTCATTTACAGTGGCGACAAGCTTACAAAGCAAGACAGTTTATCGGCCATTTCATACACAATAGATAAGAATAAACAATAAAAACATTCAGCTAAGACAGTTACAAGTCGACACACAGTGGTTGGAGATCATACTTTTAAATGCAGCAAAAGAAGGAAGAACCTTCAGCTTCAGAGTCAGTTGGAGGACATTCCAGGTGTTGGAAGCATCAAAGTTCAGAGCGAACTGGAGGAACTGGAGAGCCAACCAGTCATGTGATGCATCTTGCGCATGTACACTTAAGTCACATGTGCGTTTCGCACATACATACAGAGAATCCCCAGCTTGGCAAACCAAACAGGACACAGAAGAACACTTGACACAATAGGATTGATTTGGATTGAGAGTAATGAATAATGAACACGTCGCTAGCAATAGTATCGTGTTTGTAGAACAATTTAGCACTTACATTATTTACCTTAATTAGATAACATTAAAATGTATTGTCATCATACAGCACAAGTACAGTACAATGAAAAGAAGTTTGGCATCCAACCAGTGTGCAAATGTAACAGTAAAGTGCACTAGTAATATGTACAGGTGATTAAGCTGGGTATAAGATATATAAATTAGTACTATTGAGTAGGGATGTAACGGTACGTGTATTCGTCCCGCGACTTCACGGTACAGACGTCATCAGTGGCGGCTGGAAAGAAGAAGAATAGAAGTGGTTTTGGATTTTAGATTTGGACCGCTAAAAGTATAATAAATATTTAAAAAATAAATAATAATTACTCATTTTAAGTATGTTTGTGTTTAAAATTCACAATAACGTGTAATATATATCAAATATAAATAATTAGTTTGTGAGTCCTGTCATCCACTCTCTCTTCTGGATGCTAGACATTAACGGCCCAATGACTGGGCGTCACTGCGCAACGCAGCCAATAGAAAAAGGCACAGAGCAACATAAATGGACCTAGCAACTAAATTTAGCCAATCAACGTCTTCAAATATGATGGCTGAGGGTGTATTTTTCTAGTGCTCCAAGCAAGCAGAGTCACTGGTGTGTTCGTCGTCAGACAGAAAAGAGTTGGCGCTAGGAGGAGGAGGAGGAGTATTTTGTGCAGGGGCGGGGCTAGGGGGTGGCTACTTGGGCTCAAGCCCTGAATGTTTTCTGAAAAGCCCCGAATCTATTTAAAAAAAAAAAATAAAAAATTATATATATTTTTTTTCTTTTTTGACAATTCATCATTGTTACATGAAAATATGTTTGCACCAGATTTAGCAGAAGCTAATTTCCATCTGTGGTCTATCCAGCTGCTAACTGTATTTGAGTGAGTTAAGTCTTGGTGTTATGGTAGACTCAGACCTAAGCTTTAAATCACAATCAACAAGTTGACAAAAACGTAATTCTTCCACCTTAGAAACATAGCTAAAGTACGGCCATTTATAAATCAAAAGGATGCTGAAAACCAGATCCATGCCTTTATCTCAAGCTAACTCGACTACTGTAATGCACTCCTTACCGGCCTCCCGAAAATACGATGATAACTATTTTATTGCAATGCACTATTGCATTATTTTATTCTATTTTACTAACTATTTTATTGCACTGCACTATTTTACTTTGTATCAGTGAATCATAGACACCTGGCCATAAGAGCATTCGGAGCATCTCTGCTCTCCCACTATTGAACTTGGGGGAGCAAAGGTATGCTCTTGCTCCACCACTTTTTGATCATATGAAAAATATGATATAACCCCCCCCAATATATAAATCTAACCATAACTACGTTATGGTTAACTGAGTTTTATAGTGAAAAGAGCAGCTTTATTGGTCAAGATTGAAGGCTCTATATTGCAGGAAATTGCACGTACAGGTTCATTAAATAAAAAAAAAAATCCCGTGGAAGGGGTCGTGCCTGCCCCCTTCCAAACCACCCCTTGCCTGCCAAAAAAAAAAAAAAAAAAAAAAAAAAATGGGCACCTATCTGGGCTAAGCCCCGGATCTCCTACAATCCTAAATCCGCCCCTGATTTTGTGTCAGACGTGACGGAGAGTTAGCTAGCTTGCTAGCTACCATGGAGGCAGAAAATGCCAACCTTGAAAATTCTGTTAAATCCCTCAAAACAATAGCTTTTGAGAGACGAACACTGCAAGAAAAACTCAGAGTGAAAGACTTTGGACCTTATCAGCCTGATATCTCAATTCAGCAACAATCAACAGACAGAGGAAGACAATATACTCTGTCGTTATGTTTTAGTATGTCTCCCTGTGTTCATAATTGCTAAAAATGTATGTACAAAAAGTAAAGCCACAAGTTGGCATATGGCTTTGAGCCATTTCACTGAGCTTTTTGGTGGCACTATGTTGGCTATAATGTAAGACCATATTTATGTATTATTCTTAAATGTTGTTATATCTTTATGGCACTGGGTAGTCTATTTCTAATATAAGACCATATTTTTTTCTTTAGACCCGTTTATTTTCTACTAGGTATTACTGTGTTCATAATCTCTCTAATTGAAGCACCATAATACATGTTCTTTCACCTCAGCAAATACAAGTTTAATTTATTTAACCTTCTGCCTCCCTAGACATATTTGAATACATTTAGCCTGTTTGTGTGTGTGTGTCTGTGTGTGTGTGTGTGTGTGTGTGTGTGTGTGTGTGTGTGTGTGTGTGTGTGTGTGTGTGTGTGTGTGTGTGTGTGTGTGTGATTCTCTCACACACTAACTCACACACTCCCATGCAATTTTATCCTGCGTGTGTGTGTGTGTGTGTGTGTGTGTGTGTGTGTGTGTGTGTGTGTGTGTGTGTGTGTGTGTGTGTGTGTGTGTGGATAACTGTGGCTGTGTTGATGATTATGTCATGAAATTTGGTCAGTCTGCTTCATTTGGGCTATATTTATATTATGTATAGTTTTTTTTGTCTAAGGGGCTGGGGTGACGCGAGGGGACTGAGACACTAATGCCCCCTGGTGTGCAGGTTGTTAACAAGGCTTATGGGTTAAATACACTGGTGTGATAACTCTGTACACAAAAAAACCAGCCGCCACTGGACGTCATGGTTCGGTACATCCAGCCATACGACGAATACGTCTCATATGACACTACAGTATGTGAAACTAGGGTTGCACATTTCACAAATGTATGCTCAATATCTTTACTTTACTTTACACTGGCTTACTTTGATCTTTAATGTTGAATATCAAGCTTGTATTGCCACATTTAGACGATGACTAAAACGTTGAAGCTTGTAAAGGCATGATGACAAGCAAATTAACAACCGCGCACTCTGCACTGGGCTGTTTCTCGCCTCCTCCCCTCCCCTTTACTACATGTGTCCCTTAAACAAAACCATGAATGAATATGTTTGTAACACAGCAGGGTCATTACAATAGGCTGAAAATGTCCATCCTTTTCTTGTTCGCCTAAATGTTAACCAATGGAAAGACACACACAAACACACACCAACTTTCTTCCGTGCTACTTTCCCCTCACAGCTTATCCAAAATAATAATAATAATGCGCCAACTTTTGCTGATCTGGACTGGTCCTCTGAGCTCCTCTCCAGTCGAGCTGCTGCAGTATTAAATCCAAAATATTGATAATCCTCTGCCATTGTTGTGTAACATGGCATATCTTCTCTAGAGTCTTCTTTCTCTGCTTCATGTGAAGTTAAATCTACTCTAGAAGTGAAACTGAAACTGAAAGTATACACCGGTATCACTGACTACCGAGGCAAGCCTAGGTCGTATAGTATAACTTAATAAAAGAAATTATATTTAATAATAATAATTATAAATATCTAATAATCATTATAATATTATTATTATCCTGTTGTACCAAACTCGTACTGTACCGTGACCCCAAAACCGAGGTACGTACCGAAACGTGGCTTCTGTGTACCGTTACACCCCTACTATTGAGTAATATTTCTAATCGGATGTATGTACAGAGCCTACTGTGTTACGTTCCAAGGCCCGGCCCTGGCTGGACCGGGCATGAGAATAACATTGGACAGTGCTCTCCTCCTGACATTGGCTCCCTACCTCCCTCTGGTGACCTAAGCCCGATGGTGCGGTCTGCCATTTTATGTTGGTTTCATATAATTGATTGTATTTCTAATTATCTGTTATCCTTGGCCATCCCTGTCTGTGTTTGATGTCATCCCCCCTGTCTGGTTGTTGTGTGTCATTGCCTTTGTGTCTAGTTGTGTTTATGGTGTCATTGCTTTTGTGTCTAGGTTGTGTTTGTGATTCTGTGTTTTGGCCTGGCCCTGCCAGGTGTTGATCGTTGTTAATTAGTGTTGGTATTTAGGTGTCTGTTTGTCCTCACTTCCTTGTGGTGTCATTTCCTCCAGTACCCTGTGTTGTTCCCGTATCGTGCCTATGTCCTATCATGTGAGTTGTTGTCCAGTCAGTGAGCTTGTGCTTCTGTTTGTTTTGTTAGCTTTGTTTGGTGCTCTTTGTTTTTGTGATCAGTCCGTGTTTGTTCCAGAGCCAGCCCGGCTGTGCCTCCCTTTGTTTTGTAGTTTTGGTTGTAGTAAATATCCCTTCTTTAAGCTTCACCCCTCGTCTCTGCCTCGTTCCTTTTCCCTTGTCTGCAAACTGTGTTCTCACCTTCATTAGCACCCCCAATCGTTACACTACTGTATATAAAGACACTATGGTAGTAAGTCATACTGACCAGCAGCGTAACTAGTAAGAGATATGTACAGATATAGATATAGTATCTACAGATATGTAAAAAGGATTATATCCAGGTATTTACAGACAGATGTTGATAGATATACGGTAAGAATAAATATATGTAGCCGGTCTCGTATTGCCATCTCTGCGTTGTCTTAGAGTTTGAGCCCTGTTAAGGGATTGCCCCGAGTGAGTCTCGAACCCCGGTCTCCCGCATTGCGGGCGACATCGCAGACCACTATACCAAGAGGGGAATTCACTTCTTGGTAACGTGTCTGTATGCCTTTTAAGGGGAGTTTAACTTGCAGTACTGCTAACGTCAACAGTCACTTCACAACACTTGAAGTCCATCGTGACTGTGGATATACTCGCGGTACCTCCGTTACATATATATACGGTATATATCACACAGTAATATGGGTTATATGCAGGTGTATAAGTAGGTATATGGAAGGTTTATATGCAGGTATATTCAGACAGATATATATATATATATATATATATATATATATATATATATATATATATATATATATATATATATATATATATATATATATATATTGTTGGAGCCATTCTATTGTGTTCTTATTGTATCTATCATTTGTTTACATTTTGTTTCTGCCCCTCTGTAGTCATTTACCCCACCTAGTATCCAAAGGCCGGTAGTGCATGTTGAGAGTGGGGGGCGGGGACTCTTGGAATCTCAGGTGGTTTAATGAGCAGGAAGAGAAGGCCTAGGCTTGGTAAAAAATGTTGGTGAAGGTGCCAGGTCATACATTTTTCTTTAAACCACATCAGTGTTAGAATACTATTATTTATGAGTATTGGAATCTTTCTTTTGGTGTTTTATTTAGATGCTTAAAATAAATCTATAATTTAATTCATAATACCTTGGATCTCGTTTTGGATTTTTTGGAAGGTGCGTGTTAAAGACACTACCTGGTTGACCTACAAGAAGCCATTACATTAAAGTTTAAAGAAAAATTCTACCATGGATGGAATTCCACACAATGGAGTTGAACTTGGAACAATACAGACAACAATGAAAACAGTGAGTAAATCAAGGACAACAATGAAAACAGTGAGTAAATCAAGTTAATGAAGAACCAAAGATGCTCATCTACTGTCTACCATTCATCTGTTGTTAACAGCAAGTGTTTTGAAGCTCAATGGAGATCATGATGTCACAACTGTGAATTAATTTACAAGTAAATCAAGTTAATGAAGAACCAAAGATGCTCATCTACTGTCTACCATTCATCTGTTGTTAACAGCAAGTGTTTTGAAGCTCAATGGAGATCATGATGTCACAACTGTGAATTAATTTACAAGTAAATCAAGTTAATGAAGAACCAAAGATGCTCATCTACTGTCTACAAGTCATCTGTTGTTGGAAGCAAATGTCACAAATGTCACAGAATCATGATGTCACAACTGTGAATGGATTTACAAGTAAAGCCTCACTGGAAATGCTGTATTGAATTGGATGTTTGGAACAAAGAGCTGTGACTGGAAATCAAAATGGCCGATGCTGCTAAACCCAGTCATGAGGAAATGTTATGGAAGTTGATTGGCACTCGGCGAAGTAGGCTGGGCATGTTGACAAAGAAAAAGAATGAAATCATCACACTCATGAAAAAAGACAAGAAAGATGATATGGACTATCATGTTTGCATGTTCAATGATCTGTTGTCAACATTTATGGAGATGCAAGTGGCTGTGCAGCACATGTTGCCTGAAGAGGAAAAAGAGGCTGATCATGCCAGCTGGTTTGAACCAAAGCTCTTGGATTTCAAATACTTTCTTAGTCAAGTTAACATGTGGGTGCATGGTGTGCTGGAGTTTGATGATAAGGATGCCGATAACCATGACTTGCCAAGTAATTTGGGTTTAAATGTTGATGCTACATCAGAATGTGCTGTAAAGTTGAAAGAGGATTCAAACCTACAGGATATGATTCATCCCCATGACAGCATCTCTGCTGTTTCTAGCACAAAGACACATGCATCCATAACATCAAAAGCATCATCTGCTAGACTAAGAGCAAAGGCTGAGCATGCTGCTTTGGAGGCTAAAGCTGCAATTTTGCAAAGGAAACACATGCTTGATATGGAAGAATCCATATCCATATCCAGACTAAAATCACAACGAGAAGCACTGGAAATTGAAGCTGAGCTGGCTGCTTCAATTGTAAAAATAAAGATACTGGAACTGGAAGAGGGTGAAAAATCCTCTCTTGCTCGTGCAAGAATAAGAACATCACTGGATGGCAAAGCAAGTTGGAATGGAAGTGAGCAAAATAATTTTCATGAATACAAACCATCGTTAACACAGAAACATCCGCCAGCATTACATGATGTATCCAATGCCACTGAATACATGATTCCAAAAGGGAGGCCAAGTCTTTGCAAATCAAGGCCCCATTCTCCTGCTCTGCATACAAGCTTGAGACAAACATCATTGACCAATTCAGGAGGCGCCAATGTATTTGACTCTCAAAGAGCAGGTTACAGACAGGATGATGTGAACAATAACCAGAATGCTCTTGCTAACGCTATCCAAAAACAAAATGACATCACTCAATTCCTGATAAAGCAACAGCAGAGCTCTTTACTGCCAACAAGAGACATACCAGTGTTTAGTGGTGACCCACTTCATTATAGGTCATTCATTAAAGCCTTCCAACATGGGATTGAGAGTAAAACCGATAACATGCAAGACAGACTTTATTATTTGGAGCAGTACACAACAGGCCAACCGAGAGAACTCATTCGCAGCTGTTTACACATGGATCCTACAAGAGGATACAACAAAGCAAGACAACAGCTTCAGTTAAACTTTGGCAATGAGATGAAAATAACAACTGCCTATATGGATAAAGCCCTGAGCTGGCCAGTCCTTAGAGCAGAAGATGGTAATGGTTTGCGTTCCTATGCACTGTTTTTGAGAGGCTGTTGTAATACGATGCAGGATATGGAGCACATGATGGAGTTGGAAAATCCAACGCATCTCAGAACCATCGTCTCAAAGTTACCATTCAAGCTCCGTGATAAATGGAGATCAGCCGTGTGTGACTTTCAGGAAAGATACGAAAGAAGAGCCAGGTTTGGAGATCTAGTAAAGTTTGTGGAGAAGCAAGCCAGAATAGCATTGGACCCAGTCTTTGGGGACATTCAAGACTTTGCAACTCAAAAAACAGGTACAAAGCCTAAGTATACAGACTCAACGCAAAAAGCTAAACCGTCCAGCAGAGGGAGCAGTTTTGCAACAAAGATAACTGCTATACCAGACAAAGTTGTGGAGTCAAGCCTGACTAGAAACAAAGAACAGGACAACATAGTGGATGCTTCTAAAAAACGCTGCACTTTTTGTGATAATGGGCATGCATTGGAATTCTGTCAGAAGTTGAAACACAGACCAAACGAGGAGAAAGTTGAGTTTCTCAGAAGCAAAGGACTGTGTTTTGGATGTCTCACAAGGGGACATATGAGCAAGAACTGTCAGAAGCGCATGACCTGTCAACAATGCCAGCGAAACCACCCCACTCTGTTGCACAGAGAAATTGAAAATAAAGGAAGCATGCAAGCAGAGGTAAATGTTTCCAAAGAAGCCACCAAAGACAAAGCTCCAGTAACCAGTGCAATGGTCTCTCTAGATATCAGCGGCTCTACTGGGGCCGGTAACAAAGAATGTGCGCTTGCCATTGTACCAGTTCAGGTAAAGCTCTCGAAAGGAAGCAAGATTGTGCACACATATGCCTTTCTGGACAATGGAAGCACCGGTACATTTTGTACTGAAAAGTTGATGACGAAGCTAAATGCTACAGGAAAAAAGGTGGAGATACTTCTGACAACAATGGGCCAAGATACCAGGCAGTCAAGGCTTGTTCCCAGTTTTAAAGTTTCTGGACTAGAAGTGGCTGCTCTTGAGAGTGATTCTTTCCTGCAATTGCCAGAATGCTATACTCAACAAAGCATTCCTGTCACAAAGGACAACATTCCTACAGAAGACGATATCTGACAGTGGCCATATCTAATGGATGTTGAGTTAATGCAAATTGATGCCGATGTTGAGCTACTGATTGGTGTCAACACACCTAAGGCTTTGGAACCATGGAGAATCGTCAGCAGTGAAGGTAATGGGCCTTACGCTATAAAGACTCTCCTTGGATGGGTGGTCAATGGGCCACTCCATGATAACATCGGCCTGGATGAATGTGGTCATCCTAGCATTAGTGTCAACCGTACATCGATTGAAAGAGTGGAGGAACTGCTAATCAAGCAGTATAATCAAGACTTTCTAGAGCAGCATGATACAGACAAAAGCGAGATGTCCATGGAAGACCAAGAGTTCATGCAGATTGTGTCCAGCTCTGCAATGCTAAAAGATGGGCACTATCATTTGAAACTACCCTTTCGGAAGAAGGATGCCTAATAATCGCCCATTGGCGGAGCAGCGAGCACTGCACCTCTTGAAAAAGTTCAAAAAGAATAACACATTCTTTGAGGAGTACAAAGGCTTTCTTCAGGATGTTATCGACAAAGGATATGCTGAAATGGTTCCCCAAGAGCAAGTAAAACGTGACGACGGGAAAGTGTGGTACATTCCACATCACGGAGTTTACCATCCAAGAAAGAAAATAATTCGTGTTGTGTTTGATTGTGCCTCATCTTTCCGGGGTGCATCCCTGAATCAAGAGCTTCTCCAAGGACCTGATTTAACAAACTCCCTCATCGGCGTGCTCCTCCGAGTCAAATTGCCCTCATGGCTGACGTGGAAGGAATGTTCCACCAGGTAAAGGTAGCAGATGAAGATGTTGACCTGCTGCGTTTCCTCTGGTGGCCTAATGGTGACATCAGCCAAGAGCTTGTTGAGTACAGAATGACTGTGCACCTGTTCGGTGCCGTATCCTCTCCAAGCTGTGCCACCTTCGCACTGAGGAAGACTGCGGATGACAATCAGGATGACTTTCCACAGGAGGTAATCAATACCATCAAAGAGAACTTTTATGTGGATGACTGTTTGAAGTCTGTCAAAACCGAAGGTCAGGCCTTGTCACTGTATCAAGGCCTCAAGGAGGTGTGTTCCAAGGGAGGATTCAAGCTGACCAAATGGATAAGCAATTGTCGCTCTGTACTCTCTCGGATTCCTGAAGAGGACAAGGCCAAAGAGGTAAAAAACCTTGACTTGGATAGGGAGAGTCTCCCTATGGAAAGAGCTCTAGGAGCCCAATGGAACATTGAACTTGACACGTTCAACTTCAACATGGCAGTAAAAGAACAGCCCACTACAAGACGAGGCATCCTCTCAGTTGTCAGCTCTGTGTACGATCCCCTGGGATTTCTGTCTCCAGTCATACTAACTGCCAAGATAATTCTACAGAATTTGTGTAGGATCGGATGTGGCTGGGATGCAGACGTTCCAGACACGATTGCTCAACAGTGGCATAGATGGCAAACTGAATTGCCCCAGCTAGATGCATTCTATGTGGACAGATGTTTCCTACCAAGAGACTTTGAGATAAAGACAGCCCAGTTACATAATTTCTGTGATGCCAGTGAAGCAGGGTATGGGACAGTGACCTACCTTCGCTTCACAAGTGACAAGGATGACATACATACTGCCTTCGTCATGGGGAAAGCTAGAGTGTCTCCATTAAAGCAGACTACCATTCCAAGACTTGAGCTTACAGCCGCAGTCTTGGCTGTTCTTATGGACAAGATGCTAAGACGTGAACTACAGTTTCAACTTGATGAATCAGTCTTCTGGTCTGACAGCATGACTGTCCTGAAGTACATCTCTAACAGAACTAAAAGATTCCAGACCTTTGTAGCAAACAGAGTGGCCACCATCACAGATCTGTCAAAGCCATCTCAATGGAGATACATCTGCTCTAAGTTAAACCCTGCTGATGAGGCCTCTCGTGGTCTGCGAGTTGATGCTTTCTTGAAGTCAAAAAGGTGGATCCAAGGCCCGGGATTCCTCTCAAGCCCTGAATCACATTGGCCAAGATCTCCTGAAGAGATTGATGCTGTTTCTGTTGATGATCCTGAGGTGAAAAAAGATGTTTCTGTCTACAGTACAGTCATAAACAAAGACGAAGCTGCCAGACTCCAGAGGTTTGGTTCGTCATGTTCGAGTTAAAACAAAGAGCGGCGTATTGGAGAGACCTATCACCAAGCTTTGTTTGCTCCTGGAAGAAGCAACATCTTGACATTGAATCAGCGGACTCATCGACACCTACACACATACTGATTGACACCGATCATTGAACAATGCACACTCTCAAGAAGAGCAAGAAACGCATGGACTTTGAAAACCCGTAAAAAAGAATATGTATATAAACTAGTTTTCATGGTAATTGCTGCTTATATTATATGGGCTCCATTTCTATTGATAATTGCCTTGCTTGGCAATTAGGGGCCGGGGTGTTGGAGCCATTCTATTGTGTTCTTATTGTATCTATCATTTGTTTACATTTTGTTTCTGCCCCTCTGTAGTCATGTACCCCACCTAGTATCCAAAGGCCGGTAGTGCATGTTGAGAGTGGGGGGCGGGGAATCTTGGAATCTCAGGTGGTTTAATGAGCAGGAAGAGAAGGCCTAGGCTTGGTAAAAATGTTTGGTGAAGGTGCCAGGTCATACATTTTTCTTTAAACCACATCAGTGTTAGAATACTATTATTTATGAGTATTGGAATCTTTCTTTTGTTGTTTTATTTAGATGCTTAAAATAAATCTATAATTTAATTCATAATACCTTGGATCTCGTTTTGGATTTTTTGGAATGTGCGTGTTAAAGACACTACCTGGTTGACCTACAAGAAGCCACGCTTGGGTTCTCTGGCCCCGCCTGAGAACCACCCACCATTCTGACACCTGTCACTGGGCTTCCCTGTCACTTATCTCCCTGTCACTTGTCACTTATTGTTTGGGTCTCCTGATTGGTTGTCACGTTGGAACGCTTGGTATGTCAGGAATGTGGTCGTACTTAAACCCCTGTCTCTCTACTTCCAGTTGTCGGATCTTCTCATTCTTCTGCAGAGTACACGGCGGTACCGCAGACACTGGACATTGCTGTTTTTATTGTTATCATTATTATCTTCTCTCCTAGACGCCCTGCGTCAGTGTACTATCTGTTGCTATTACTCTAGGTGTACCGTTCTACAAATAAAGAGAACCACCGTTAACGAGTAAACAACCCTCTCTGCCTATACTTATTACTCCACAACTGGAACCTACCTGTCTCCGTCATAACAGAAGATCCGACCATCAAAGGTTCCATGGAGTCGTACGCAGAGATGCACCGGAAACTGGAGATCGTGCTGGGGCAAGTATCCGAGCAACAACAACAGGTCAGCGCCGAGCTGGTTCGACTGGGAGGACTCGCCATTTCCTCCCAGGAGACGGCGACTTCGGCGTTGGCCGCAGCCCAGAGAGCCAGTACCGAGGTGGCTGAGGCGAGGACGGCGGCAGCTGAGGGAGAGGCAGTCGGCGGCAGGAGAGATCGTGCGGCTCACGGGATCCAGGAAAAGATCCGGGAGCCACGGCTATCACCGCCGGGCCGCTACTCAGGAGCACCGGAGGGATGCAGAGAATTCATCACCCAGTGTTCACACGTGTTCCAATTGAAGCCACGCTCATTCCCCTCTGCTATTTCCCAGGTCGCATACATCATCACCCTCCTCTCTGGCCGAGCGCTTTCCTGGGCTACTGCTGAATGGGAGAATGGGTCAGTAATCTGTAGCAATGTGGACGCCTTTACCGGGGAGTTGAGAAGAGTCTTCGATACTTCCAGAGTTTTCTCTATTTATGAGGCCGGAGGGCGGCTCATCGCCTGCCGGCAGGGCCTCCGCAATGTTACAGATTACGCCATTGAATTCAGGATCGTGGCTCGGGAGGCAGCTTGGCCAGAGATTCCCTGTTGTGTCTTGTTTGTCCAGGGGCTCTCCGTACGGATGAAGGACAAGGTCTCCGTACGTGAGTTGCGGGAGCACTTGGATGAGATCGTCACCATGGCCATCCACATGGACAATCGACATCGGGAACGTGAGTGAGGAACAAAGGCTCAGGTACGTGTCCCCTCTTCTCCTGGTGTCGACATCTCTCTGCATTACACGAGTGAGCCACTGGGTGATAAACCCATGCAGCTCGGGGCGCTGTCGCTCACTGACGAGGAGCGACGGCGCTTCGTCGAAGAGAAACGCTGCTTCCGAAGCGGCCGCACCGGTCATCGCTTCGGGAGCTGTCGGGGCTTCTCGGGAAAAGGTGGAGCCCGCTAGGTCCTGAGGAGGCGCTGGCAGGTGGGCTGAAATCCTCACATTTTCCTTATACACGCACTTTTTTTAGGGTAACTGTCAACACTGGGAGCGACGACGTCAGGAACACGGTTGCTCTTATTGACTCAGGGGCTGCGGGTAACTTTATCCATGTGGGGCTGGTGGAGGAATGGGGAATTCCTCTCGAGGAACTGGTGGTACCTGTTCCTGTCCAGGCCCTGGATGGCCGGCCGCTGGGCAGTGGGAGCATCACCCACCGCACAACTCCTATGCACATTCAGGTGGAGGGTAGTGGGTGGGAATGAGGTGCAATTTTTCATGCTTGTTTCCCCTATTTCTGTCATGGTCTTAGGTCATCCCTGGTTAGCTCTTCACAACCCCGTGATTAATTGGTCCACGGGCGAACTCTCAACGGGGAACGACGTCGAGTCGGGGCCCGGCGAGAGTTTGCCTACCCCCCTCCACTTCTCTTTTGTCTCCCTCTTTTCTCTCCAGGATGGTGGGGAGCGTTGCAGATGCTGACAGCCCTACTAATCCCGATTTAACTGGTGTACCAGAGATCTACTGGGACCTGGCGGGCGTTTTTAGCAAAACGCGTGCTAAAGCACTACCGCCTCATAGATCTTACGACTGCCCCATTGATCTTCTACCTGGTACCGCTCCGCACCATGGGCGTATGTTCTCCCTCTCGCACCCTGATACAGTGTCTATGAACACTTACATTGAGGAGGCATTGCTCGCAGGGCATATACGTCCTTCCACATCTCCTGCCGGCGCTGGCTTCTTTTTCGTAGCAAAGAAGGATCGGGGTCAGCGACCGTGCATTGATTATAGGGGTTGAATGATGTATCCATCAAGAACCGTTACCCGTTGCCTCTCATGGACACCGCCTTTGAGTGCTTACAGGGGGCACAGGTCTTCTCTAAACTTGATTTACGTAATGCATACAATCTGGTCAGGATTAGAGAAGGAGACGAGTGGAAGACTGCATTTAACACGCCCAATGGGCATTATGAGTACTTAGTCATGCCCTTTGGCTTAGCTAATGCTCCAGCAGTCTTTCAAGCCCTGGTCAACGACGTGCTGCGGGACTTAATTGGGGTGTCAGTGTTCGTTTACTTAGATGACATACTGATTTTTTCTCACGATATGGTGCAACAATCAAGTGCACG
Organism: Notolepis coatsorum; assembly: GCF_963971535.1. NCBI lineage: Eukaryota > Metazoa > Chordata > Actinopteri > Aulopiformes > Paralepididae > Notolepis > Notolepis coatsorum. Next base: position 45,775,652 of record NC_140173.1, read on the forward strand.
TTCGTGAGGTGCTAGACCGTCTCCTCAAGCATCGACTATTTGTTAAGGCAGAGAAGTGTGTGTTTCACACTGACACCGTTTCCTTCCTGGGCTTTGTGTTGATGAAGGGCGATCTTCGCATGGATCCAGCCAAGGTGAGTGCAGTCTTGGACTGGCCACGGCCTTCATCGCTCAAGGAGTTACAATGTTTTTTGGGCTTTGCAAATTTCTACAGGCGTTTTATTCGCAATTTTTGTGCCTTAGCCAATCCGTTAACAGCTCTCACTAAGTCCTCTCTCCCTGGCTTTGAATGGTCGCCTAGGGCAGAGTCAGATTCAGATTCAGATTCCTTTATTGAGCCATTTGTGTAAAACACATTGGTAATTGTTGCAGCAATACAGTGTATGCATTTCACAGTAAACAACACCAACACAGACAAGAAACGAAACAGTGCAGTGGGGGATTAATCAATAAAATACATATATATATATATAAAGTAGAGCTGGGCATAGATTATTTTTTTTAATCTAGATTAATCTACCTGCAATCCTGGAATTAATCTAGATTAATCTAGATTAAAATGGCTCAAAAAAAAAAAATCTGCCGAAGGTGTTCAAAATTGGTGTGTTCTACCCAAATAATGACCAGAGGAGGAGATTTATCCTCTCCTCTTCATCTGAGGAGTCACTAGCTGTTCTATCTCCTTGTTCAACAGCATGAACATGTCTCTTCTTTTTGTAATTTCCAGAGTTTCTTTTAAAACCAGATTTATCGTAATTTTCTGTGCCCTTCCTTTGATGCCATTAACATTGTTACACTGATATTGACATCATATGTTACGGACTGTGTCCTTATGTATATATATATGGGAGTAATGTATGTAATCTGTTGTGTATATAGGCATGTTTTGTTTGTTGTTGTCTTGTCTCCCTCTTGTGTCTTCATATCCCACTCTCAGGTTCCCAGTCCCAGTTGCAGCAGCAGCTGGTCAATCAGCAACTCACCCCGGTGCAGCGGCAGGTGAAACTGATTCTTCAATCAACATCCACTCCCTTCATAATACCCTTTGTGTTTCAGTGTTAGTTAGCTCCCTGGTTCGTTTGGTCTGTGTTGGTGGTAACTATGGCTCTAGTGTGTTGGTGCTTTTGTAGGTAGAGCTCTCTGGTTCATTGATGTGGTAAAGTAGAGCTCTTGGTGTCTTTGTACACACTTTTTGTTACACACTCTCTTTTGTGGCTTTTGGTAATAGAGCTGAGGCTCTTAGGGTACATTTGTGTCAGAGCTGGTAAAAGCTTAATTGGAGCTCATTGTGTGTGAGAGCTAATCAAAGCTCTGTGTGAGCTCATTGTGTGTGAGAGCTAGTCAAAGCTCTGTGTGAGCTCATTGTGTGTGAGAGCTGGTCAAAGCTCTAGTTATTTGGGCCATTGGTCTATATAGCATTGTATCTTTTGTGTTGTTGTACATTTCTGTACTAACCCTTTGTATATTTGTTTGTCACCCAGCCTATGGTGATTGTGTTGTTTCTAACCTTTTGTTTCGCACACAGGGACATTGAGGGCATAAAGATACCCTGGGGTCTACATCTGCATCACGTAGGAGAACTACTGTTAAAGACACCAGCTTAGAGTGAGCACCACCTCCTGTACTTTGGGGCGTCCGCGCCTGTAAAGGGGGGGGGGGGCTTTTGTTTCATTTTGCTATTATTTGGTGCTCACTGGTAGGTCCTCTTTGCTCTCTGTGTTGCTGATCTCATTTGTGTAAAATAAATATTGTTATTTTACAATCTGTCTATGGTGTTTTGTGTCACTGCATCCTCACCTATCCTGTCTGTGGCCTAGTGTTGCGTCTCCCCATGGGGGCACGTAACATAAATGGGGGCTCGGTAGTTGGGCGACAGACGTTTGGTGTTGGTGTGCGGTGGGCACGTTGCTTGGTTAGGGTTTTGGGTGGTAGTTTATTAGGTGTGTTTTTGGTGTGTGTGTGTGCACTGGTCTGGGTAGGGATGTCGTCTTTTGGGGTGGAGGAGTTCCTGGGTGATCCCTCGGTTGATCGTTTGGATCAGTGTAGGAGGGAAGACTTGTTTGCCATCGCCTCGCATTTTCAGGTCGCCCTTTCTAAAAGTTTGGCAAAGGCTGACCTGAGAGAAGAGGTGGTGCGCATATTGGTGTGGAACAAGGTGCTCGGTGTCGGTGAGGGAGCGTCTTTTGTTTCTTCCCCTCTAGTCACAGACGAGGAGGGCGAGGAACCTCCGGTGGTAGACCCGGTTAAAGACGGGGTAGAGGATAAGCCTCCCCTTTCGGGTGTCACGTCTCCAGTGCACGGACGTGCAGCATCTTTCCCTAGTGGGAGTGCTGAGGAGGCCAGTCTAAAATTGAGTTTAGCACGGTTGCAGTTTGAGGAGAGGAAGGAAGAGAGGGAATATAGTCACAGGTTGGCTATTAGGAAAATGGAGCTGGACACTGAGAACCACCGGATGGACGCTGAAATTAAGATGAAGCAGCTGGAGCTTGAAGCTGCTAAGATTGGGAGTCCTACTCAACCCTCTTCCACGGCGGTGGGGGCTTACGATGTGAGTAGACTGATTTCTTTAGTACCTCAATTTCGTGAGGCAGAGGTAGACTCCTATTTTAATGCTTTTGAGCGAGTGGCTACATCTTTGAAGTGGCCTAGAGAGGTCTGGGCTCTCTTACTGCAATGTAAGTTAACAGGAAAAGCCCAGGAAATTCTGTCTGCCCTCCCTCTGACTGACAGTTTGTCTTATGACATAATTAAGATGGCTGTACTTCGAGCATATGAGTTAGTGCCGGAGGCGTACAGGCAAAAATTCCGAGCTCACAGAAAGTTACCTGGCAGTACTTTTGTGGAGTTCGCTCGTGAGAAGGAGTCTCTATTTCATCGGTGGTGCAGGGCTTGTGATGTAGCTGATTTTGATTCTCTGTCTGAGTTAATGTTACTGGAGGAGTTTAAAGGTAGTCTGTCTGACCGTTTGGCTACATATTTGAATGAGCAAAAAGTGGGTACGTTGGCTCAGGCTGCAGTGCTCTCTGACGAGTTTGTGCTGACCCATAGGCAGTCATTTGGTACTTTAAGACAGGAGGATAGAGGTTTTTATCCCTCTGCTCACACTCCAGCTAGGTCACATATTAGTCCGCCGCAGATCCGCCGCAGTGGCTATGTTGGACAGACTAGTCCGCCCCGCTCAGTGTCTCCCCGCTACAAGGAGGAGCGGGAGTGTTTTTACTGTCATCAAGTGGGCCACGTAATAAGTGACTGTGTTGTTCTGAGACGCAAGGAGCAGTCTCAGACAGATGGACGACCTAAAGCGGTTGGTTTGGTCCAGACAGTGTGTGACATCCCAGGTCCCAGTTACGATCCGTTTATGTCGGACGGGTTGGTCTCGCTCAGTGGCAGTGAGTTGGACCAGCGTCCAGTACGCATACTGCGGGATACTGGGGCAGCACAGTCATTCATCATATCAGACATGTTACCATTTTGTGATGAGTCATCGACTGGCTCTAGTGTGTTGGTGCAGGGGATCGGCATGGGCTTTGTGTCGGTGCCCCTCCATCAGATACATTTAACCTGCGGGTTGGCAAAGGGGGTGTTCAAGGTGGGCGTGCGCCCATCATTACCAGTGGGAGGTGTCACTTTCCTATTAGGTAATGACATCGCTGGTGGCAGAGTTATGCCATGTGTTTTGGATCACCCTAATGTTTTGTGCCCTGATGTGTTTGCTCCGTTTCTCCCAGATGTGCCAGTGTGTGCGATCACCCGTGCTCCACAACCTGTAGTTGTGACGAGTGACAGGGTGACAATTCGACGGGGAACACTAGCCTCTGAGGCACCACGGTTACCCAGGACTTGTGGTAAGCTGGTGGTTGCCCAGAGTGAAGACGCTGAGTTGGGCACATGTTCATTTACTGCTCCTGCTCCAGGGATAGCTGGAAGCAGAGAGGTGGTCAGTTCGGTGGTGAATATAGTTCGGTCAGTAGGCGGTCCTTTGAGGCTGTTGAAGCAGCTGATGGGAGAGACTCTTCACAACAAACCTCAGGTGAGGGGTTTGTTGTCTTGTATGTGCAGGCTTGTAAAGTGGCTGCAGGGGGCTAGTGCTGTCTCTGAGGGGGGTCTCTCTGCTGCTCAGCGTATTGTGACGCTGCATTTTGTGCTATGCTGTGTGATCTTTCTCACATTGTATTATGTATTTTACTTTGTGAGGAGGAAAAGGGCAGCAGTCTGCCATTGTGCATTTTAACCATGAACCGTCCCTCTGTTTTCTTTTTGTGAGGTGCCTTCTCAGACCACGGTCTTAAATCTTGATGTTGGTGTTGGGTCTGCTGTACCCCTGGACATTTTGTGTCAACAGCACCCCTGATCATGTCAAATGCTACCAAGAGAGGTATGAAGAGGCGGAAGGTGATGGTCTGTTTGGTTGGTGGCAGTGGTGGATGTTTTGTTTTGTGTTATGATGTGTTCTTTGGGAAAACTGATGGGGTACTTGGGTGTTGTGTTGTCGCCAGCCATGGGCTGACTCTTTATGGGGGGGAGTGTTACGGACTGTGTCCTTATGTATATATATATGGGAGTAATGTATGTAATCTGTTGTGTATATAGGCATGTTTTGTTTGTTGTTGTCTTGTCTCCCTCTTGTGTCTTCATATCCCACTCTCAGGTTCCCAGTCCCAGTTGCAGCAGCAGCTGGTCAATCAGCAACTCACCCCGGTGCAGCGGCAGGTGAAACTGATTCTTCAATCAACATCCACTCCCTTCATAATACCCTTTGTGTTTCAGTGTTAGTTAGCTCCCTGGTTCGTTTGGTCTGTGTTGGTGGTAACTATGGCTCTAGTGTGTTGGTGCTTTTGTAGGTAGAGCTCTCTGGTTCATTGATGTGGTAAAGTAGAGCTCTTGGTGTCTTTGTACACACTTTTTGTTACACACTCTCTTTTGTGGCTTTTGGTAATAGAGCTGAGGCTCTTAGGGTACATTTGTGTCAGAGCTGGTAAAAGCTTAATTGGAGCTCATTGTGTGTGAGAGCTAATCAAAGCTCTGTGTGAGCTCATTGTGTGTGAGAGCTAGTCAAAGCTCTGTGTGAGCTCATTGTGTGTGAGAGCTGGTCAAAGCTCTAGTTATTTGGGCCATTGGTCTATATAGCATTGTATCTTTTGTGTTGTTGTACATTTCTGTACTAACCCTTTGTATATTTGTTTGTCACCCAGCCTATGGTGATTGTGTTGTTTCTAACCTTTTGTTTCGCACACAGGGACATTGAGGGCAGAAAGATACCCTGGGGTCTACATCTGCATCACGTAGGAGAACTACTGTTAAAGACACCAGCTTAGAGTGAGCACCACCTCCTGTACTTTGGGGCGTCCGCGCCTGTAAAGGGGGGGGGGGGGGGGGGCTTTTGTTTCATTTTGATATTATTTGGTGCTCACTGGTAGGTCCTCTTTGCTCTCTGTGTTGCTGATCTCATTTGTGTAAAATAAATATTGTTATTTTACAATCTGTCTATGGTGTTTTGTGTCACTGCATCCTCACCTATCCTGTCTGTGGCCTAGTGTTGCGTCTCCCCACGGGGGCACGTAACAGGCATAGATTATTTTTTTTAATCTAGATTAATCTACCTGCAATCCTGGAATTAATCTAGATTAATCTAGATTAAAATGGCTCAAAAAAAATAAAATCTGCCGAAGGTGTTCAAAATAGGTGTGTTCTACCCAAATAATGACCAGAGGAGGAGATGTATCCTCTCCTCTTCATCTGAGGAGTCACTAGCTGTTCTATCTCCTTGTTCAACAGCATGAACATGTCTCTTCTTTTTGTAATTTCCAGAGTTTCTTTTAAAACCAGATTTATCGTAATTTTCTGTGCCCTTCCTTTGATGCCATTAACATTGTTACACTGATATTGACATCATATGTATATACTCTGTCAGGATCTAGGGGTAACAGTACTGTATATTTGAATACCGCTTATGTCACAAATGTATCAGTACTAAATACCTATATGTCCCTATGCCATAAATGTCATGTATGTTGTGTATGTCATAAATGTTTATATGAATTGAAAATGGGGGACCCTGATGGAAACAAGACAAACGTCTTTCTCAGGTCTGCATCCCCTTAACAATTGTATGTATTGAGCCGTACTGTATTGTACCCATTCTGCAATCTGTTAAATAAAGTTTTCATTCATTCATTCACAGCTCTCTCCAGTGTCAAATCACTCTCTGTCAGTAGTTTCTTCTGTGAACCTTCATTTCTTAATCCACAGACAAACCTGTCTCTCAATGTGTCTTTTAGTGAATCTCTAAATTCACAATGCTGCTGACTGGTTGCTCACACACAGACTGCTGCAGAAGCAGGTTTCTCAACAAATTCAGTGCAAGCTCAGTGTAACAGTTCCATGAATGAATGAATGAATGAATGAATGAAAACGTTATTTAACAGATTGCAGAATGGGTACAATACAGTACGGCTCAATACATACAATTGTTAAGGGGATGCAGACCAGAGAAAGACGTTTGTCTTGTTTACATCAGGGTCCCCCATTTTCATTTATTTGCTCCACATTGTCATTAGCCCCTTTCATGACTGTGATGCACTGAGTGAATCCACAGTCACTTGCTCCTCAATAGGAAACCAACCTAGATTTACCATGAAGGACTGGTTCTGGCCGAACCGTTCGTTATACAAGAATCACAGAGAAATTACAAAGGTACTCACAGTTGCACGAGGATTTCGGACAGAGATAAGGGATGGTGCGCATGCGCTGTGATCACCCAACGGCGGAAATAATGCCGTTTTGAGCAGTTTATAAAAATTATTTAAAATGTTTATTAGCAACGCAGAGCTTTCAAACCATCCCGTATCTCTGTCCGAAACCCTTGTGCAACTGTGAGCACCTTTGAAACGTCTCTGTGATTCTTGTATAACGAACGGTTCAGCCAGAACCAGTCCTTCATGGTAAATCTAGGTTAGTTTCCTATTGAGGAGCAAGTGACTGTGGATTCACTCCGTGCATCACAGTCACGAAAGGGGCTACATTGTCATCAAACGGTCCAATATTTCCAATAACCCAAGCCATTTCTGTTGTAAACACTCACGATAGTCCAGTCGATCCTTCCTTTAGTGTGTAAAGTGGATTTCCTCCTCTTGTAGATGTTTTCAAGTGCCGCCAGAGTAACGTGAGCTAACATGCTAACATCAGGGTCTCCCATTTTCATTTCATATTGCTCCAGATTGTCATCAAACGGTCCAATATTTCCAATAACCCAAGCCATTTCTGTTGTAAACACTCACGATAGTCCAGTCGATCCTTCCTTTAGTGTGTAAAGTGGATTTCCTCCTCTTGTAGATGTTTTCAAGTGCCGCCAGAGTAACGTGAGCTAACATGCTAACTCGCTAAGCTAATGTTAATAATGGAAACAAAGCTCTCAACGGACTTCTTCTTTCTTGCATTGCGCAGATTCAGACGTCCTCATCGCCGAATTGTGTTATATCCTGAGGACTTCTTAACCTCACCTGTATAACAATGACTACCGGACCACTACTTTAGTTTAACACATTATTCTGACTACAGCTCCGGTAGTGCAATCACTTCCTGGTACCACAGCTGGGAACTACGGCAAGTATTTAAGGACAATACAGACCCAACGTTGAGAAAAAGATTAACGGCGTCAATTATATTATCGCGCGATACTAGTCTCGCGATAACGCAGCACGTTAACACCGTTAACGGCCCAGCTCTAATATAAAGTGAAGAGTGCAGAGTTCCACTACGGACTAGTGCAGTGCAGTCAGTCAGTGCCATTGTGCCAGTGTCACTTGGGGGCAGAGGGGAGGGGGGTGCCGAGGGGGGGGGGGTCGCCCTTCTGCAACCTCAAACGTCGATTTACCTCCGCCCCTGTACTGACCGCCACGATGCAGAGGTTCCGTTTATTGTGGAGGTGGATGCCTCTGACATCGCGTGGGGGGGGGGGGGGGGGGGGGGGGGTGATCTCTCAGGGATGTTTAAAGGACGGTAAAGTGCATCATTGTGCTTTTTTTTTATCGTCGGCTGTCTTCGGCCGAGCGTAACTACAACGTGGGTAATCGGGAGTTATTGGCAATCAAATTGGCACTAGAGGAGTGGAGACATTGGTTGGAGGGTGCGGCACATCCCTTCAGTCTTTGGACTGATCATAAGAACTTGGCTTACGCCTTAACTCTCGCCAGGCCAGGTGGGCGTTATTCTTCACTCGATTTTTTTATTTACCATCTCCTATCGACCCCGGTTCCAAAAACGTTAAACCTGACGCGTTGTCGCGCCAATTTGATCCTCCGGGTCGAGAGGAGAGCCCCCATCCCATTATTCCACAGGCCTTGATTTTGGCACCCGTGTCTTGGGGCATAGATAAGGTGGTAAGATCGGCTCTGGCACGGGAGCCTGATCCTGGTGGGGGTCCTCCGGGATGGCTGTATATGCCCAAGGCTGCATGCTCACGCCTGCTGCAGTGGTCACATACCTCTTCACTCACCGGCCACCCTGGGGCCACTAGAACCCTGGAGTTTATCCGTAGGAGGTTCTGGTGGTCGACAGTGGAGGGGGATATGCATTCCTTTGTGGCGGCCTGCCCGGTGTGCGTAAGCAGTAAGACCTCTCGCCGTGCACCAGCGTGTCTCCTCCGGCCTCTTCCTATTCCCAAACGTCCCTGGTCGCACATATCCCTGGATTTTATTTCGGGCCTTCCCTTGTCAGATGGGTTCACTACCATTTCGGTGGTGGTGGACCGTTTCTCCAAGGCGGCTCACTTCATTCCCCTTCCCAAGCTTCCCTCGGCCAGAGAGACGGCTGATCTGGTGGTCGTCTTTCGGGTCCACGGGCTTCCAGTGGATATCGTGTCGGACCGGGGTCCTCAGTTTGCCTCCAGGTTCTGGAAGGCGTTTTTTCCGCCAGCCTCTGCGCCTCCTGTCGTCTGGGTTTCACCCGCAGTCGAACGGGCAGACGGAGCGCGTCAACCAGGATCTGGAGGGGGTCTTGAGCTGTTACATTGCCGGGTGCCCGGCAACGTGGAGTAGGAGGTTGGCCTGGGCTGAGTACGCGCATAATACCCTCCTCTCTTCCTCTACCGGTATGTCTCCATTTCAGTGTCAATATGGTTTTCAACCTCCTCTGTTTCCCGAGCAGGAGCAGGAGGCGGAGGTGCCTTCGGTCCAGGCACATGTGGCTCGCTGTCGCCGGATGTGGAATCGGGTTCGGACGGCGCTGCAGAAGGCTGCGGTTAAAGCCCAGCATCAGGCTAACCGCAAGCGCCGTCCAACTCAGGTTTTCCATCCTGGGCAGCGGGTTTGGCTATACCCCCGTGTTTTTTTTTTTTTTTTCAAACAATACAATTCACAATCACCCCATCCACATTGTATTAACAACATTAACATTACCTCTTGCAAGTTGCTGGAAGCCAATAGCTACTGAATTAATTAATTAATATGTGATTAGGGGGAGAAACTTACCTGAGTTACCTCTGCTTCGACCTGGAGAAAATGGCATGTCCTGGAGATTTTTGAAGAGAAGGAGATGGGCGGAGCTTTCCAGAGTAATTCTTACACTAGCCAATTAACTACGAAATATTTCACCAACACTGTCTGCATTATACTCAAACTGTTGTTGTAATAACTCTGAAAGAGTCAATGTACTTTGACACTGTATATTTGAAACTGGGAAATTTACTGTGTAGGTATAAATTGAGTATAGGCAACAGCGTTTGAGTTATGAGTTTGAACTAGAACTATCCCTTGTTAATTTTGTGGGTCCTTTTAGGACGATTTTCCCACCGGCACTTTGGTGACCACTAGTGGCTCAGGTGTGCATATTTCGTAATACAATATATATATATCGAATTAAAGCCCCATTTGTTGCCTGTCAATGGGCATTTCAGGTGACAAAATCCGTTCAGCGGTTCTCGAGTTACATGCCGATATTTGAGTCTTGTGCAAAGTACACGGTATTGCGCAAAATACCACTCCCGACTCTTGGGGCTCTAGTTCCGTCAATCATTTGACGATCTCGAAAAGGATTGTGGAGGGTTGTAGTCAATGAGTGTGGCTTTCCAATGATACCCCACCTGGGGATGTACGAATCAGGGCCCTCATTCATCAACGTGTTCTACGCACAGATCTGTGCTTACCCTGTGCGTACGATCATTTCTAAGCAAAGAGTGGGATTCATCAATTTCGATTTGAACTTGACTCCGTGCTTACATCTACGCACAGGTCAGAGCACACTTACCTGACGCCCAGTGGTAGAATATATTATTACAACAAGGAAATGAGCTTCTGTGCATAATAACACTGGCATGTTCTGTACGAACCGTAGTTCATTATAGTTCATTGTAAAATAGCAACAGTAGTGTAATTATGGTCAAAACCCTATAAATAGCATTTGGAATAATAGATCTTTCTCTCAGAATGAATGCAGCATGGTTTATATAGCGTTATCGGAATATACGGGGTGTAGGCTACTGACTGACTGCGCTCCGCGTAGCTTGATTGATTGATTGATTGAAAAGTTTATTAACAGATTGCAGAATGGGTACAGTACAGTACAGCTCAGTACATACAATTGTTAATTGGGGATGCAGACCAACTTTCGTCTTGTTTACATCAGGGTCCCCCATTTTCAATTCATCATAAATCATAAAGCTCAACTCGTTATTATTTTGCGCACAGACCGCCGAAACACGGGAACGTTTTGATTATATTTAAAAGGCTTTACGTTAAACGAAACAAGTGGAATTTCGAAGCTGTAAGCAGAATAAGTCATATGAATATAGTGTTCTTCCCCCTTTTTACTGTATAAGGAATAATGGAAAACGCATTGCAATGACACCATGCAGATAGTGGACAGACTATATGGGATTCAAGTTCGTGTTTTTGTTGCTCATAGGCATGCTGTCAGAGTATGATATCTTAATCAAACATTCTAGAACATTTGTCGTCACAGATCATGTCCTAATAGAACATAGGCTATGGCATGGATCGTGATATTGTGTGGACTGTTATTATTACTGTACACCGGTACCACCCATTGTGACAACAGCCTTGTGAGTCCCGCACACAAACATGATGGAATTCAAGTTCATGTATTGAAAGGCAGGCTACATCATACATGCAGTGAGATTCATTGTTCTTGTATATGCTCTCGTATTATATTGTTTATATAGGCTACCCAATACTGACATCAAAATAGATTGTAGTATGCCTCTAGAAATCATATGCAGCAGGTAGAAAATTGACGGAAGATCCATCGCGATTTGGAATAGAATTGAGGAGAACTTTAATCCCTGCCCCTGGGTATTAATCAAACAACACGGGAAAAGGCAGTCATATTCCAGCGCGGTCTTTATTAGCCGACAACAAAATAGATGCCTCTGAAAATCATATAGCCAATCGAACACAACTAATAAAGGCATTCATATTACAGCACGGTTATAATGACACACAACCAACGCCAAACAGTGGTCAACGAACGGTCTTTATTAGTATTTTGAGCTGTCCAGGCAGAATTGCAGCAATGGTCTTAGGAAGCCGTTGATATCTGACATCACCGTTTACAAATCCGCCTTTTATTTATCCCATAATACGCGATAGTGTCTTCTTGGTTCGACAGCAGTGAATTCTCCGTGGAGTTTCTCAGAGTCCCGCTCGGGTCAGTCCATTATTTCACATCCCATGGGGGGTGTTTCCTCATTTTCATGACCATATATGGATAATCATGCACGAGCATTGACGGTAGAACAAAGTGGTATTCATCAACACGGAGGAGCATAGAGCCTGCTTACGCACCGTGTGATGAATCCCGACTTCCCTGTGCGTACACTAGTTCTACATTCCGTGCTTACGTGTGGAAATAGAAATGTTCTACGCACACTATTGATGAATGAGGGCCCAGGGATCTACAGTAGGTGAAGAACTCACGAGCGAAAACAGGAAGAGAAAAAACGCTGAAGTCTATGAGAAAACTGAGCTTTTCTTTTGTACACAGTTTACCAAAATCACTCCTAATCACTAATTTAAGCCATACGAATTTCTGGGGATATACTACTTCTGGACTACTAACTACTACAGAACAACTTGAGTAACAAGTTTTTCTACAACTCAAGTACAGACCTATGTTACTCTATTTCATTAGCACTAAAAGTGATCCTTCTTTATTGTATCATACACTTCAGAATGTTATCTTTCAAAAGAGACCAGGCTTATGCATGTGCTATAAGTATAAAGTATAGTATTTTGGTTTGCAAGAAAGTAGTGCTGTCAGGCGATTAAAACAATTTATCTAATTAATTACAGGATTTGTAATTAATTAATCTAATTAATCGCATTTTAATTGCATAACCATTTTAGGCCTGATATTCTATATTCTATAATCATATTTCAAATAGCATGTGTCCGGATGGCAGAATTCAGTACTGTATCTACAAAACCTCCTGTTTAATCATCTTCCCTTTATTCATTTGCTTAGATTTTTCAGGTCTGGTCAATTTTAGCATGGTGTTATTCACAGTCAAAGATAAAAAAAAAAAAAAAAAAAAAAAACGTTGTTATGGAATGAATGAGATACACATGTTCATAACGCGATAATTTGCTGTGTCATTTATTAATCTAATTAACGCGATAAACTGACGGCCCTACAAAAAATGTATGCAGTCCTCAAAAACGAAAACAAAAATGGCCACTTTTCTGCCTGCATGTTAAGAGGTTAATATGAGCTTATAAAGGGTCAGCCACAGACACAAATAGTTGCCCTGCAGAAATTAGCTTTTCAAATTCCATACAGGAACATGGAAAGTGTGTAAAAGCAGCTGAGCGCTGGAAGACACTACATCCCATAGGCAAAGTGAATCTTTTACTGTCCCCTCTAACTGAAATGGAGCATACTAATGGTAAATGGCTGCATTTATATATCGCTTTTATCTAAGGCGCTTTCAAATTGTATGTGTAGGTGTGTATGTGTGAGTGTATGTGTGTATGTGTGGGTGTCTGTGTATGTGTGAGTGTAAGTGTGGGTGTGTATGTTTGAGTGTGGGTGTGTATGTGTGAGTGTAAGTGTGTATGTGTAAGTGTGGGTGTGTACTGTATGTGTGAGTGTACAGTATCTGTGGATGTGGGTGTAAGTGTGAATGTGTGGGTGTGTAAGTGTGTATGTGTGGGTGTGTATGTGTGCTTTATGCTCAATTACCTTTCCAGCATGTCCACACAGGGGATCCCCCTTCAAGCCAGCAAAAGGACTGAACTCTCACACACACACACACACACACACACACACACACACACACACACACACACACACACACACACACACACACACACACACACACACACACCTAAACGCACGCACACACACACCTACTTTGATCCTGGGATGTGAGGTATGGTGTCATATGTCCCATATGGTCATCCAGACCTAGCTCTATCTCCAGTGGAACATATGTGTCCACTTAGTGTGGTCCAATTGCCAAGTTAATTTGAATCCATTTGAAGTTACATAACACTATCAGTTTTTTGAACAATGATAATCCCATTTCCCAACGCACAAATGTAATATAAAAGAATGGAATAGAATAGAGGATAATATATTTTTTGTCCATGTGGAAATTTGCAGACAGACAAAGACTAGTAACGTCTAGACTAGATCATATCTGTTATGGTTTGTAACCGACCCCAATCGCACAACACAAGACAGGTATGAGAGTAAGCCAAGAACTGGGCATTTATTGAAACACACAGAAAACGGCACTGTCCCTTTAAGGGAGATCACAAATTACTGGAAAACAAGAAATGGGAAAAGGCACAGTGCCTTTAAGAGGCGAGCTGGCTAAGGGGAAGGCTAAGGGAAACAGGAACAGGACAAGGGACAAGGGCAGGAAACTGGAAGGACTAGGAGGAACTAGGAGGACTGGACAGGGAGGACTAGGAAGACTAGAGAGGACTGGACAGGGAGGACTAGGATGACTAGGAGGACTGGACAGGGAGGACTAGAAGGACTAGAGAGGGGGGAAAACAGGGACAGAGGCCCGCGGAGGCGGGCTGGGGACAGGGAGGACTAGGAGGACAAGAGAGGGGAAAACAGACAAAGACTGGGATACAAGCATTAGAAGAATGTTGCTGCTCTGCAGCTTCTCCCGGGATGGTTCGTCTGGGGAAGCAGACGGTGACGTCAGAGCCGCTCTGCAGACTCCTCTCGGCAGCTCTCCGAGGTGGTAAACGGGACCGAGAGGGAGAGAGGGAGCGGGTTAGCTCAGAGTACAGTTGGGAACAGAGCAGGTGACAGGAGAAGTGACTTGTCCCAAAACAGAGTAATCCAAGTGACTGAATCTTCGGTGTAAATACACACTGTGAGTAACGTCCCAAACACAATCCACGTGATAGAATCTTCGGTGCAAATAAACACTGTGAGCGAAGTCCCAATAATAATCCAAGTGACAGTATCTTCGGTGTGAATACACACAGTCAGCGAAGTCCAAACAATAATCCAAGTGATAATATCTTCGGTGTGAATACACACAGTGAGCGATGTAAAAGCAAATATTATCCCAATGAACAATCCAAAAAGCTGACGCTGGGTGAGTGACAGTCTGACAAAAAGCAGGATATCTTCAGTGTCTTAAACACACGAAAAACGAATAGGGTCAAATACAGTCTTGCAAAACTCACCCAGGCGCTGTGCGTAAAGAGAGCAGGAACAACAGGGCGAGCGCGTCGCCACGGGGAACGGGTTGTCCAAGCGGAGGTCTGAGTGGTGCGCGACTGCTTGGAGTACGCGCCCGTAAGGAGGGCGCATCTGGCGCGGAGGTCTGAGTGGTGCGCGACTGCTTGGAGTACGCGCCGGTACGGAGGGCGCATCTGGCGCGGAGGTCTGAGGGGTGCGCGACTGCTTGGAGTACGCGCCCGTAAGGAGGGCGCATCTGGCGCGGAGGTCTGAGTGGTGCGCGACTGCTTGGAGTACGCGCCGGTACGGAGGGCGCATCTGGCGCGGAGGTCTGAGGGGTGCGCGTCTGCTTGGAGTACGCGCCGGTACGGAGGACGCATCTGGAGTGCGTCTGAATGCGCGTCTGGAGTGAAGAGCGCGTCTGCGCGGAAGAGCGCGCCGGCTCGGAGAGACGCATCCTCCCGTAGAGTATTAGGAAGCGATGTGCGTCTGGAGTGAAGAGCGCGCCTGCGCGGAAGAGCGCGCCGGCTCGGAGAGACGCATCCTCCCGTAGAGTATTTAGGAAGCGATGCGCGTCTGGAGTGAAGAGCGCGTCTGCTGCGCGGAGGTCTGGATGCGCGTCCGGGCGTCTGCTGCGCGGAGGTCCGGATGCGCGTCTGGACGTCTGCTGCGCGGAGGTCTGAAGTGGAACACCGGAATACCTCCCGTGGAAGTTTAGAGAGCGCAGTCCGGTGTCTCCTTCCAGGCAAACGGCGACAGGTGGCGAAGGCTTGAGTGCATCTGGCGCGGAGGTCTGGATGCGCGTCTGGACGTCTGCTGCGCGGGGGTCTGAAGTGGAACACTGGAAAACCTCCCGTGGAAGTTTAGAGAGCGCAGTCCAGTGTCTCCTTCCAGGCAAACGGCGACAGGAGGCGAAGGCTAGAGCGCATCTCACGCCGGAGATGAAAACAGCATAACAGACAGAGAACCTCCCGAAGGAGTTAGGTGATAGAGATATGATACGGAACGACCCGACAAGGCCAGAGGGGAAGAGCGAGGTACTTAAAGCCCAAAGGGGAACTAATTAGAATACACGTCAGGTGCGTGAAGGTAATTGATACTTGAAACTAGAAGTGTGTGTTCGGCACCAGACCAATCAAACACATAATGACAGGTAGTCCAAGGGTGTGGCTGCTGAAGAGCAAACGAACGCGAGGGTGGGGGCTAGTGAGGTGAGGAGACAGGGAATTCAATTGATTAACAGAAAACTAAAGGAACAGAGCGAGTAGGCTTAAAGGAACAGAGCGAGTAGGCTTAAAGGAACAGAGCGAGTAGGTGAGCAAAGGACAAAACCTCACAGTACCCCCCCCTCCACGGGAGCCACCCGGCGACCCAAAAACACAGACAGAGGGGCAGGGGAAAAAACAAGGCAACAAACAAAAGGTACTGGGCCATGCCAGCAGGGGAAGCCACAACAAAAGTGGGGCTAGCAACTGGGGCAGGGTAGCCGAGGGGTAACTAGGGAAGCCGAGGGGTAACAAGAGGAGCTGAGGGGTAACTAGGGTAGCTGAGGGGTAACTAGAGGAGCTGAGGGGTAACCAGAGGAGCCGAGGGGTAACCATGGTAGCTGAGGGGTAAGTAGGGTAGCTGAGGGGTAACAGATAGCTACAGGGCCTAAGCTAGCAGTACTGCTACATTAACAAAGAGGCTGCGCTAGCTGCCGGAGCTAGGCTAGCAGACAGGGCTGGAACAGGGGCACTGGAGAGGGGAACAGGGAAGGGGCTAGCAGAGGGAAAGGGTAGCTGCCAGGGCACTGATAGCTACAGGGCCTATGCTAGCTGTACTGCTACATTAACATAGAGGCTGCGCTAGCTGCCGGAGCTAGGCTAGCAGACAGGGCTGGAACAGGGGCACTGGAGAGGGGAACAGGGAAGGGGCTAGCAGAGGGAAAGGGTAGCTGCCAGGGCACAGATAGCTACAGGGCCTATGCTAGCTGTACTGCTACATTAACATAGAGGCTGCGCTAGCTGCCGGAGCTAGGCTGGCAGACAGGGCTGGACCAGCATGAGAGAACAAGCTAGCTGGAAGGACAGTCCTAGCTGTGGGGAACTGACCTTGCTAGCTGAAGGGGCAGTCCTAGCAGTGAGAGAAAACTGACCTTGCTAGCTGAAGGGGCAGTCCTAGCAGTGGGAGCAAACTGACCTTGCTAGCTGAAGGGGCAGTCCTAGCAGTGGGAACTGACCTTGCTAGCTGAAAGGGCAGTCCTAGCAGTGGGAAAACTGACCTTGCTAGCTGAAAGGGCAGTCCTAGCAGTGGGAAAAAACCGACCTTGCTAGCTGAAAGGGCAGTCCTAGCAGTGGGAAAAACTGACCTTGCTAGCTGAAAGGGCAGTCCTAGCAGTGGGAGAAAACTGACCTTGCTAGCTGAAAGGGCAGTTCTAGCAGTGGGAAAAACTGACCTTGCTAGCTGAAAGGGCAGTCCTAGCAGTGGGAAAACTGACCTTGCTAGCTGAAAGGGCAGTCCTAGCAGTGGGAGAAAACTGACCTTGCTAGCTGAAAGGGCAGTCCTAGCAGTGGGAAAAACTGACCTTGCTAGCTGAAAGGGCAGTCGTAGCAGTGGGAAAAAACTGACCTTGCTAGCTGAAAGGGCAGTCCTAGCAGTGGGAAAACTGACCTTGCTAGCTGAAGGAGCAGTCCTAGCAGTGGGAGCAAACTGACCTTGCTAGCTGAAGGGGCAGTCCTAGCAGTGGGAGAAAACTGACCTTGCTAGCTGAAGGGGCAGTCCTAGCAGTGGGAGAAAACTGACCTTGCTAGCTGAAAGGGCAGTCCTAGCAGTGGGAAAAACTGACCTTGCTAGCTGAAAGGGCAGTCCTAGCAGTGGGAAAAAACTGACCTTGCTAGCTGAAAGGGCAGTCCTAGCAGTGGGAAAACTACACAAAAAGTGGAGGCCATGCAGAGGGACCGGGTTAGCTGCCTGGGCATGGCTAGCTACAGGGCCTATGCCAGCTGCAAGGCTGCATTAACATAGAGGCTGTGCTAACAGCCGGGGCTAAGCTAGCAGACTGGGGCCAAGCAGAGGAACTGGGTAAGCTGCCTGGGCATGGCTAGCTACAGGGCCTCTGCCAGCAGCAAGGGCTGCATTAACATAGAGGCTTAACAAGCTGCAGGGGAGCTAACGAGGCTAACAGGGAAGCAAATAGGGGAGTCAACAGGCTACTAAAAAAAAAAAAAAAGGCAAACTCAACATACGCACTGTGCTGGCTGGGGTCGTCGATTGGTCGGGTCGTACTGTTATGGTTTGTAACCGACCCCAATCGCACAACACAAGACAGGTATGAGAGTAAGCCAAGAACTGGGCATTTATTGAAACACACAGAAAACGGCACTGTCCCTTTAAGGGAGATCACAAATTACTGGAAAACAAGAAATGGGAAAAGGCACAGTGCCTTTAAGAGGCGAGCTGGCTAAGGGGAAGGCTAAGGGAAACAGGAACAGGACAAGGGACAAGGGCAGGAAACTGGGAGGACTAGGAGGAACTAGGAGGACTGGACAGGGAGGACTAGGAAGACTAGAGAGGACTGGACAGGGAGGACTAGGATGACTAGGAGGACTGGACAGGGAGGACTAGGAGGACTAGAGAGGGGGGAAAACAGGGACAGAGGCCCGCGGAGGCGGGCTGGGGACAGGGAGGACTAGGAGGACAAGAGAGGGGAAAACAGACAAAGACTGGGATACAAGCATTAGAAGAATGTTGCTGCTCTGCAGCTTCTCCCGGGATGGTTCGTCTGGGGAAGCAGACGGTGACGTCAGAGCCGCTCTGCAGACTCCTCTCGGCAGCTCTCCGAGGTGGTAAACGGGACCGAGAGGGAGAGAGGGAGCGGGTTAGCTCAGAGTACAGTTGGGAACAGAGCAGGTGACAGGAGAAGTGACTTGTCCCAAAACAGAGTAATCCAAGTGACTGAATCTTCGGTGTAAATACACACTGTGAGTAACGTCCCAAACACAATCCACGTGATAGAATCTTTGGTGCAAATAAACACTGTGAGCGAAGTCCCAATAATAATCCAAGTGACAGTATCTTCTGTGTCAATACACACAGTCAGCGAAGTCCAAACAATAATCCAAGTGATAATATCTTCGGTGTGAATACACACAGTGAGCGATGTAAAAGCAAATATTATCCCAATGAACAATCCAAAAAGCTGACGCTGGGTGAGTGACAGTCTGACAAAAAGCAGGATATCTTCAGTGTCTTAAACACACGAAAAACGAATAGGGTCAAAGACAGTCTTGCAAAACTCACCCAGGCGCTGTGCGTAAAGAGAGCAGGAACAACAGGGCGAGCGCGTCGCCACGGGGAACGGGTTGTCCAAGCGGAGGTCTGAGTGGTGCGCGACTGCTTGGAGTACGCGCCCGTAAGGAGGGCGCATCTGGCGCGGAGGTCTGAGTGGTGCGCGACTGCTTGGAGTACGCGCCGGTACGGAGGGCGCATCTGGCGCGGAGGTCTGAGGGGTGCGCGACTGCTTGGAGTACGCGCCCGTAAGGAGGGCGCATCTGGCGCGGAGGTCTGAGTGGTGTGCGACTGCTTGGAGTACGTGCCGGTACGGAGGGCGCATCTGGCGCGGAGGTCTGAGGGGTGCACGTCTGCTTGGAGTACGCGCCGGTACGGAGGACGCATCTGGAGTGCGTCTGAATGCGCGTCTGGAGTGAAGAGCGCGTCTGCGCGGAAGAGCGCGCCGGCTCGGAGAGACGCATCCTCCCGTAGAGTATTAGGAAGCGATGCGCGTCTGGAGTGAAGAGCGCGTCTGCGCGGAAGAGCGCGCCGGCTCGGAGAGACGCATCCTCCCGTAGAGTATTTAGGAAGCGATGCGCGTCTGGAGTGAAGAGCGCGTCTGCTGCGCGGCGGTCTGGATGCGCGTCCGGGCGTCTGCTGCGCGGAGGTCCGGATGCGCGTCTGGACGTCTGCTGCGCGGAGGTCTGAAGTGGAACACCGGAATACCTCCCGTGGAAGTTTAGAGAGCGCAGTCCGGTGTCTCCTTCCAGGCAAACGGCGACAGGTGGCGAAGGCTTGAGTGCATCTGGCGCGGAGGTCTGGATGCGCGTCTGGACGTCTGCTGCGCGGGGGTCTGAAGTGGAACACTGGAAAACCTCCCGTGGAAGTTTAGAGAGCGCAGTCCAGTGTCTCCTTCCAGGCAAACGGCGACAGGAGGCGAAGGCTAGAGCGCATCTCACGCCGGAAATGAAAACAGCATAACAGACAGAGAACCTCCCGAAGGAGTTAGGTGATAGAGATATGATACGGAACGACCCGACAAGGCCAGAGGGGAAGAGCGAGGTACTTAAAGCCCAAAGGGGAACTAATTAGAATACACGTCAGGTGCGTGAAGGTAATTGATACTTGAAACTAGAAGTGTGTGTTCGGCACCAGACCAATCAAACACATAATGACAGGTAGTCCAAGGGTGTGGCTGCTGAAGAGCAAACGAACGCAAGGGTGGGGGCTAGTGAGGTGAGGAGACAGGGAATTCAATTGATTAACAGAAAACTAAAGGAACAGAGCGAGTAGGCTTAAAGGAACAGAGCGAGTAGGCTTAAAGGAACAGAGCGAGTAGGTGAGCAAAGGACAAAACCTCACAATATCCCTTGTGCTTGCTGTGTACTTGGCAAATAATGATAAAGGATTGGTAAGTCAACAGAGTGGGTAAGGATTAGGTTAAGGTAAATTCAACTACAGTACATCCTAACAATTCCCCAATGGAGTTTAGCTCAATACCCCGCCCATCGTTTTCATGTCAGTGGCTACATGTCACCACTAAATGTAAAATATTGCAGAAGTATTTTTATTTTATGAACGGCGATATTTGAGGAGCCTAATAATTGGGACTTTCATTCAGAATTTGGGTTTCTGTACTTGTATTGGTACAGAGAGGAAACTGGTATCTATCTTCTCTTTTGAGAAAAGTTAATTTCCCATAATGTTGGGCATGTTTCTTTTAACACGTTTTTAAATACAATATCGTTTTAATTTTAGATTTGATTAAAATGTATTGTCATTACACAGCACAAGTACAGTACAACAGAAAGAAGTTTGACATCCAACCAGACTGCAAATGTAACAGTAAAGTGCAATAGTAATATACAATGTACAGGTGATTAAACTGGATATCAAATATATAAATTAGTGGGTTCCGGTTCCGGGTCGAGGATGTGAGGTTGCATTCTGCTACGCTGCTACTCCCTTTTTTTATATTTAACTTTAAAAGCCTCTTTTTATACTCTCAACTCGGTTAAACCTTTATGTATACATCACCTTAGGTTTCCTACTAACTATATTGACTGAAAGAACCACAATGAAGAAAGCAACGAGAAGCGAATCAAAGAAAGACGACGCTCCCACGGATATGAACGCCATTGCTAAGCTAATCGAAGAACTCAGGGAATCCTCTCACTCGCTGCGATCTATTGTAACGGACGGTTTACAATCCCTAATCAACCAGGCTACCTCTATCGAATCCAAAATCGACAGCCTCTGGTGAACATACCGGTCGTCTGAACGATGTGGAAACCGGCTTGAATACTTGTACTGACAAGGTGGAAGTGATAGATGCTAGATATGGGGCTCTAGAAGGAATCAATGATAAGCTAATGGCTAAGCTAACCGACGTCGAATACCGTATCCGTCAACCTAATATTCGCATAATAGGACTGGATGAGTCCGTGAATAGCAACCAACCCAATGTCTTGTTTGCAATGGTACTAGTTGATATTCTGGGGGTGGGGATCCTCCCTACGACACCCGAATTGGATCAGTGTTACAGAGTCGGAGCCAAAGCAGCAAATAGCTCCAGGCCTAGAGTAGTTATTGCTAGCTTACGTCAAATTGGAATAAAAGAAATAATTATTCAGGAGGCACGGAAGAGGAGGGGTAAGCTGGTATACGGAGGGAACCGAGTCCAAATCTATGAAGATTACTGTCCTGAAGTCGTGGAGCAGCGTTCCCGCTACAGAACCGTCATGGGCCCACTCTACAATCTAGGTTTCAAACCGTCTCATCAGTACCCTGCGAAGCTGTTCATTACCAAAGACGGAGTGAGGATACAGATTTCCTCGCCTAAGGAAGCCGCAACCTTCTTGAAGACCGAGGAGGAGGCCACATTCTAGGCTACAGTATACTGTTTTTGTGCAGTTAGCACTTCGTTATGGCTTAAACGCCAAGCGGCGTCATATAATTTCGATAACTTTTTTTTTTTTTTTTTTGATCCACTTTTTCTCCCATTTTTTCTATATTTTCTCCCATCCCAATTTCGTATCATCCAATTCAACCCTCCCCTGTCACGAACGCTGTTTCTTGCCTCCCACAAGCCGGCTGCAATGTGGACTAAGTCATACATAGCACAAGTCCCCTCCGGTACTTGAGGTAACAGCAGTCGCATCTTTTCACCTGCGCAGCTCGATCTCTCAGTGTCGAGGAGTAACGCGTGGGAGGCTCACGCTGCCCCCGACACTTCCTGATTCTACTGCGCAGGCGCACCAACCGACTTGTAGGAGTCGCTTGTTCACAACGTTCGATCCCCACCCTTCAGTTTTCCCTCCCCGTAATACGGCCAATGTGTATTACTGCGGACGACCAGCTAAACTGAAAACAATGTGGAGAGCTGGATTCGAACACGCAAATCCTAGCGTCTCCACACTGGTGGCGAGTGCCTTGCCCACTACACCACCTAGCCGCCCTGATAACTTTGTTTTTATAAATAGGTTAACTATGTGACGCTGGGTATCGCCTAGATACTTTATTTAAATGTTTCTCTACATCTGATATAAGGGGTTTTGGTTTGGTTTTATTTTGTATAACCATTGTACATCCACTAAGGCTGGGGAGATAAACGTTAGCTCTGTTTAAATGATCTATGACTTTTATGCACGTCACTTACATCGCGCCATGACTTGACTTAATACCTCTGTGGGTCCGTGTAGCGTTTTTTTCATGTATTCTGTGTGTGTGTACATATTTTTATTGGACTTCAAAGATCCATTAACATTTCAGACACGTTCTGCCTGCCACTCACTTGGAATAGTGGTGTCCACCGCCAGCTTCATCATCTACTATTCACTTGTTGTTGACATACTAGAAGCTCCGGCTAGATATACTAAAATTGGAACGATACAGAGAAGATGCTAAAATGTCAGATGAACTGTTACGCACAGCCCTCTCCTGACACGATGGTCTAATTGCACTATTACTAAGCTGGAATGTTCTGTGACCTCTAGATACGTTCTGCCATAGATATATAGAACACTAGATAGCTTACCCGCGCTGCCGGCCAATGGAGAGCGACGTCGTTGTAGGGCGGCCATCTTGCCCCAGGCAGCTCAGCTATTGATAACATTAATGTCTATGGTGCATGTACTATTTAAATAACCATAGATTGCTCAATTCTTTACCGATTTTATATATATATGTAACGGATGGTATCGTGAAGCGCAGTCAAGAAGGGCTCGGGTGAGTAGTGGTGCTATGGGTTAAACTCACTCTCACATCCTCAAAACACAGATAGACACGTTGCGAAGTAGTGAATACACCTCTTGGTATAGCGGTCTTTGTTGTTGCCTGCGACGTGGGAGACCGGGGTTCGACTCCCACTCGGGGCATCGAAGTTTGAGGTGACGTTGTCACAACCGTTACAATGGTGCCGTGACCCGGATGCCTTGGGTGGAGTGGCGTGAGTTTGAGAGGGTGAGTGTAACAGATGGTATCGTGAAGCGCAGTCAAGAAGGGCTGGGGTGAGTAGCGGTGCTATGGGTTAAACTCACTCTCACATCCTCAAAAGACGCATAGACCCAGCACTTAGAAGTGAATTCACCTCTTGGTATAGCGGTCTGTGTTGCTGCCTGCAGCGTGGGAAACCGGGGTTTGACTCCCACTCGGGGCATCGAAGTGCCTTGGGTGGAGTGGAGTGAGTTTGAGAGGGTGAGTGTAACGGATGGTATCGTGAAGCGCAGTCAAGAAAGGCTGGGGTGAGTAGCGGTGCTATGGGTTAAACTCACTCTCATATCCTCAAAAGACAGATAGACACGTTGCGAAGTAGTGAATTCACCTCTTGGTATAGCGGTCTGTGTTGTTGCCTGCGACGTGGGAGACCGGGGTTCGACTCCCACTCGGGGCATCGAAGTTAGGTGACGTTGTCACAACCGTTACATATATATATATCTATGCGTTCTGCTAACCACACACACGGCATACGTCATCATCTGAGGTTCATATGCTGTTGACCTACTAGGTAGATAAAAAAAAATAAGACAAACTGTTGTACAGCGCCTCTTCTGACACGGCGGTCTAATTACACTATGACAATGCTGGAATATTCTGTAACCTCTACTCTATGAATCAAACAACACAACAGACTTCACAGCTGAACATCGCCCTCCCCTGGCCTGGTGGACGCACTGCACACGTATTATAACCCCCCCCCCCCCTTCTTTTGCAATAATTCCAATTCTAGGCTTTTTTTTCTCTTTCTTCTTCTTGTTTAAACTTAGCCATGTTCTTATAAGGTTTAAGTGAATGTACTCTACTTTTTGAGGCATTGTATCTCCTTTAAAAAAAAATAATTTTAAGGGAGTGTGGCTAGCAGCCACTGATAAAATAATCTACTTATGGTAGATTTGAGAGTTTTAGACCCTATGGTAATATGCATAGGGTTGTTATGGTTGATATGCTCGATATGGGGATACTGGATAAGTATGTTAAAGGGGGGGAGGGGGGTGGGAATAGGGGAGTATGTGTTTTTTTGTTTTATATGTTTGTTTTTATGCTCACGCTCGGATCTCAACAGGACCTTAACAGTTGGATATATATCTATTATGAAGTGCTACTCCAGACGAATTACACTCAGGCATACTGCAACCTGTTTAGACTATGGCTAATTTAAATATCTTGATTTGGAATACAGGGGGCCTTAATATTCATCATAAACGCACAAGCGTTTTAACATGGATGAATGTGGCAGGTTGATGTGGCTCTTTTAAGTGAAATGCATCTTTTATTGGCTGACAATGCAAAGCTGGCGGATAAAGTATATCAAAACATAAGCTACTCCTCCTTTGGCACCAAATCCTGTGGTGTAGCTATAGTAGCTAAACGGAAGTTGAATATTAAATTATTAGACATAAATTATGGTCTGATGCAGATGGTCGAGTAACTATTGCCAAGATAGATTACTTTAACAGGAAAATTGCTTTGGTAGCGGCTTACGCCCCTAATGTTTATGAAGCTAACGTCTATGCTTCACTCACTAGTATTCATTTATAATTGGTGTGGATTTGAATGCCATCTGGGATCCCTTGATTGATAAATCTAGTCTCACCACAACCTATGACCAGAGACAGGCCTCTACGGCACTACAGGCCTGGTCCAAGGACACAGGAGTAATTGATTTGTGGCGATTGCTCAATCCAACGGCGCAAGAGTTTTCCTTTTTCTCAGCAAGACACAGGACCTTTTCTAGAATAGATTATGTTTTTGCATCCCCTAGACTATTTGATAGCTTTGACGTTGAATTGGGCCCCATTGCACTGTCAGACCACAAGTATTTACTCCTAAAGGGCTCATTCAGTAGAATGACATCCCGAGCCCCAAGATGGCGCTTTAACTCGACACTGTTTAAAAACAATGAATTCAACCTGCAATTTAAAGATAAACTCATTGAATACCTGCAGTTTAATGCAGGTTCGGTACAAGACCCCAGAACTTTATGGAACTCGGTTAAGGGTTTTATCAGGAGTAACACTACTATCTTTGCCTCCAACCTCCGCAAGAAACGTCTCTCCAAATTGGTAGAACTGGAAGGGCTTCACTCTTCGTTGTTCTCCTCTTTACAACGCAACTACTCGTGTCGACTGGAGTTTCAAATTAAAATGTTGAAAAAGGAGATTAACTCCATTTTAAGACAACAATCTGAATTTCAAATACACAGAACAAGACAACATTATTACTTTCATGGCTCTAAACCTAGTCACCTACTAGCTATCAAGATACGGTCCAGTGAACAATTTGCGGATATCCCTGTCATCAAGGACCAACAGGGAATGGTTACTCAAGCCTAGTAACAGACAGTATTTCTGACACTGGGAATACATTCCCTGAGATCC
This sequence comes from Notolepis coatsorum, assembly GCF_963971535.1. NCBI lineage: Eukaryota > Metazoa > Chordata > Actinopteri > Aulopiformes > Paralepididae > Notolepis > Notolepis coatsorum. The sequence continues at coordinate 45,801,442 of NC_140173.1, forward strand.
ATAGACGTCCCTAGAATCAGATACCAAGAACATGCAAATGGTCCATTTAAAAAAAAAGTCTGTAAATGTTTATTCTACGTTCTTATGGAATGAATGAGATAAAAAATACAAATACAAAAATAAATATATTTTTTTAATTAATTTTGAGTTAATTTTCATAACGCGATAATTTGCTGTGTAATTAATTAATCTAATTAACGCAATAAACTGACAACCCTAATATATATATAAAAAGAAAAATCAAAAGCCTCTGTAAATGACCGTATCAATTCTGGTGACTGTACCTACAGGTTAAGGTGGAAATGTTTTTGTTAAAGTTTGTACAACATTTTCAAATTGCAATCAAATCTTTTTTTTTGGAAAAAGTAAATGCAAAATGAATGGGGGAGATTGTTAAGCCTTGGCTCAGGTCTGCTCTCTATTGAGTGCATTCCTTTAGTTTTCTACAAGGTTAAAGTCTGTTTGCAAGGTTACCTTGAATCTGTTTGCAAGTGTTTGCATACCATTGAAAACACATCTGTATATTAAATGTTATTCCTAAAGTTATGGGTTTAGGTCAGAGTTGCACATTGAATTCTGGGAGTGTAGTTCTTTCATCAGATAGCTGAATGAACTTGGATCCTGTTCAAGTCCTATCCTGAAAAGTAGTTAGGATTTTACCAGAATGTTTGATAGGACATTGATTGAAAACTATCGTCTCAAATTTGACAATTGATGGCTTATTTTGAAGGTATGAATCTGTAATTTTACATTATGTAACAAAAAAAGAGAGAATATTCTGAGGAAGAGAAGCGCTTCAGCTAGACCCCAGATGGTTAACTGTTTTATCAATCTGACTACAAATACTGTTTGAAATGTTTTTGTCTCTTTTTCTCTTGTTTTTATTTTCTATAAAAAAATTTCGCCTTTGCTGATGTTTGTTGTTTGCTGTTTTTAACATGTCTGTAAAGCGTCTTTGTTTGGAAAAGCACTATACAAATAAAATGCATTCATTCATTCATAGTGGAGAGGGCTCAGCACACAGCCTTGTGGTACGCCGGTGTTCAAGGTGAGGGTGGATGAGGTGATATTGTCTAACCTAACATACTGGAGTCTGTTGGTTAGGAAGTAGAATGAAATGTAGCTTAGAGGAGATGGCGTCCTCCATGCTCCTGTTGTCACGGTAGGTGAATTATTGTTTATCCAGTGAGGGTGATAGGACCAGTCTCTCCAAGCACTTCATGATGATGAGGCTGAGTGCAACAGGGCAGAAGTCATTAACACTTTCAGCGCCAATCACGTAATATTACATGTTTGCTCGCCAACAGTTGACCACCAAAAACGTAATATTACGCTTTTAGATCGTTTTTATCTTTTTTTCGATTTTAATATCCTATACACTCTCACTGTCAAGACTTTTGGTTTATTTAATATAAGGATCAGATCTATGTGAAGGGGTCTAAATAAGTTAGCAGGTGTGTTGTGTTTGTGAGCATGCGCAGTTGCAGCAGCTGCCTTTCAAATGGTGGCTGGCTGTCATTCTCACTATAGCACTGATAGGATCACACCGCCCGTTGGTAAGTGAACTTGATTAAGTGATTGACACGTTATTAACTTGGCTATGTCACATATAAACACAATGTAATGTATCACGTTGGCTGCTGGCTGCTGATGCAGCCTGCGGATAATATTTGCATGTGAACAGCAGTGGAGGTTTCTCTATGACAACACGTGAAACACAAATTCACTCATAATTCATAATTATTATTAATTTACATATATATATATTTTTTTTTTAATTATTATTATTATTATTATTATTATTATTATTATTATTATTATTATTATTATTATTATTATTATTATTATTATTATTATTATTATTATTATTTTTATTAGAAATGTTTTCCTCTGTAAAAAAAATACCAGTGAATTTTTTTTTCTTCAAAAATTTCCAAAATTGACAGCTCTGAGCAGGCCTGCACTGCAGTAATGACACCATATATTCGTGCAGATGGCTGCACAGGTTGACCCAGGATTAAATAAATAATAAATAATAGCCAATCAAAATAGGCTATTAACGTCATCTAAGCACGGTCTGTGCAGTTAAACTCTTGCCATTGAATTGGGGATTGAATGATTGACAGCCCTTGATATCCAATACACAGAGGTTGAATATGATTGGCAGCCTTGAAAATCCAATCAGAGGTTGCTCAAGTTTCTTTAATAGTTGTCATACAGAAGTACAGAATACTTTTGTACAAAATGCTTCTTACTGTTGCGCTCCAGAGACTGTGCAAGACAAGATAAGTATGAAATAAAAACATAGTAAAATTAGAAGTAAAAAAAGAGGTCACAGTGTTCAGTTTAGACATATGTACAATGTTCGATGCAGAATAGACATAGTTACCATACAATATACAATACTGTGCAGTGTACTAATATACAATACTATATAGTGCAAGGCAGAAATGGAGAAATGGGACGAGGTGCAATTTAGGTACAATTCACAGTAGGTGTACGAGTTGTAGTGCAAATCCTTTATCAATAAATATAAAGTGTAAGTGTGTTTGTGTGATCTAAAGTGTGGAGAGTGGGTGCTGCAGTGTGTTGTTTGTTTGAGTGAGTGTGTGCGTGTGGGTGTGTGTGCTGTGTGCATTTGATGGTTGTTGCATAGTGATTATTGTTCGTTTAGCGATTATTGTTCGTTTAGCAGCCTGATGGCCTGGGGATAGAAGCTTCTTCTGAGTCTTTCTGTGCTCGCCTTAAGACTCCGGTATCGCTTGCCTGACCGCAGCAGTTCAAAGAGGCAGTTGTTCGGGTGGCTCGAGTCCTTAATAATTCTCTTAGCCTTCCCCTTGCACCGCTTGATGTAAATGTTCTGGAGGGTGGGAAGCCCCCCTCCAATTGTGCGTTCGGCTGAACGTGTCACTCTTTGTAGTCTGCTACGGTCTTGTGCAGTGCTATTCCCAAACCAGGAGGTGATGTTGCCGGTCAGGATGCTCTCTATTGTACATGAGTAGAAGTTCCTAAGGATCTTCTGACTGACTTGGAACTTCCTTAGGCGCCTGAGGAAGTAGAGGCGTTGTCGTGCCTTCTTCACAACACTGTCAATGTGTGTGGTCCATGTCAAGTCCTCGGATATGTGGGCTCCGAGGTACTTGAAACTGTTCACTCTCTCAACCGGTGCCCCGTCGATGCTGAGGGGGCTGTAGTCCTGCTGCATTGCAGAGTCAAAACGGGTCCAGCTGCAGGTCCGTAGGTTAGGTTTAGCTGGGGCCAATCTCAAGTTTCTCAAGTTTCTTTATTAGTTGTCATACAGAAGTACAGAATACTTTTATACAAAATGTAACAGAAGCATTTTGTATAAAAGTATTCTGTACTTCTGTATGACAACTAATAAAGAAACTTGAGAAACTTGAGATTGGCCCGAGCTAAACCTAACCTACGGACCTGCAGCTGGACTGGTTTCACTCTGTGAAGGAGCAAGCTAGTAAGCTGTACAGCTATAACAACACAGTAGGCTAAATTAATCTTTGCGCCAACATTAGGACCGAAGTATAAACCAGCAACTGAGCAACATGAAGAAGTGGACTTATGCATCTGGATCAGAAAAAAAGTTGTGGATGAAAAAGTAAGTAGGCTACAGTGTTTGTAAAAGCTCAAGTCAAGTCAAGTCAAGTCAAGAGTTTTAATTGTCACGGCATACAGGTATACAATGAAATGCGGGTGGTCTTGCCCGCAACGATGTGCAATACAGTGGTACATATAATAGAATCAAAAGAAGAAAACAACATTGTGCAGTAACAGGTAGCAGGTAACATGGAGTGACATCTCGGTATCTGTACATAGTTATTTACAGAGCATGTGTGACATGCTAGTTAGCTTTGGTAGTGCAATACACTGTTCCTGTTATTCTAATTTAAAGTGTCCTTTCCTTTGGCCATAAGTGTGCGTGTGTGCGACATGAGTGTGTGCCCGCTCATGTTAAAGTGTTAAGTGGCTGCTCGTGTGTGAGCGTGCACAGTGTGCGTGTCGTGTGTGTGATCATGTGTGCTTGTGTGTGGACAGTTCAATGTTCTGAGCACTCAATGTTCATTGTTCATGGCTCTGATGGCCTGGAGGAAGAAGCTGAGCCTAAGCCGCTCTGTCCTAGTAGCTGGGGTTCGCAGGCGTCTGCCTGACCTCAGCAGCTGAAACAGGCTGTTATTGGGGTGGTGAGGGTCTTTCATTATCCTGCAGGCTCTGGATTTGCACCTCTTGTTGTATAGAACCTGCAGTGCAATACCCGTGGTACGCTCGGCTGAGCGCACCACTTTCTGTAGGGCCTTCTTGTCCTGTGCCGTGCTGTTTCCATACCAGGCAGTGATGTTTCCGGTCAGGATGCTCTCTACAGCTCCTGAGTAGAAGGACTGGAGTATCTTCCCCGATACTCTGAACTTCCTTAACTGTCTCAGGTGGTAGAGACGCTGTTTCGCCTTCTTTACTACTGTGTCTATGTGTGTTGACCATGTCAGGTCCTCTGAGATGTGGACCCCCAGGTACTTGAAGCTGCTCACCCTGTCCACGGTAGCCCCGTTTATCATCAGTGGTGTGTGTGTCTCCTGCTGTCCTCTCCTATAATCCACGATCAGTTCCTTGATTTTGCCAATGTTCAGGAGCAGGCTGTTGTCCTGGCACCAGCGTTCCAGTACCTCAACCTCCTCCCGGTAGGCCTTCTCGTCGTTGTCCGAGATCAGCCCCACCACCACCGTGTCATCTGCGAACTTCACTATGGAGCTTGTATGCTAACAGTAGCTAGCCAGCTTAGCCTACATCACAATGATGATCACCAAGCTAACTTACTGTACACACTGTAGGGCTGGGCAATTAATCGAAACAGAATGGCGATATCGATTCATAGACCTATGCAATCTCATTTCTAAGTTATGACGATTTTTCTTTTATTAAAAAATAAAAGTTATAATTTTTTTTTTATAATTTTTTTTTAAACTTTTTAAATTATTTTATCTGGGTTGAACATGATTTGTGGAACTCCCTCTGGTGTTGTGGTCATGGTATTCACTGACCTTTGGGAAGTATTTCGACATGCACATTAGGTATCTTAGTGGTGTAGTGTATCTTGTAGACCAGGCCCATTGCAAGTTGCTGTACTCTGTCGTCTACTCTAAGCCATCCTAGGTTGTCAAAGTGGGCAGGGGTGAGGTGGGTTTTAGGAGTAAGGTCAAGCAGTAGTCTTGACCTTAGAATTTGATAAATATAGCTCCTACACATGTTGTGATATGTCCCTAGGAGAAAAGGTTTAAAGCACATAGGATTTGGTCAGAAAACAGCTGTCCCATTCAGTCAACCAAAGGGGGTCAAAAGGGCCAAGTTAGAGACAGCAAAGTATACTAGGAGCAGGATGTAATCAAGGCTGCTCTCAGGATAGGGTGTGTGTGAAGCGACTTGGAATGTGAGCGTGAGACAGTAGGTGGTCAATAAGAACTGTTTACAATGGGTGTTGGCCAAGTGTTGAACAAAAGATGAGCACATAGCATGTAGTTGTTATCTCTTACCCAGCTGCCTTGTGACACAGACAGCTGGTCAGGGGAGATTTCGAGTAGAAACTATCTTTCAATAACTTAAATGTATTTTTACTGGTTTAAGATACTTACCTTAATGGGAAATAACCTGCAAATTATTACTGTTGAACTGTATAAAGGTTGATGAATGGAATGATATGAAACACTGTGGTACAAATAGGAGAAGAATCATTGAAGTATGCAAATGAGCCTTGGTTGAATCAAGTGGGACATATTTTAATGATAACTAAGTATAAACTGTTTGTAGCTATTCAACTTAAGCTAAAAGGAATGATTAAAATGTTATAAAACTAGACTGATGAGAAAAACAGTGATTTTCATCTAGAATCAAATACTTTTTAGACAAAAATATAATGTATGTGTTTAGGGAATTAAGCAGAATTCAACCATGAATGTTCTGAGACTTAATACCAAAATTATTAAGTCTAATTTTAACTAGTAAATATCCATTTGATTTGAAACAATGAAAATGAAACGGTTGGACTAAGTCCCACCTACATTGAGATTTGAACTGTGAATGTTGGTGATTGGATGAAACTATTTGTGTGAGGTCACTGATGACCTCACGTTGAGGAGTTTCGGCTCATTGATAAAAGGGGGGTGTGGAAAACACAAAGAAACAGAAGAGAACACACAAACCACCCCCACCAGTGGAAGAGGACGGCAAACGAGAAACAGACGAGGAAGAAGCTCTTTTGAAACGAGAAAATAATCCTTTGTTGTCATCAGACAACAGAGAAAAAACAGATCGACTCCGCCATCGAGGAACCAATGAAGACCATTCTTTTTTATTGTATTTTGATTAGTCTGGTATTGATGACAAACGGCATAGTGTTTGGTACATTAATATTATTGCACAGTATACTCATTTTGACTCAGAGAATTTCTTGTACTTCTTGACTTTGAATTAAAACAGATCTGAGAAAACTTCTCCTCTTCATTCTTCCACTCCGCTGCCGTCCTACAAGACCGTGTTGGTCTTTATAAGTAATAGGGGTTTATCAAACGGACAAAACACAAAACAGTGTACTATATACATCTGGTTTTTAGAGGCAGAACCAAGAACCCCTATTACTATAAGTGGTGCCGTTTGACCCTCACTGAAGCGCTTTTATTTTTTTCTCGGCTAAACGAGCAATCGGCTCGTGGAAAATCGGCGCCTGGGAGATCGGGATCATCACGACAGCGTCCTGCGAAATCTGCGTGAAATCAGGTGAGTGGAAACGGGGCCGTGATGGATGAAAATGCGGAGCGTTCAGTTCGAACTGGGGTTGTGGGGAAGCCCCACGATGACCTCATAAGGATCTCGCCGAGACGGAGGAATCCGTCTGGGAGGAGAGGATGATGGGGTAGTAGGGATGCGTGACGTTCGACAGGTCATATTGTGCAGGAGTCAATTTAAAGCGGGGACGTCCAGGACGCCACTCGGTAATTGATAGAACCGTGCTGCGCTTGAGGAATGGTTCTTGATCGTGGCCAAATTCGTCTATGCGTTCGGGAAGCACGGTAGTATACGCCCTGAATCGTCAGACAGGCCATGTCTTTCAGGGGCGTATAAGGTATGATAAGTTATTTTTTTCGAGAACTGTACAGTGGGTGGATTATAAGAGTGTGCGATTGCTGGGAAACGCCGGGCTTCCGCTTACTGGCGCCATCTCAAGCGCCAGAGAGCGGCGGTATAGAACGTCGCCATAAGATCGGACTTTCAGGCTCTGGTCCACAACTGTACAGATCACGGAATCAGATGGATATCGCTGCTGTCGGGACAAAACCTCATAACTCCAAAAACCCAACTTTTCAGCAGATGAAAAAAACGAACACAGATTTGAGGGTGAATAGAGTTAGGAGGTTTAGACAGATGATCGGTTTAATGTAGGGATGTCCGATATTATCGGCCGACCGATATTATCGGCCGATATCGGCAGTAAAATGTGATATCGGAAAATATCGGTATCGGTTTAAAAAAAGAAAAAAACAATAACAATATTTGTTATATATATATCCAGTGAAATTATTAGTTACCTGAAATTATTCCGTTTTTTGGGGGGGGGGGGGGGGGGGGGGGACCCTGCATATATCGGTATCGGTTGATATCGGTTGATATCGGTATCGGAAATTAAGAGTTGGACAATAACGGAATATCGGTATCGGTAAAAAAGCCAATATCGAGCATCCCTAGTTTAATGCTTTCCCATTGTTTAAACTTTGTAAAACCCACACACACATATGGAGGATGATCTACAGAGTTGATTTATATAAAAAAAAACATTTAAAAAATGGAGTTATGAGGTTTTGTCCCGACAGCAGCGATATGTAAGGAAGGCGCCGATATGATGGTGTTCGTTACGGGTCGTGGAATATTAACGTAGTGGTAAAATGAGCGTATGAGGGGGCCTTCCGAAGCTGAACACGTAGGCTTTTGAAAATATCACCCAGTTTAGCCGGACCCCGGTATATCTACGGGGAGGGGATTTTCTCTGAGGGATATCAGCTGCTCTAGCCATTATCGATCCGTTATTAAGGGTTGATTAGGGGGATGCAGGGCTTGCCTGTTAACCATGAGAAGGTTGATTTCAGAAGGCAAAGATCCGCGAAGATCCCGATAGAACGTGTTTAGCTTGGGGGTTTATTTGCTACGTTACGCCGCGACAAACGGGTACAATAAGCTCTTAGAAACGAATTGTTTAATTATACTGTTTACTATGTAAGTGTTCATTGTCTGTATTGTAATGCGGACGCTCTTATTGCGATAGAAATGTGTACGGGGAAACTATTGAAAAAAGTAATGTAACAAGTGGGTGTTTATGTTGGGAGATACAATGTGCAAGCACTGGAAATTAATGGATGTTTATAACTAAGATAATGTGTTTCGATAATTATATATGTTTGAGGGATGTCTGTTAGTGGTTAGGAATGAATGCCAAATATGTGTAGGTTATTGTTGTATTATTATGAAATTCTAGTGACCATCGGCCGCGGGGAAATGTAATAGGTAACGCCGTTTTTTCGGAGGCCGTTGGAACACGGCAGACATTAGCTGCTACGTTAGCCGCGAGGGTGAGCGGGGTTAACTATGGACGGGGCGTCGTGGTATCGGGTATATGGAGTGGATCGGAAGTGTGATGGGGCCACTGGGATGTGTGGTGTACGTTAGAATTTTCGAATTCGGTGGGTTTAAGGTCATTGTTTAATGAAATAAGGAATCGAATGGGACGAAGAGTTTGACCCGGAAGTCGTTCTGAGGTCTGCTAGAACAATGGCGGTAGCTGGCGGCGGGGTCAAGCTAGCATTTGCAATGGCCTATGTATAATGTAATGTTTTTATGTTGTTTAAATCTGTACACTAGCGCTTAAAGGGATTAAAGTTCTGTTGCGGGGTGGAGCTGTGTTGTGCTAACATTGCGGTGTGTCGGGCCACTCGACACAACGGGACAATATGCCGTTTGGGGACGTTTATTGCGGTGTCGTGGTTGAAGCTAAGCTAATGCTAACTAGCCGCGCTGAGCTATCACACAAATAGCTAACGAAGCTAATATGCTAAGCTACCTATGCTAACGACATAGCATAATGGGACTCTCGGAATATCTCGCAAGGTGCTACTAATGCAACTTGGCATGTAAACAAGAAGCGCGACCATCTTGGGTGGGGGCGCCGTGGCGACCATCTTGGGTAGGGGCGCCGGGCGACCATTTTGAGGGATTTATTTTTTTCGTTTTTCCCGTTTTGGGATGACTAAGTGGTATGTGGTTAGAAGTGCGCTAGGGGGCGGTAGAGCCATGTCTTAGGCTTCCGTTCTAGTTTAGATTTAATTCTTCACTTGTTGGGTCATTTTTCAAGGGGTCTAGCCTCTTATAATACAATAACTATATTGCATTGATAGTAAATTCGGTCAATAAGGTGACATATAGACATCTCTCTCTCCCTTCCTCTCTCTTTTTCCCCCTCCTTCCTTCCTCTCCCTCCCTCCCTCCCTTCTCCCCCTTCTCTCTCTCTCCCTCCCTCCTTTCCCCTCTCTCCCCCCCTCCCTCCTCCCTTCCTCTCTCCTTTTCCCCCTCATTCCTTCCTCTAACTCCCTCCCTCCCTTCTCCCCCTTCTCTCTCTCTCCCTCCCTCCTTTCCCCTCTCTCCCCCCCTCCCTCCTCCCTTCCTCTCTCCTTTTCCCCCTCCTTCCTCTCCCTCCCTCCCTCCCTTCTCCCCCTCCTCTCTCTCTCCCTCCCTCCTTTCCTCTCCCTCTCCCCCCCTCCCTCCTCCCTTCCTCTCCCCCTCCTTCCTTCCTCTCCCTCCCTCCCTTCTCCCCCCTCCTCTCTCTCTCCCTTCCGCCTTTCTCTAATTCCCTCCCTCCTTCCTTTCTCCCCCTTCCACTCCCCCTCCTTCTCTCTTACCCTCTCTCTCTCTCCCTTCCTTTCTCTTCTCCCCCTCTCTCTCTTTCTCTCTTTCTCTCTCTCTTTTTCTCCCTTGTCACGGGGATGACGTTGATGTCTAGGTTGACTTGCTATTTGGTATTCAATTGCAGTGTTATGTTGTTAATGTGAGGGTGATGTAATAGGGGAAGTGGAGGTTTAGTTTAAATACAGATGGGGTGGCACAGGTGTGCATATGGGAGTGGGATGAGGTACAGTGGTACACGCTCACTCTTTTTACCCCCCTTCTCCTTCTCTCTCTCCCTCGTTATTAATTTGGTTCAGTGTGCCTAGTGGCTCATACAGGTTGGATGTACAGTTGAGTTCAGACTAGGTTAGGTGTGGGTAATTTACAGTGATAGGAGCTCGGTGAGCTCTAAGTCTCTCTCCTTTTCTCCTGTTTGGTTGATGCCTTTACGACAGGGGCTTGGGAGTAAAGTGTGGACTTATTTATTTGTTTATTGGAGTCTCCTGTTAATATACTGGATTGAGTAGTGCTACGTAGTCTGTAGATTAATTATAGTTCTGGGTTAAGGGTACGTAGTGACATAGTGTGTATTTTTTGTGTTTAGAGCAGGTTGCTGAGCCCTCCCTCTCGTAGTGGGGATTGTGTTTTCCTATTCAGAGTGCCATTCTTCTCAATTTTTAGCTTGGGTTTGTGTATTATTTTTGTGGGGGAAGGTGTAGTAGCGGTTGAGGGATGCGTTTGCGAGAGCATTGGGCTTTAAGCCATGTTGTATATGGTTGATTTTGGTTCAGGTTTGAGTGGAAGCGGTTGATTCTAGTGCTGGTTTAGTTGACACCCTTAAAATGGTAATGGCGGGTGGGACGTGTACGATGGCAGTGATAATGGCCAGCGTCAGGGCGATGATGTTGTACGCAGTGGGCGGTGGAGCCGTACTCTCTGGCTCTCTCCAGGTCTCCAGCCACCTTCCGGTCCCTTGACTTAACGGAGAAGTGAAGCGTTGCTGACCCGGGACAACACAGGTTCAGGTTGACAAAGCTGCATATGGACCATATGATGTGGTCCCTGGGTGGTGGCCGGTCGTGTTGAACCAGCGGCAATACGCTTTGGTCGGCATGGCGCTCGTTCTTCTTCCCTTGCATTTGGATGAACGCCGGCTGGTATGGCGGGGGCTCCATGTCAGTGTCTTTGGTGTTGCATTCACACGGTGGTGTGGCTGTAATCAAGGTGTGCTTTGGGTGGATGGTTAGGACTCTCTGCGCAGATGGACCTGCGTTTGGGAGGTCGCTCTGCTCGGCTGTAGGACTCTCTGCGCAGATGGACCTGCGTTTGGGAGGTCACTCTGCTCGGCTGTAGGACTCTCTGCGCAGATGGACCTGCGTTTGGGAGGTCACTCTGCTCGGCTGTAGGACTCTCTGCACAGATGGACCTGCGTTTGGGAGGTCGCTCTGCTCGGCTGCACCTGCGGTTGCGGTGATGATGGGGATGCAGGAGGTTGTGACGGGGGCCGAGCAGGGGTGGGTGTCCCGTTGATGCCGGCATATCAGGAGTACGCTCCGGCTACCTTTCTATGATCGGCGTGGTGGACATTCTGGGTTAGAGGATGGTAAGGCCGGGGTGTGCAAAGGGTATGACATAGGGGACGTGCCTGGGGATGTTATGCATTGGTGGTTCAGTGGTAGGAATTCTCGCCTGCCACGGTTGTATGTATGTGTGTGCAGTTTTTCCATAGTGGGTTGGTTCTAGTTCAGGTTTAGGCGAACATGGTGTGTATTTTTTTCATTTGGACAGGGTGCCGGCTCCCAACTCCCCCACTGTGGTCACAGGGGGTTGGGGGTGCATTTGGGAACTGGTGTAGGCTTTGTGCCATATTGTGTGTGGATCCTTACGGTAGAGGTGTTTGTTGTTATAAATGTGAATCTGAGGTGCTGTGTGGACGCTGGCCGGGTTTGGGTGCAGCAGTGGTTGAAGGTTGTGTGAATTTTGAATATCCTTGTGGGGAGCCCGGGGATTCTCTTTCAGGTTGCAAACTGGGAGGGGATGTCTTGGGCTGCGGATGGCAGGCCGGTGGGATATCATTGGTCTGCGGGGATTTCAATGGGAGTAGTGTCCGCGCCTGTGACTTATAAGACAGGTAGTGGGACGCTACGCCAAGCACAGGGTTTCAGTGATATGAGTTACTGAAGATTTATTTTTTTCCTCGTGAGATGATGGCGGTTGACGTTTAACACCTAAGGTTTGGTGTTAAAAAGGGGGAATGGATATTAATTATGAGTAATTATGTGAATAATGTGATGTAAAATGCGATGTAAGATAGGAATACATATTAGACTTTCTTAGAATAAAGAATAAATACAGCAACACATAGAAGCGAATGTAAGAATTAAATCTACACATAGTCATTAAACGGTCAGTGGAATTTAGAATGTTTTATGAGATTAATATGACAAATTCATTAAGGCGAAGAAGAAATTTTAATCAACTAAATTACAATATCCATCACAAATGTTTAGAAATGATAGGTTGTAAAACTAATTCTGATTGTCCTAAAGGAGGACCAACCATACCGGAACAGAAGTGGAGATTGATGCAAAATTGTGTTCCTCAGAGATTCGTGTGAAGCGGTTACACGACAAAGAGATTGGAACATCCCGTTTGCCAATTGGACAAAGGACAAAACGCAGCTAAGGCTGTGTCATTATGATTCAAATAAATTTCACTAACTCTCTCAAAAAGTGATATTAGTATAAAGATGTCCAACATTTCCATGCTTAAAGATAATGATGGATTGTGAAGGGAAATACCACTGCTAATTAAATGTATGTTTTTTTTTCTTTCTTTCTCCACAGTTGCTCGGAGGCAGACAGAGGCAGTTCCTACGATTCCAACTCCAACTGGGGAAAATTGGCTATTGTAGCCGGGGTATAGTATAATAAGCGTCTTGTCAATTCCTGTCTGCACCGGTAAAATCTGACAGTGTGAGTGAAGTTTAACTCAAGTTTGTAAAAATAGTTTAAAACACAGAGAAACTTGTTTTTCCAAACGGTAATAATATGAGTGGGTGAACGCGTGTGAATGTTAAGTATAGAAGCAAATTCACCAACTTTGATAGGAGCAATTAGAAGCGAAAATAAGATAACAAAAACAAGGGTTGACAATAAGTCTATTTCAATAACCTGTAGTATAACAAATAGAAGCAATATAGAAATGGCCAACAATAGTCAGGCCAATAGTGGGACAATGCCAATAACCTCTGCAGACACTTCACTGACCGAATTGAGCAGTGACATTGACCTGATTGATTTGAATATGACTGATTCCCCTCATGTGACGAGCGGGTCAGAAGGACTTGGAATGTTAAATTTGCCTCCAACACAGGGGGGTCCTGCGCAAGAACAGCAACAAATTCCGAGTGGATTACCCTGGCAGTCACGGGGACAAAGTGGAAACCGAAGAAGTGGAGCGAATGGATCCAGGCCTCAGCGAGGGTCGATAGAGTGCTGAGCGTGCGGAAATTCCGGACATATGTCTAGGGACTGTGACCAGGAATATCAACCCAGAGGAGGAGAGTATCGTCCACAAGCCAGAGGAAGCGGTCCTCGATGGAATAACAGAAGAAGAGGCGGCTATGGGCAAAACCAGGGTCAGTATCAAGAACAGTGTCCACAGCCCACAAGCTCCCCCTGTCCAGAACCCCCCCAGCACCAGAGCCAAGATGAGAGGCGGGGCCCAGAGATGGGAAGTCAGACCGCCAGCGCTGAGATGGAGGAAGAGGGGCCAACCTACAGACAACAGCTACAACAGAGAGCGTTTGTAGAAGCGTTTGAACGACATGAGGCAGTTCATCGAGACCTGATGAGGACACAGCGGGCGATTGGTCAAGCCGCGCACGAGACGCAGAGACTGGAGCGAGAACTGGCTAAAAAGAATGTACTGCTGAGTGGTACAGTTTATGATGTCATGCTTCGGGCGGCAGAACTAGGCCGCCGTGATCAAGGAATGCCCTGTGCTCCGTTGCCCGGACAGGGAACTGGGCCGCAACAGGGTAAACAGAACCGCAGGAGGGGTGAGTTTCCAGGCCCCTCCCAACAACAGGCTCAAAGGACAGCGGCTGAAAGGAACAGGTATGTGTCTTTCTTTCCCATGCAGCAGGACATGCCAGGAAAAGACCAAAGAGGTGTGAATCTAGATTGCTGGTTTTGTGGTGAATTTGGTCACATGGCCAGATCCTGTGGCAAAGGGGGGCGAGCCCAAAGATGGACTGTCAGAGGAAAAAGCCATGGAGGTAATGGCAGAGAGCAAGGACAGACTCTGGGGCCGACGAATCCAGGGCCATTCGATTACAGGCGGGAGGCCCACAGGGCCCCACAACCGAGGGAACCAGGACAGGTTTGCTGGACCTGTGGACTGATAGGTCATTATCAAAGGTCATGTCTGCAGAGGCCACCGGCAGAATAGACAAATATAGATAGGTATTAAAAATAAGAATAAATTGAATAAAAAATGCTACTGACTAGAATAAAAAATAGAAAAGAAGATATATAGATAGGTTAGATGATTAGATTATGTGTGCAAGTTACTAAAATGGATGTGTGACTAACGTGGGGAAGTGGAATATGAAGTAACTGGAAGTTGCATGAGCTAATTATACTAACAACAAAAGGGTAGTTGAACAGATTTTTGGAACATTTAATCTTTGGAAAGAGTAATGATGTGGTACTACTTCAGTTAGTGGCCAGTAGTAGTTATCCATGCTTGATCAGTAATCAGATTGGTCAAAGGGTGGACTGCACGATTAAGAAATTAAGAAGATGATATTGATAGACGGACATTAACAATCATAAATAATAGATATAGGAGTTTATTTATTTTTATTTTTATTTCCTAGTTTTTTACAAGCTATTTCTGCCTCAGGCCGGAAGTTTTAATTTTGTTTCTTAGGGGTGTGTTGAAAAACGACACTCACATTTTTCGTTTATTATTTTCATTTGTTGTTTTGGCAATTTTTTTTCTTTGTTTTTGTTTCTTTTCTCTATTTTTTTCTTAGGACCTGACGGGCTGGGAGTGATCTCTCACCGGTCAGGGTAGGAGGATGGTGGCGACATAGCAGGACTGGTAGGACATGTCTATGTAATGGACTGAGAACAGGGTGAATGGACTAGAGCTGGTTCATGATTTTGTTCTCCGCTCATTAAGAATCCAGATTTAGAATCTGGGGCGTTGTGTCGCGATTGGTGGTAAGTGTTGGAAAAACATGATTCTCTGTACGTACATAAGCTCTGTAGATTTGGGTTGCAATTGACCAAATAGTTTTTGTGTAAGGTGGAGACATGTGCAATTGATAATTGGCTTGTGGGGGACTCTGACGGCTTGTTAGAGGCTGGCAGAGCATGTGAAAGATGTGTGTTTAAGGCGACTGTGGTTTGTTGCCAGGCTATAGGATTTGTTGGCGACGGGGTCTCGTCAGTGCTGGCTGTCTGTACCGAGGAAACTGTCTGGAAACAGAGGTATGATTGTGTAAATAATGATATTCCACACTCAAAGTGGGTGGGGTATATTGTGTTGAACTTGAGACATTGGTCTAGTAATAGTGTACAGCACAAAGTAATGGGGGCCATGTGATTTTTTTTTAATATTAACGATCTAGAAGCCATGAAATATATAGATAAATGATTTGTATTTTTTTTTTTTATTATTTTTTAACCAAACATATAAACAAACATGACAACACACGATAAGATATACAAGCATTAATTGTCAGGGCACATCCAATGAGATCACATTTTAGTTAGTTGTCTTATATAAGATATACCCCTAATACCTGTTATCTAAAAAACCTACACACATATGCTCCAGCTCGAACCCCCCCCCTCCCGGACCCCACCCTGAGAAGTACCTCCACTATCCCTCGCACCTAACCAGACACTACCATTATAAGCTAGCTTTTATTCTCTCCACCACTTCTAACCACATTGACATTTTGGATTCATTGAGACCCAGAATTCTTGCTGTAGATATTTCATGGTAAATTACATCGAGATATGTAAGAAACCAAACTTTACGGCACATTTTTTCCGGTTGAAACCAGCGTGATGCGATCAGCTTTTTAGCTACTGTGATACCCGATAAAACCAATCTCTTTAGCTGTGGATTCACTGCAAACTCAAAAACATCATTCAATAGTAATACCGGGGGGTGTACAGGTATATTCCAAGATACGAGTTTTGATATTTGTTGGGTCACATCTTTCCAGAATGCCTTAACTGGTGAGCAGTCCCAATACATGTATAGATAAATGATTTGGAAAGGAAAAGAAAGTTGTCAAACTCAGAACAGTAACGAGTGTCTGAGGGAGGAAATCAATTGTTGTGATAAAAGTAACCTGCGTTGTCCACCGAAGCGATATATACTCACTGCAGGATACGGATGGGAGATTGGTTTGTCAGCATTCATCAGAGTGTGGTACGAGGAAAACCAAGGACTCCATCGGTACTGTTGATCCAAGACACTGGCTAGTGTCTACCCAGCGATTCCATGGGGAACCATAACACTGCGGGTACCAAGATGATGATGGCGCCGCCCCGTTCGGCTGCCTCTCTGTTCGCTCCGTCGAGACTGTGTTTACTTTTGTTAATATTTATAGTTTTTAGAGTTTTGTGCGTACCAACTGTTGGTGCATTTAATGTATATGACCGTCAGTCACTCATAGACATTGGATTACGGGAAACTTACCAACTGGATTACTCGCTGGATCAGCTTTCCGAACCACATCAATGGCCCGAAGAAATCCTCCGGAGACTAGGACCAGACCCTTTGTTCCCAGAGCCCAGGAAAAGACGTCGAGGAAAGAGGGCTGGGATCCGAAACAGGCTGAGATCCAGACGACACCGTACACCACTTCCCAGTATATTGCTAGCCAATGTACAATCAATAGACAATAAACTGGATGACATCCGAGCAAGGATTCAATATCAAAGAGACGTTAGGGACTGCAATGTCCTTTGCTTCACCGAAACATGGCTAACACCGGAGGTTCCAGATCACGCGATTCAACCAGCGGATCACTTCTTTATCCATAGGAAGGATCGGACACAATCAGAGTCCGGTAAACAACGTGGTGGAGGTATTGCCTTCATGTTTAACAAAAATTGGAGTGATCCAACGAATGTGAAGGAATTATCCAACCACTGCTCCCCAGAACTGGAATATATAACCATCAAGTGTCGTCCTTTCTTCCTCCCGAGGGAGTTAACGGCGATCGTCCTGGTCGGAGTGTATATTCCACCGCAAGCCAACAACAACGCCGCGCTCTCCAGACTCCACGACGAGGTAAATAGTATACAAGCGACGAACGTTAACGCCGCCATTTTAGTACTGGGAGATTTCAATAGCGCCAATCTGAGAAAGGTATTGCCTGATTTCTACCAGCATGTGACTTGCAACACCAGAGGCGGTAACATCCTAGATCACTGTTACACGCAATTTAAAGGTGGCTACAAGGCTCATTCTGATAGTGGCTTTGGCAAGTCAGATCACGCATCCATTTTCCTTACACCAAAGTACAGACAAAGAATTAAAAGTACTCCCGTAGTCTCGCGAGAGGTGCAGAAATGGGATGTGACGTCAGAGGATACGATCCGGTCAGTGTTTCACAACACAGACTGGATTGTGTTCCGCGACACAGATAACATTAATGCCTACACAGAGACAGTGCTGGACTATGTCTGTACTAGGGTGAAAGAAACAATCCCCACTACCAAAATGAAAGTTTACCCAAACCAAAAACCCTGGGTAGACAAATCCGTCCGTGAAGCTCTGAGAGAGCGCACCAAAGCATACAATGACGGCCTAGTGGCAGGCAACATGAATGACCACAAGGTGGCGCGACACAACGTAAGGAGGACAGTGTCAGAGGCCAAACGGCGCTACAGGGATAAAATTGAACTCCAGTTTGAACAAGCTGACTCTAGAGCTATGTGGCAGGGGCTCAAAACGATGACAGACTACAAAGGCGCCTCCCTCAAACTGAACAGTGACATCTCCTTAGCAAACGACCTCAATACCTTCTATGCGAGGTTTGATGCTGGTAATAACAACACCAGCTCACAAGCCTCGGCAATGGGGGGGGGGGGGGTCGGCTGCTGATGGAGGCGCAGTGTTCAGGGTAACAGAGCATGAGGTGAGGCGGACCTTTAAAAAAGTGAATATCAGGAAGGCAGCAGGTCCGGACGGCATCCCCGGCCGCGTCCTAAAAGTCTGTGCCGACCAACTGGCCCCAGTATTCACTGACATATTTAACCTGTCCTTAGAACAGGCTGTCATCCCCACCTGCCTGAAGAAGTCCACTATTATCCCTGTACCCAAAAAATCCAAGCCTGCTTGCCTCAACGACTACCGCCCTGTAGCTCTCACCTCCATAGCCATGAAGTGCTTTGAGAAGCTAGTAAAGGGCTACATCTGCTCCTCCCTCCCCATCAACATGGACCCCCTGCAATTTGCATACCGCCCCAACAGGTCCACGGAGGACGCCATATCCCATGTGCTGCACACAGCAGCATCACACCTGGACAAGAGGCAGGGGAACTATGTGAGAATGCTATTCATCGACTACAGCTCGGCATTCAATACCATAGTCCCCTCCATACTCATAGCCAAGCTCAGGGACCTGGGCTTGGGCTATGACCTCTGCCAGTGGGTCTTGGACTTCCTGACTGGCAGACCCCAGGTGGTGAGAGCAGGCAACTGCACCTCCTCATCCATCACCCTCAACATAGGGGCCCCCCAGGGCTGTGTTCTGAGTCCCCTCCTCTACTCCCTGTACACACACGACTGTGTGGCTCAGCGGAGTAGCAATACAATCGTCAAATTTGCTGACGACACAGTGGTGGTGGGCCTGATCTCTGCCAACGACGAGAGGGCCTACCTGGAAGAGGTCAAGGTCCTGGCGGGATGGTGCCAGGGAAACAGCCTCTCCCTGAACGTCAGCAAAACAAAGGAGATGATTGTGGACTTCAGGAGGTCGGGGGTCAAGGACTACAGCCCCCTCAGCATCGACGGGGCACCGGTTGAGAGAGTCAACAGCTTCAAGTACCTCGGAGCCTACATATCCGAGGACTTGACATGGACCACACACATTAACAGTGTGGTGAAGAAGGCACGACAACGCCTCTACTTCCTCAGGCGCCTAAGGAAGTTCCAAGTCAGCCAGAAGATCCTTAAGAACTTCTACTCATGTACAATAGAGAGCATCTTGACCGGCAACATCACCTCCTGGTTTGGGAATAGCACTGCAAAAGACCAAAGCAGACTACAAAGAGTGACACGTGCAGCCGAACGCACAATTGGAGGGGGGCTCCCCACCCTCCAGAACATTTACTACAAGCGTTGCAAGGGGAAGGCTAAGAGAATTATTAAGGACTCGAGCCACCCGAACAACTGCCTCTTTGAACTGCTGCCGTCAGGCAAGCGATACAGGAGTCTCAAGGCGAGCACAGAAAGACTCAGAAGTAGCTTCTATCCCCAGGCCATCAGGCTGCTAAACGAACAATGAATGAACACTACACAACAACAACCACCAAACACACATAGCACACACATCCACACGCACACACTCACTTTAAACAAACACACTGTAGCACCCACTACACACACTTTATAGCACACACCCACTTTAAACAAACACACTGTAGCACCCACTCCCCACACTTTATATTTATTGATGAAGGATTGCACTACAACTCGTACACCTTACTGTAAATTGTACCTAAAATTGTACCTCATCCCATTTCTGCTTTGCACTAGATAGTACTGTACATTAGTACACTGCATAGTATTGTGTATTGTATATTATATGGTAACTCAGAACATTGTACATATGCCTATACCGAACAACTGTGACCTCATTTTCTTCTTCTAAATTCATGCTATATTATGTTATTATGTTATTTGATACTATCTTGTCTAGCACAGTCTCTGGAGCGTAACAGTAAGAAGCATTTTGTATGAAAGTATTCTGTACTTCTGTATGACAACTATTAAAGAACTTGAACTTGAAGAGATCCAGGAGAAGCCTAACTCTCAAGCGTTGATAGTTCCGGCCAACGCAGTGACCGAGTCCTGAGGATTCGGAAGGGAACGAGAGACGCCAAACGACAGGCAATCTACGAGGAGAAGGGCTGCAAGGCCTCATCAACTGCTCTGGCTGTCAACAGAAGGGCTGCAAGGCCTTATCAACTGACCGGGTGTCATCGAGCGAGGGGGTTGAGCCCCTATCGCCCCTATCAACGACCAGGCGGAGGGTGGAGAGAATCAAAACCTCTTCCACTATTACGAGGGTCGACGGGGGTCGAGCCAACGACGACTGTAGGAGACAACACAACCTCCTCAACAGCCGTGACAGCGCCAGAGGGGAGGTCTCATCACCCCACCAGAGATCGACGCAACTGACATCCGAGGGAAGAGCTCCTGTTTCAACTGAACAGGTCATACAGAAGGGGGTCATGCCCCTATTGAGTGACAGCACGAGGCGACAAGGCCTCGACAGAAGAAGGGGAGGGATCGGAAGTCAAAAGGGTGGCTTTCTGATTCTACCTCCCTGTTTGAAGCCCAGAGATGTTGGTGGCATTTAGAGTGAGATCAACAGTTTTGATCTGCACCATCTCTGAGAAATGAGGAGGGGGGGATAGGTCAATCCAAGTCAGAATTTGACACCCCTAATGGAAACCAGTGGAAATTTATCCTGGTAAGCGAGGTCTGATAAATATCAGAGTGGGATAAAAAGGGTGTCAAAAAATGCACACAGTGAATGAAATTGGACTGAAAATAAAGATGTTTGAGTGGGTATAATTATACATAGGAAAAGGATGTAGAAAAAGTATGTTTTTTCGATTTTTTAGGATCAGAGTGTGGGTTGCAGTATGTATTTTTATCCAAGTATGATTTAAAATGTTTTATTTTTATCCAGGTAGTGGAAAGCAGTAAGCAGAAGTTATGATCTATATTTAGCATATTATACTAGCTAATTGGGGATAGTTAATCTCTATCCGAGTGTGGATTGTCGTAGGATTTGATAAATATAGCTCCTACACATGTTGTGATATGTCCCTAGGAGAAAAGGTTTAAAGCACATAGGATTTGGTCAGAAAACAGCTGTCCCATTCAGTCAACCAAAGGGGGTCAAAAGGGCCAAGTTAGAGACAGCAAAGTATACTAGGAGCAGGATGTAATCAAGGCTGCTCTCAGGATAGGGTGTGTGTGAAGCGACTTGGAATGTGAGCGTGAGACAGTAGGTGGTCAATAAGAACTGTTTACTGAACGTATCTCCCAGGCCTATGACCTATGTTTTCCCCTTGTACAGGCATCTCCCAAGCCTCATCATAAACTGATCAAACCATGGATAACCCCAGCTATTATCAAATCCCTAAATACTAAACGTAGATTGTATAAAAAATATCTTCTCAATCCCACTCCATTTTATCTTGCTCAATTTAGGAACTATAGAAATAAATTAAACCACATTATCAGAGGAGCTAAAAAGCATTACTACAATATGGAATTATCTAAAAACAAAAATAACATGACTCTCTTATGGAGAACAATTAACTCTATCCTCAACAAAAAAAATAAACGTAATCAGTTGCCTAATGAATTTAAGGTTGATGGGGTTATTATCACTGACCCGCAATTAATTGCCAATAACTTTAATAACTTTTTCTCAGAAGTTGGTCCAACACTGGCTGCAAAGATTCCATTTAGTAACCATAGTCCCCTTCAGTTTATGAATCCTCCAATCAATGACAGTTTTAACTTCTTGCCGGTTACAGAGGATGAGGTTCGGGAGATCTTGATCAACCTGGGGGACTCTTCTCCGGGTTATGATGGTATTGGAGGCAGATTACTGATATCCATTCAAGAATCCATTGTGAAGCCATTATGTCATATTTTTAATACATCACTGGAGAAGGGAATCGTCCCACTGGAACTTAAAATAGCTAAGATCATCCCTATTTATAAAGATGATGACCCAGCCGTCTTCAACCATTACAGACCTATATCCATCCTTCCTACCTTGTCAAAAATACTTGAAAAGCTGGTCTATAAAAGATTAATTGAACATCTTAATAAGCACAATATTATTTACACTCACCAGTACGGGTTCAGAAAGAAACATGCAACATATATGGCAATAACACATCTAATTAATGAAATATACAAAGCTAAAGACAGAAAGGAAAACACTATAGGTATTTTTTTAGACTTATCAAAGGCATTTGATACAGTCAATCACAATATCCTCCTGCAGAAGCTCTCACATCTTGGAATAAAAAACAATGCACTGCTATGGTTCACCAGTTACCTTAAAGATAGACGTCAGTCTGTATCCTATAATGGGACAAATTCTCCTTTTCTTCCTTTACTTTGCGGTCTGCCCCAAGGTTCAATTATTGGGCCTTTGTTATTTTTGTTATATATCAATGACCTCCCTAACGTCTCAGACAGGCTGTCGAAAATGTTATTTGCAGATGACACGTGTGTATTCTATTCACATAAAGATCCTGATACCATCATTAGGGTCATAAATGAAGAACTTAACAAACTATCAATTTGGTTTAAATGCAACAAATTATCACTAAACATTAAAAAAACGAATTTCATTTTTTTTGGTCTCAAATCTGTGATTTTTAACTCTTCATCTAAAGTAGTGATCAATGACATCCCCATAGCTAGGGTGTGTTTTACACGATTCCTTGGTGTTCTGCTTGATGAATCCCTATCATGGAAACCTCATATCACAGCCATAACTACAAAAATGGCCAAGAGTATTGGTATTCTTGGAAAAACACGTCACTTGCTGAGCACCGAGGTTGCCACAATGTTATATTACTCTATGGTTTACCCATATATCAACTACTGTAATTTAGTTTGGGGTAGTACGCATCAGACCAAACTTGAGCCCATATACCGTCTGCAGAAACGAGCTCTAAAAATAATCAGCTGTGTACATCGAAGTCATTCTTCTCAGCCTCTATTCCATAAGTTAGGTATCCTCAGTGTTTATCAAGTGAATCATCTTCAGACTGGTTTATTTGTGCATAGTTCTTTAAACAGAGCCCTTCCCCCTTTTTTTCATGACATGTTTGCCCACAATCACCAAATTCATAATTACCCCACACGTAGTTCCTGTTTGCTAAGACCACCCTTTTCACGCACTTCCCAATCTCAGTTTTGTTTGCTCTACCGAGGGTCAAAGTTGTGGAACTCTTTGCCTCCACATATTTTGGAATTTTCTTTTCTGAAATTCAAAAGAGCACTGAAATCTCATCTCCTAGATCACCAATATTTCCCATATGGACTTCCTTTACAAACTGTAGTCTGATGGCTTGATGTATTTTGTTATTGTATTTTCGTTTTATTATATATTCTTACTGTCATTGATTGTTTTCTCTATACCAGAAATCGTATGGCATGGGGTGCCTACTTCGGTGTCTATGTAGGCCTGCTTGTGTGTGTTTGTTTGTTCAGGGGGGGGGGGGGGGGGGATTTTATCTTATATTTTATATTTATCTTGATATAATGTAGTTTTGCTTCCTGGTGAATGCCACATGCAAGCCCCTTGAGGGTTTTTAGGCAATTCTCCTACACATCCCTTGTGGACTATATTGTATTATATATGTAACTGTTTTTATATGTGTAAATAAACAAACAAACAAACAAACAAACAAATAGGAGAAGAATCATTGAAGTATGCAACTGAGCCTTGGTTGAATCAAGTGGGACATATTTTAATGATAACTAAGTATAAACTGTTTGTAGCTATTCAACTTAAGCTAAAAGGAATGATTAAAATGCTATAAAACTAGACTGATGAGAAAAACAGTTATTTTCATCTAGAATCAAATACTTTTTAGACAAAAATATAATGTATGTGTTTAGGGAATTAAGCAGAATTCAACCATGAATGTTCTGAGACTTAATACCAAAATTATTAAGTCTAATTTTAACTAGTAAATATCCATTTTATTTAAACAATGAAAATGAAACGGTTGGACTAAGTCCCACCTACATTGAGATTTGAACTGTGAATGTTGGTGATTGGATGAAACCATTTGTGTGAGGTCACTGATGACCTCACGTTGAGGAGTTTCGGCTCATTGATAAAAGGGGGGTGTGGAAAACACAAAGAAACAGAAGAGAACACACAAACCACCCCCACCAGTGGAAGAGGACGGCAAACGAGAAACAGACGATGAAGAAGCTCTTTTGAAACAGGAAAAGAATCCTTTGTTGTCATCAGACAACAGAGAAAAAACAGATCGACTCTGCCATCGAGGAACCAATGAAGACCATTCTTTTTTATTGTATTTTGATTAGTCTGGTATTGATGACAAACGGCATAGTGTTTGGTACATTAATATTATTGCACAGTATACTCATTTGGACTCAGAGAATTTCTTGTACTTCTTGACTTTGAATTAAAACAGATCTGAGAAAACTTCTCCTCTTCATTCTTCCACTCCGCTGCCGTCCTACAAGACCGTGTTGGTCTTTATAAGTAATAGGGGTTTATCAAACAGACAGAACACAACACAGGGTACTACATACATCTGATTTTTAGAGGCAGAACCAAGAACCCCTATTACTATAGGTGCAAGCATAGTCGTAGTACCCTTGAATGAGTGCTCCTGTTAGAGTATTCAAGGTATTCTTGTTTACCAGAGAGGAGATCCGGTACAGGAATCTAGTTCGTTGGTTGACTTAGTTTTATTACATTCGATCCCATGTTGTCACAGGAAAGATTTTCCTCTAGGATGGAACCAAGGTAGGTAATTTCATCTTTCCTTTTAAGATAAGATAAGATATTCCTTTATTGATCCCCTTGGGGAAATTCAGGCATCATAGCAGCATGGGGGAAGGGGGGGGGGTACAGGTAGTGAAAACAACACAAGCAGTGTAGACAAATAGGTCAATATAATTTACTATCTAACTAACTGAAATATATTTTCACAGTGTCACATAAGGTGCAGTATGCATAAGGTAGTGTTATAATTTACTATCTAACTAACTGAAATATACATTATTCATTATTCACAGTATCACAGTATCCACATAAGGTGCAGTATGCATAAGGTGGTGTTATTGTCCTACTTGGGTTCCTATTAGTTCTAGGTCGATGTCTGGCAGCAGTCCCTGCCCACTGTTGTGGAGCCTGATGGCCACTGGTATGAAGGACTGTCCGAGGCGGTTAGTTGAGTGTCGGGGGGGTATGAGTCTGTGGCTTCCTTGTCACCTTCACCTAATATGTTTTGATCTGGTCAGGTGCGCTGTCACCTGATATGTTTTGATCTGATCAGGTGCGCTGTCACCTAATATGTTTTGATCTGGTCAGGTGCGCTGTCACCTAATATGATTTCATCTGGTCAGGTGCGCTGTCACCTAATATGATTTCATCTCGTCAGGTCCGCTGTCACCTAATGTTAATATGTTTTCATCTGTGTCCACTGACCACTGACACACAGTGGGGGATGTTTTAAAAATATAATTTAATATATAATATAATATAATAATTTGTGCTTCACCTAAAAATTTGGTCAGCAGCCTCCACTGGTACACAGTGTTAGTGATGCTGGCTAAATGAATGAATGTTGTGCCTGAATGTTTGCCGCTAGCTTGTGGCTAGGCTAAGGCACTTCGCCGAAGGTGCACGGCTGAGCTAGTGTCTTTGTGGCTTTCCCGGTTTGTCACGGTGAGATTCATGTGGGGAACTTTGGTGTGTGTGTGCTCTGATTAATGAGAACTGTTGTCTTGTGCCGTTGTGCGGGTTTGTGTCTGAGACGACGGGTGGCTTGTGTGTGTTGCGTGAGATGCAGAAGTAAACATTGCCAGGCATTCTGGTTAATGTAGTCATCGTAGTTCTCCCTCTTTCGCCCACTGTTAAAAGGGACATGACATGCAGGTTTGATTAGTATGTATGAAATGTATAGTGTATGTATATTCAATAGTGGTATTGATGGTGTATTGCTATGTATATTGATATTGATATTAATATGAATTAATTAACTGATTGGTGTTAATATTAATATATAATATATAATATTATGCTTAATTAATGTGTATGCTACTGTGCATTTTGTTCTGTTTCACAGGTTTTTGACCTATGGTAATGCTATGGTAAAGCTATGGTAAAGCTGTGGAAATTATAACCTATGGACAGTCAAACTATGGTAAAGCTATGGTAAGCCTATGGTCAACTGTGGGAATTATAAAAGTTGTATTGTGGAGAAAAACATCTCAACTAGTTTGTTTAAAATAAACAAACTCTAATGACTAACCATTGAGTCATCCATTGTGTGGTGCCTGTCAGCCCTTTCGGAGGGATTCAAATTGAACATTTTTGAAAGATCCGAACACTCACGGACCTCGGTATTACCATTGGAACTCATTCTGAGACCTCAAGAGTGCAATGCCGGCTGAATCGTGCTAGGTGGACAATTGGAATATTCATTTTAGGATACCTCCTAGTAAAGGTAAGGAGGACTACATGACATCAATCCTACTTTGATCCAACTATGATTTCACATCGATTGCAACGATCAACGTATGTAGTATTCAAAACATATGCCGTTGCTGATGATCAGAGCATCAAAAAATGCACACTTAAAAAAACATAATACCTATTATATACCTTTGATTTGGAAATAGTAACACGTCCAGACGAGCAACGCGGACGACTTTAGCAAAATTCACATAACGCAGCTTCCAGGAATTAGCCCGGATCACTCTGAAACTATACAATATTCACCACGGGATAACACGCAAACGTATACATGTTGGACGAGAGATAGTGACTGTCAAATGAGCCACAGTATTGTCTCCATAGCTAGAATATAGATATAGCTCTGCAAACATCATGACGCACAGTGAAAATACCTATCTTTTAGCGTGGCCCATTGACTACAGGATGAGGATAATAGCTGGTGCTGAATGAGTTAAGGCTCGCTGCAGAGGAGTGTTTTGGCACCGGCATGATGGAGGGGGTTTTGAATCACGAGGGAACAACTGCCTGGGCTTGTGACAGGTCGAAGATGTCAGTTAGGACCTCAGTCAGCTGTTAAGCGCAGTCCCTGAGCACACAGCCGGGGATGCCATCAGGGCCAGCAGACTTAAGGCGCTGATATACTCGAAAACTGACACGTACAGAGCAGACACGGCTGCGGCTCTGTTTATAGTAAATGATTGGTGTCTGTAAGTGTACGTGATCCACACATGCGCACTAGGATCACACTCCAGGCCAGTGATCCACACATAGGCTCACAGTCCGTGCAGTCGGTGCGCATATCCATGGGCGTATTCGCGCGGTCACAAAATCTGGGAGGCACACGGACACACCTGTGCGGATGTCCTCGCTGACAAGAGCAGTGATGAAATGTATGACATTTACGTCACGCATACCCACGCGCACCCGCGGAAACTATAATTTGTCCTTTACAGTATGTGCATTAGTCCTGCTCAGTGCACCACACAGTTTTATTCAGGTGTACCAATGTTAACCACACTAATAAACTAAGGTTCTAATGTACTTTACATGTGAAAAGAAGTCACAAACCAAGTTTAAGGGGCACTTCACAGAAAAGCAAGAACAATTTATTTTGCACATAATCTCACATAATCCTAAGGCTATATAAACTGTTTTGCACACATTTGTTTAGTTTGACCGTTAATGAGTTTGAATATCTCCTCCCGTGATGTCATCAGAGGACACTGAATCCTTGTGTTGTGTTAATTACAGCTCAATGAAATGATGTAGAATTTGTATATATATATATATATATATATATATATATATATATATATATATTAGCACAACACAAGGATTCAGTGTCCTCTGATGACATCACCGGAGGCCATATAATTTTTTAAAGAGGTTTAAAAGAAGATACAGATCTGGCCAGCCCAATAAATCACTAAACCACACCTGGCAGGTTACATAAGATGGGATCTTTGTAAAGAAGAAGACGTCTTAAACTTTTCATGAGTAATAGGAGGGGGAATGGAGAGACAGAGCTGAAGAGGACAGGAGAGAGGAAGAATAATGGGGATCAGTGAGGGCGAAGAGAGGAGGAGACAGATGGACATCGGGCTCGCTGAGGAGGAAGGACAGTGGGTGTGTGGAAGGTGTATATCTGTCTTAAAGGACAGACAATGGGTGTCTGGAGCCCATATAAAACACCCACGCCTGCTGCAGCTCAGGGCAGAAAGACCAGGCTGTATTTCAGTCTGTAGTGTGTGTGCATGGTGTGTGCGTGTGCTTGCATGCACACAGGTCTATTATGTTCAGTTGTGCGTACTGTATGTGTGTGTCAGTGGCGGCTGCTGACCAAATTTTTTGGTGAAGCACAAATTATTATATTATATATTAAATTATATTTTTAAAACATCCCCCACTGTGTGTGTCAGTGGTCAGTGGACACAGATGAAAACATATTACATATTCGGTGACGGCGCACCTGACCAGACACAGATGCAAAAAATGACATATTCGGTGACGGCACACCTGACCAGACAGATGAAAACCTATTAGGTGACGCGTGACGGCAAAAACATATTAGGTGACGCGTGACGGCACACCTAACCAGACACAGATCAAAACATATTAGGTGACAGCTCACCTGACCAGATCAAAACATATTAGGTGACAGCTCACCTGACCAGATCAAAACATATTAGGTGACAGCGCACCTGACCAGATCAAAACATATTAGGTGACAGCACACCTGACCAGATCAAAACATATTAGGTGACAACGCACCCGATCAGTTCAAAACATATTAGGTGACAGTGCACCTGACCAGATCAAAACATATTAGGTGACAGCCCACCTGATCAGATCAAAACATATTAGGTGACAGCGCACCTGACCAGATCAAAACATATTAGGTGAAGGTGACAAGGAAGCCACAGACTCATACCCCCCCGACACTCAACTAACCGCCTCGGACAGTCCTTCATACCAGTGGCCATCAGGCTCCACAACAGTGGGCAGGGACTGCTGCCAGACATCGACCTAGAACTAATAGGAAACCAAGTAGGACAATAACACTACCTTATGCATACTGCACCTTATGTGGATACTGTGATACTGTGAATAATGAATAATGTATATTTCAGTTAGTTAGATAGTAAATTATAACACTACCTTATGCATACTGCACCTTATGTGACACTGTGAATACTGTGAATATATATTTCAGTTAGTTAGATAGTAAATTATATTGACCTATTTGTTTACACTGCTTGTGTTGTTTTCACTACCTGTACCCCCTCCCCCTTCCCCCATGCTGATATGATGCCTGAATTTCCCCAAGGGGATCAATAAATGAATATCTTATCTTAAAAGAAAAGAAAAGATGAAATTACCTACCTGGGTTCCATCCTAGAGGCAAATCTTTCCTGTGACAAAATGGGATCCAATGTAATAAAACTAAGTCAACCAACAAACTAGATTCCTGTACCGGATATCCTCTCTGGTAAACAAGAATACCTTGAAGACTCTAACAGGAGCACTCATTCAAGGGTACTATGACTATGCTTGCACCTCATGGTACCAAAGCACCTCAAAGGCACTAAAAACAAGAATACAAACATCACAAAACAAACTGGTCAGACTACTGCTTGACCTTACTAAAACCCACCTCACCCCTGCCCACTTTGACAACCTAGGATGGCTTTGAGTAGACGACAGGGTACAACAACTTGCAATGGGCCTGGTCTACAAGATACACTACACCACTAAGATACCCATGTGCATGTTGAAATACTTCCCAAAGGTCAGTTAATACCACGACCACAACACCAGAGGGAGTTCCACAAATCATGTTCAACCCAGATAAAATCATTTAAAAAGTTTAAAAAAAAATAAAAAATTTTAACTTTTTTTTTAAATAAAAGAAAAACCGTCATAACTTAGAAATGAGATTGCATAGGTCTATGAATCGATATTGCAATTCTGTTTCGATTAATTGCCCAGCCCTACTGTGTACAGTAAGTTAGCTTGGTGATCATCATTGTGATGTAATATAAGCTAAGCTAAAAGGTAGCTAACAAATTGGCTAGCTAGTAGCTACTGTTAGCATACAAGCTTTTACAAACACTGTACTTACTTTTTCATCCACTTTTTCAAGTCCTCTCCATGTTGCTGATTTATACTTCGGTCCTTAGTGCAAAGTTTAATTTAGCCTACAGTGCTACTCCCACAGTAATGTTACTGACTGGACTCTCCAACCCTCTCAGAGCAGGAAATAGGAAATAGGAAATGGTGTTCTCTGATTGGTGTAAAAAAAACTGTCAGAACTGTCAATCATTCAAGCCCCATTAAAATGTATGAGTGAGGTTTAGTTTCACTACCCGCCTTTTGTAAACTCAAATACCCTATTTTGATTGGATAATTATATTCTTAAGCCCAACCTGTGCAGTGTGTGTGCACCTATTTTAGCACTGAGTGATTGACATCTGGCCATTACTGCAGTTATGGGATCAGGCCAGATCAGAGAGCTTAGAGCTGTCACTTGGACATTTTTGAAGAAAAAACAAATTCACTGGCATTGTTTTTTTCACATAGGAAAACATTTCTAATAAAAAAAAAATATATATATATAATATTTTTTTCTGTATATTACTCGTTCTGTATATTACTAGTGAAGCACTGCTTCACTAGTAATAATAATAATAACTTTATTTGTATAGCACTTTTCATACAGAGGTTGCAGTTCAAAGTGCTTCACAACAGTAAAAAATAGGCATAAGCGGGACAGGTAGCAAGGTATGGCAAATCACAGTGTTTCACATTAGGATCTAGCATCCCAATAGGCTCTCCGCTTACAGTTTTCAGTAACACAAATAATAAAAATTGTTTAAAATGATTCAGTTTAAAAATAGTCTAAAAATTATAAAATAGAACAGACATAAAAAATACAGGCATGAGCGAGCATAGCAAGGTATGGTAAATCACAGTGTTTCACATTAGGATCTAGCATCCTAATAGGCTCTCTATTCAGTAATACAAATAATTACAGTGTTTCAGTAAGAAGTAAAAAGTGCAATAACCGACCCATGAATTTGATAGGCAGGGTATGGTAAATCACAGTGTTTCACATTAGGATCTAGCATCCTAATAGGCTCTCTATTCAGTAATATAAATAATAAAGTAGTTTAAAATGATTAAGTTTAAAAATAGTCTAAAAATTATAAAATAGAACGGACATACAACAACAGTAAAAAATGTAAAAATAGTTTAAAATGATTCAGTTTAAAAATAGTCATCAGTAAGAAGTAAAAAGTGTGATAACCGACACATGAATTTGATAGGCAGTGTAAAATAAGATAAAATTAGCAAAAAATTATAAAATAGAACGGACATAAAAAATACAGGCATGAGCGAGCATAGCAAGATATGGCAAATCACAGTGTTTCACATTAGGATCTAGCATCCTAATAGGCTCTCTATTCAGTAATACAAATAATCAGAGTGTTTCACATTTGGATCTAGCAAATAATAAAAATAGTTTAAAATGATTCAGTTTAAAAATAGTCATCAGTAAGAAGTAAAAAGTGCAATAACCGACACATGAATTTGATAGGCAGTGTATAAGAGTAGGCAGGGTAAGAATAGTGCAGGTAAATACAAGTTGTGTCAGGATATCCCTGATGTTTCCTCTTGCCACTAGGTGGTAGCAGATATCTATCAGTGAAATGCCTGAGCAAAAAGATAGGTTTTAAGCTGTCTTTTAAAGATGTCTAGCGAGTTGGCTTCCCTGATGTTTTGGGGTAGTTTGTTCCATAGTTTTGGGGCATAGTTGATAAAGGCTGCATTACCGATCCTCTTTTGACTGCTTCTGGGAGCCTCTAGTAGTCCAGCAGCTGATGATCGCAGTGTTCTTGCTGGTGTGTAATTTATTAGAGTGTTGGCGATGTAGCTAGGTCCCTGTCCATTTAGAGCTTTGTATGTAAGGAGAAGGACCTTAAAGTCAATTCTAAATGTTACAGGAAGCCAGTGTAAAGCAGCTAAGACTGGGCTAATGTGCTCTCTCCTTTTGGTTCTAGTTAGCAGTCATGCAATAACCTCCACTGGTGTGTGTGGGGGCAGCGGTGAAGATGAAGTGTGGTGTGTGTTTTACAGGGGGACGAGGAGGTATATTTTATGGGGAGACAGATTAATGGGTCTTAATGGAGGAAGTGTGATCAAAGTTAGACGGGTGGTGTGTTAACTGCTTAACAAGTGTGAAATGCAACGCTCCTCTGCTCCCTCTGCTCAGCTCTTTCTCTCCTCTTCCCAGAAGCTGACAGGTAAATTGTCTCTGTCACACTCATCTCTTTAATTAGTTTGTGTGTGTGTGTGTGTGTGTGTGTGTGTGTGTGTGTGTGTGTGTGTGTGTGTGTGTGTGTGTGTGTGTGTGTGTGTGTGTGTGTGTGTGTGTGTGTGTGTGTGTGTGTGTGTGTGTGTGGGGGTGTGAGTGTGTGTGTGTGTGTGTGTGTGTGTGTTTGTGTGTGTGTGTGTGTGTGTGTGTGTGTACACTGTGCATGCAGTGGTGTATAAAGTACTTGAAAGTGAAAGTCTTGAGTAAAAGTAAAGTTATCTTACTTGAAAAAAAGCTCTGTATGATGGCATGTACAATAATGTATACCATATATATATATTTATTAAATGGCGTTTTAACATTCGCCGAAATGCTTGATTGTGATTGGTCAATAGCCCCTGACAGCAGTGAATTATTTTTCGATAACCACCGGTGATTATTGTTTTTCGCAGCTGGAGAAATCAAGCCCACTGACACACACTGTTTCAATGCAATCAGACACACCTGCCGGCTGCCGGCGATAATAATAATCACTTTATTTGGGCTGACAGAGCCACAGAACAACTGCGTCTGCATTTGATCTCGTCTTGTCGATGGTGTAAAATGAATTAGGTATATTGTTAGTAAGTTAGCCATGTAATAAGCGGGATAATGTATAGCTATACTCGGTCATTGTCGCAAAATAATTGACCTTCACTGATGTTTCACGTCGTACACAGAAACACAAAAAAATATAGGCAAAAAACACAAAATAGTCGCTAAGGGGGCAGAAGAGTTAAGGCGAGACAGCACCCCCAAAATTGCCTTTTTGCTTTTTTTTTACGATATTGAGATTTTGTTATATTTTGCTTCCTAAACATGTCTTCTATGAAACTAGTGACAATAAAATGTCAATAACACACATTTAGTAGTTTATTTGACTTCATTTTGCCTGATTGCATCCATAAATGTGCACATATTTAATGGGGAAAGTGCCTCATTTGCATATATAAACAAATGTCAAGATAGACCGTGCTCTCAAAATCCGACACTGGGTGCTGAAATCCCATTAAGTGATATATAAAAAAGAAGCAGTGAAGCTGGACCAGCACTCTCAGGTTCAAGTATTTAATGGCAGCCTGAAACAAACATGTTTCGGAATTCTTATTCCTTCGTCAGTGTTATACCTAGCTTGCAAAAACTTGCAATATATTTTTTCTTAGTTTATATGTACATAACAAACTGGGAAAGTCTCATATTGATATCTATTCAAATTATTTGTTTGCCTATTAGAGGGTACTACACTGTTACACTGTTTGTAGCCTGTGTGTAGTTCTGTTCAGTTCAATAACATCATACTAATGGTTTGATTGGGTGTTGTGTTTCTAAATAGCTGTTTCATGTATGGCATTTTACAATACAAAACTTTTAGGTCGTTTTCTGAAAAACTAGTTTTTATGCATTTTACTTATACATAAAGAGTTGGAACTCCATTTCCCTAGTACCTACACACACCAAACTTTCCACATTTCTTCCCATCCTTCCCATTCCCATCCCATCCCATCCTATGCTTCTTTCTATAGAAAGGTTTGTTCATATCATTCATAGCCGGGTTTATAGTACATTTTATACCAAAACTAGGCGAAAAATCGTATATTTCCTGATGTATGGGCTGATAAGAGGACATAGCCTCTTTCAAGTCTTTCTATACAAAGTTTCGTTTTGAATGTATCATCAAAATGAAACCAAGTTTTTGAATCTGGCATTATCCATTTTGGTGATGCGAGTCTTGGCGATACATGCACATATGTGCATATTTAATGGTGGAAGTGCCTGATTTGCATATATAAACATAGAATTCAGAAAACTTGTAATATATTTTTTCTTCATTTATATGTACATAACAAACTGGGAAAGTTTCATAGTGATATCTATTCAAGTATTTTTTTCGCCTATTAGGGGGGCGTCTACAGTGGCGGTTGGAATGCCCCACGGGCCCCGAGGCGAGATTGACAGCTCGGGCCCCCCCCCCCCCCCGATATTTATTGTATTATTAAATTTTTTATTTTTTTTTCCAACATGAAACAAAACATATCACAATACAATAATAATACGTCAAATGTATATACTCTCTTTTCTGGACTCTTTTCGTATCACAAACAGTACTGTATTTGCAAATCTGGTATGTCATGTATAGATGTAGCACTACTGTCTATCTGTATGTCATTATGTTATAATGAATTGAAAATGGGGGACCCTGATGTAAACAAGACGAAAGTGTTTCTCTGGTCTGCATCCCCTTAACAATTGTATGTATTGAGCTGTACTGTATTGTACCCATTCTGCAATCTGTTAAATAAAGTTTTCATTCATTCACCATGACATGTTTAGGTATTTGGCCAGATCCAGCTTGTCTGTGATGAGAGTGTTTTCTGTCTTTATGATTGACTATCATCATTAGATATTTCAGTTTCGTTATTACAGTAGCTGGCTAACAGTACTAACTGGCTAACAGTACTAACTGGCTAACAGTACGTTAGTTGACTAATACCAGAGTCAGAATTGGGTAATAGGCAGACTACTGGCAGTGATGCGACCTATGTTACCACATAACTTTTGTCATCTCTGGTACTATGCAGTGCACTATGCAAAACGGCAAAGAGATAGGTAATGTTCGTTAAGTGCCAAATTACCATCATCATGATACACCCTGCCTCACATAATTCACAAAGTGTTCACGTGCGCCACCCATGTGGTAACCTAGAAATACCATAGATTGTGGCTAGGTGGTAACGTATATGTTTTCTATGATCACTATGAATTGAAAATGGGGGACCCTGATGTAAACAAGACAAACGTCTTTCTCTGGTCTGCATCCCCTTAACAATTGTGTGTATTGAGCCGTACTGTATTGTACCCATTCTGCAATCTGTTAAATAAAGTTTTCATTCATTCACATTACGTTAGTTAGCATCCAAGCTACCGTGATAACGTTAGTAGTTAGCTTACCTGCAATAATGTTGTCATCGTCCTGGACAGATAAGACTTGTTAAATCATAATATATCCACACTTTGTGCTGGTCCTCGGTAAATGTCCCCTTTAGCTGCTCAGCGTCGTCGGATTTTAATACACCATGGTAGCGGTGGTGATGTTTCAGGTGACTTATTATGTTGGACATAGCTTGTTGCCCAGCAACATTAGCAAGCGATATTTTTCTCTGATGTCGCGTTCACGTTACGTGGGAAGAAGCGGAAGAACCAGAGGACATCTCGTTGCTACAACTAGGAAGCCTTCACGCATTGACTCGATCAAAACGCCCACATCCATACTTCCGCAATTCGTGACGCGAAGTGGGAGATATCGGGGTCTATAAAAAATGAAATCCCATATGTCCTAGTAGGAATTACAACTAGGAGGCTGACGTGAATGGTTTTTCCCAGTCGGAAGCTGGTTCTTCCGATTCTTCCCACGTAACGTGAACGCGACATCAGAGAAAAATATCGCTTCCCACCTCCGCGCTGCTTGTGAGACTTACGTGGCTACGTCACAGCCAAGGAAAGGGAGCGCTGGATTTGTGCAAAACGCCCTGTTCCTAAACCACACGCTATCAGTCGTACTCGTACCACAGTACTGGCAAAACGGGAGGAGCCTAGAATCAAAACAAACGCACCAGTCCCAGTTGCCGTTACCAGTTACCGTTCGATCCAGTCCCACACGCGAACGGCAACTCCATTCAGTCCCGGGCCTGGGCCCGGGCCCCCCTCCCGCCAGACGGTGGGCGGGCCCTAAGGCAGCTGCCTCTGCAGCCGCGCCTATAGCTCCGCCCCTGGGCGTCTATGCCTTCTACAACGGTGCTCGGTTTCCGGGTTCCTCTGATTGGCCACGACGCCCACGTGACCCTACGCTAGCACGCCCCCTTCCTGCCGCGCCGCGCTCGCCAGCTTCCTCAAGCGCCAAGCTCCTGCCGCGCCGCGCTCCCTCAGCTTCCTCAATTTATAACGAATCATTCAAAAAATATACCGTTAACTGGAATATGTTGTTTCTTTACACATATGTTGGATTATGTAATTGGCAAATTAACCGGTGGCCACAACAACACACAGTACTGGTGGTGGTGGAGGACCGGGGGGCTTCGCGTCTCGGCGCGGCAGGGGGAGAGGAGGCAGCCGGGGAGGCGGCCGGGGAAGCGGCCGGGGAGGTCGAGGGGGAAGACGGACGCCTGTCTGCAAGAAAGTGGTCTACAACGACCACGAGAGTGAAGAGGAGGAGGACGACGCGGTCAGCTTGCGATCAGAGGAGGACGAGTACTGTGTGTTGTTGTGGCCACCGGTTAATTCGCGATTTTTTATTGGAAACAACAACACAACAACACACAGTACTCGTCCTCCTCTGATTGCAAGCTGACCGCGTCCTCCTCCTCCTCTTCACTCTCGTGGTCGTCGTAGACCACTTTCATGACAAACCAATTACATAATCCAACATATGTGTAAAGAAACAACATATTCCAGTTAACGGTATATTTTTGTAATGATTTGTTATAAATTGAGGAAGCTGAGGGAGCGCGGCGCGGCGCGGCAGGAGCTTGGCGCTTGAGGAAGCTGGCGAGCGCGGCGGGCCGGAAGGGGGCGTGCTAGTGTAGCGTCACGTGGGCGTCAGGGGCGGATTTAGGATTGTAGGAGATCCGGGGCTTAGCCCAGACGGATTTTTTTTACTTCGACACCACAAACTTTAATTTATACCACCACCTTAAAGCGGACAAAAGGCACTAGAGAACACTTAAATTCACACCCTTTAATTAATGAAGCAAACTATAATAATTTATTATAATAATAATAATAATAATAATAATAATAATAATAATAATAATAATAATAATAATAATAATAATAATAATAATAATAATAATAATAATAATAATAATAATAATAATAATACACTGTGTTTGTATAGCACCTTTCATACAAGAATTGCAGCTCAAAGTGCTTCACAGCAGTACAAAAAGACAGGCATAAAATGAGCACAACATTGGCAGATCAAGAGCAATGCATAAAGTGCAGACATAAAGCATAAAATAGATAGCAGTAAAATAGACAAAGTCAAGGTAAGACATAGAACATTAAATCACATCGTTTTTCATATTAGGATCTAAGATCTAGGGTTAACTCGCCGAGCGTTGAGCGCCAGGACCCCCGAAAACCAGAGTATAGTCG
This sequence comes from Notolepis coatsorum, assembly GCF_963971535.1. NCBI lineage: Eukaryota > Metazoa > Chordata > Actinopteri > Aulopiformes > Paralepididae > Notolepis > Notolepis coatsorum. Next base: position 45,838,908 of record NC_140173.1, read on the forward strand.
GGTTTTTTATAATGCAGGACCTGCTCAGAGGTCTTTAATTGGCATTGGCTATTATCCACAACACACACACACCGGAACACACACGCATGCATTGTCTGTAGGATCGCTGATGCGATTAGTCTCTGCGATTAACCCATCCCGTCGTCCTTCCCCCCAAGGGCAGCCGGGAGCAGACAGGCGTCAACGTGAGCCGCGCCAGGGGACCAATCCAAGTGCTCCTGTCCGTCTTCGTCAAAGACGCCACAGCGTTAGCGATCTGTTGTTGTGCATGTTTTTCCATTGGGTTTATCTTATCGGGGGGGAAACCCTTGCGAGCACGGGGAGAACATGCAAACTCCACACAGAAAGGCCTGGGAGATACCCCACCTGGGTACCTGGCATCATGGAAACCTGGTCCCCAAGCGGGAATCGAACCCTGGACCTTCTTGCTGTGAGGCGACAGTGTTAACCACTACACCACCGTGCCGGTTTTCATCGTTGTTTCTTTTATTTGATATTTCCATTCATAAAGACATGCCGGCAGCCTGTGTTATCACTGGGGATGGGTCTGAGATCTCAAAAGTCCAATACTAACACCTTGCGGCCGCTATTGCACTCCATTTGAAACGATGTGGCTTGGTGTCTGTCATTTTGGAAATGACACCAGACCACCCTGAAACTACACTCATATTCACGGCGGTATAAAACGGAAATGTATGGATGGAAAAATGATCTGTTTTTTGCATCTTGACCGGAAGAAACTCAATGACAATCGACTATATTATTAGATCCATAGCTATAATATATAATATAGCTTTAGGCCTGCAAACACAGCCACGTATCCCCATATTTAAAGGCGCTGGCCTTTCAACAGTAACAGTAAACAGCGCCATCTGGCTCTGAAAGTGTTAATATGTGTCTTTGTTTACGGTTTGATTATCACTGATACAAAGTAAAATAGTGCAGTGCAACAAAATAGTTAGTAAAATAGAATAAAATAATGCAATATTGCATTGCAATAAAATAGTTATCATCGTATTTTTTCGGGAGGCCGGTAAGGAGTGCATTACAGTTGTCGAGTCGGCTTGAGATAAAGGCATGGATCTGGTTTTCAGCGTCCTTTTGATTTATAAATGGCCGTACTTTAGCTATGTTTCTATAGTGGAAGAATTATGTTTTTGTCAACTTGTTGATTGTGATTTAAAGCTTAGGTCTGAGTCTACCATAACACCAAGACTTAACTCACTCAAATACAGTTAGCAGCTGGATAGACTACAGATGGAAATTAGCTTCTGCTAAATCTGGTGCAAACATATTTTCATGTAACAATGATTAATTGTCAAAAAAAAAATAAAAAAAAATATAGTTTTTTTTATTTTTTATTTTTTTAAATAGATTCGGGGCTTTTCAGAAAACATTCAGGGATTGAGCCCAAGTAGCCAACCCCTAGCCCCACCCCTGATGGGCGTCGTGGCGGAGGAACCCAGAAACCGAGCGCCGTTGTAGAAGGCATAGACGCATTAGGGGGTGCTGTCTCACCTTAATTACAGCATCACAAGATGATGTAGATGAGAAAATAGCAATACCTTGTCTCATAGGGACTGCTGCCATATTATTTAATTTATCTGTAATTAACACAAGGATTCAATGTCCCGATGACATCACCAGTGGCATATTCAAACTCATTGACTCATGTGTATACCGCCAAGAGGCTTTCATTTAGACAGTTCAGATAATCCAATATAATGATGGGGTGGTTATATTCAGATTTAATTTAGTGAGTTATGAGGTGTCCAATGTTGATCATTAAATGTTATTCTTTTATTTTGTAATGATTGACTCCACGAGGAGGGGTCCAAGCAGCGAAGCAAAGGATACATAACAATTAGCATTTTTCAGTGGGTATATGGAAATCCTGGATCTTTCTCAGTGGGTACATGGCGTATACCTGCATATCACGTAGACCAGCGGTTCTCAACAGGGGTTCCGCGGCACACAGGGGTGCGGCGGAGAGCTGCCAGGGGTGCCGCGAGATGCCTGGGAATGTTTCTTTAAAAATATAGAATGACAACAGTCTTATTTTGAAAATCCTGTAGCGGGTCTCATTTCTGCCCAAGCGCAGCTCCAGCTATAATAACTAGGCTCCGACAGCTAGCAACATTCAGGTCATTATGATACTCTTATTTTGAAAATCCGTGGTGTCGTGACTCATATCCGCTCTACAGCACACAGCCAATAGAATGCATCTCCACACAGCAGTAGCGTTCTGCCGTCTCAGTAGTAGCAGTAGCGTCTGTCTGGAACGCGGACATTGCAACAGACTCAGAGCAAGAATAGTGTTTTCGCGACCAAAAACAAATCCCTGCTGTTTTATTCCGCAACGGGTCAAATGCATATAACATGCTTTGCAATCCTTGCCATTCCTTTATGACCACGTCGTGTTTAAGACCGGAATTAACGCGCCGTTAGCATAAGCTAACAACAAGCTAAAGCCCTGTTCAGAGCGACAGAGAATAGCAGAGTGGGGACTTGGAAGGAGGACTGGGAAGGAGGGGGGGGCATTCTCCCTCTCTGTGTGTGCGTTTGAAAAGATATGATGAAGTCAGACGAGTATATTATATTGATAGTCAATGTACTGAGGGTGGACAGACAGATGATGTTGATATTTAAACAAAAAATACAATACATAATAGATGTATGCATGATCATGCAACATAAAACAATTGCAACTAAATAACACAAATACAATAGGCACATTTGTGACTGTTACAAATATAACACGTTTTATACTTGTGCTACAAGATTTTGGCCTGTGCTACAAAACAATCAACCTCTGTAGCACCAGTGCTATGTGCAAAAAAAGTTAACTACAGCCCTGCAACTATTTAACTAAACAAATAGTCTATCTAGTGCTTCATGTGTATACAATAATTGCCTAATCTAATAACATGAACTAAAAAAGAAATCGATCACACGTTTCGTAAAGTTATTATAGAAACTTCACCAACTTAACGTCCGCGGCAGGCGTCATTACTTTTACCAACAGATTTTCCAACGCATTTCCAGAGCAGTCGCATTCGTGTGACATCACGGGTCCTATGTCCGTTATCAAGGAAATGCAAAGCGGCTATCGCAATCGTCGTCGTGATAATAATCACTAAATGCATTCAGTGCTGGATCTAATCAAATGGATTTATCGAGACACGTTATGGAAAGTTCAAGACCGGACCACACAGCTTCTGAAAAGTGCTAATTACACGCTTCCGACGGCGATGGTCTACTTGCAGAACAAGTGAGTGTATCAGCCGCTGTGTTATGATTATTATGATACAAAATGTAAATGAATGAATGAATGAAAACTGTATTTAACAGATAAACAGTAAAAGGCACTCTGCAGGGATGTGATGTCACAATCAATCGTCACCTCACTAGAATAATATTTCCAACGTGAACCGCAAAGCTGAATTTTCACACAAAATGGACAAGTTTTTAACTCGTCCATCGAAACAGGTTACAGTTACCAATACCAATTCAGTACCTTCCAGTACCAATTCGACCGCTGAGATTGCCCCAGTCAAACAGTGCAGCTGCAATGTTGTGTTCTCATGCTAAACCAGACTGTTATTATGTTGTGTTCTCATGCTAAACCAGACTGTTATCATGTTGTGTTCTCATGCTAAACCAGACTGTTATCATGTTGTGTTCTCATGCTAAACCAGACTGTTATCATGTTGTGTTCTCATGCTAAACCAGACTGTTATCATGTTGTGTGATCCTTTTCTGTATTTAAAAAAAAATACATGATTTTCTGTTTGAGAAATGGTCACACTATTGCTATATTTATTTATACATTTAGACCTGAAACGCCTGCTAATAATGCATTATATAGCCTGCATATACACACAAATGTGTTTCCCGGTTTCAATGGGTTAAATAAACGTTATTTTGAGAGCAAGCACTTTTGTCATCATTGTAGCAAAAAAGACAGGACCGGAAAAGTCTTTATCGTATGTAGGGGTGCCCTGGAATATTTTATTGGACACAGGGGTGCCTTGGCAGCAGAAAGGTTGAGAACCCCTGACGTAGACTACACCACTGCCCAATTATTTGAGAAAGCTCAAAGGGCATGGATTTGGTTTTCTGGGGACATAGGGAGAGAGTTTGTTAAATCCAAACCACAAGGCAGCTCTCATCTTTATTGTCTATATTTATTGTAATGTATAATATAACTGATAGGGCATACAGACCAGTGTTAATTTAGTCAACGAAAATGATGACTAAATCCAATCAAATCAAATGTATTTGTAAGGCCCGACAACACACGTTAATGTTCCCATGGGCCGGACACGTCTTCTTTAAACAAGTCAAGAAGAAACATTACAATAAATCAAGAACAAAACAAAAACACCATAAAGTCCAAAATGTTTTAAATAAATCAAATAAATGAATGCAACACTCGCAGACATACCCCACACAAAGGTAAGGAAAAACTCACTAAAACCTAGCAATAGGAAAAAATGCACCACATGCAATGTGGAGGAGAGAAACCTTCGAAGGGCTGTTCAAGGGGGGATCTCCCTTCTTAGATGTCGGTGATAGTAGTGTTGCAATAAAACAGGTGAAACAGTTGGTAAGCATGCACACATATGTGTAATGAAAGTTAACACAGATAAGTGCATGCAATAGCAACTGAACATTTGGAAAGATTGACAATAGAGCTGATGGCGGATCTATTTGAGGCATGGGGGTGGCGCAGAGAGGGTCGCATCCTCCCGGTCATCATCACGGGACGTCCACTCACAGGGAGACGGGACAGGCGTTAGACAGTTTGCGTGATTGTGATGGGCGGACATAGCAATAGATACATGTGGTAAGCATATATGTGAATAGAATAGATATATGTAGTAAGCATATTATGTGAATAGAATAGAAGTACTTAACCCAGCAATGAACTCAACGTCTAAACCACGTTGACAGACCACAGAAAGAAGATGGTAAGAAGCTGATCCATGGCCTCGGTGGTGCACGTAGAACAGTCACTGCAATCTTGGCCAAGACCCCGAGATATCCACCACCTTGGTCAAAACTACGAGACAACCACTCAGGGTTGGGGATAGGGGTTAGAGAGTACCCATGTTTGTAGTGGGCGGAGATGGAGCAATAAATACATGTAATGAGCATATGCATACATGGTGACAGTAGAATCAAAGTATATAAGAAAATTGTGAAATTGAGTAATATATAGAAATACTCCAAGCGTATGTATACAGGGATGAGATACAAGACAATAGCTCAGGGCCATATGCCCCGGGGGGCAGGAGAAACCACTCAGAATTGGTCAGGGCAGAGCAGGTACAGTAAGGTTCAGCGCTGCAGGCCAGACAGAAAGCGGTATGAAGCTGTTCCATGGGACCGGTTGAGACAGAGACAGAGGTTAAAAAGGTTCTCCCATGTCTGCAGAAAAGCAGACATGGGAGCAAATAGACATCCTAACTAAACTAGACAGATTAATCTATGGGTCAGTCTCCGACCAGGTGATATCAGGGTAGGTTGAAGGAGAGAGATAAAAGATGGGTCTTAAGCTGCGATTTAAAAGCTTCGACAGTGCAGGCGCCCCATATGGAAAACACACAGACGGCATCTGTTGACGAGTAGTTATTGTGCTGAAGAGAGAGAGAGCGAGACATTGTCATTGTCTCTCTGAAAGCTGATTTCATCTTGGGCAGCCTGGGTGCGTGAATATTTTAGGCAACTTGTGTTTAGCGTTTCTCTGATTGGCCAATACGCCCATGTGACCACGGCAGCGCGAGAGAGCTGCAGCGCGGAAATAGGCTGTCTATTGCCTCAGGCTGCAGCGCGGAAATAGGCTGTCTATTGCCATTCTCTAAGACAAACTCTAACCTTAACCAGATCCTTAACAGCGCCTAAACTTAACCCTTCTAACCTTAAGCAACTCCGAAACAATGCCTAACCTTAACCAACTCCGAAACAATGCCTAAACTTAACCGGCGAAAGAATGCACGTTAAAAAATATTGCCATTCTCTAAGACAAACTTTAACCTTAACCAGCTCCTTAACAGCGCCTAAACTTAACCCTTCTAACCTTAAGCAACTCCGAAACAATGCCTAACCTTAACCAACTCCGAAACAATGCTTAAAGTTATGCCTAAACTTAACGGCGAAAGAATGCGAATGCACGTTAAAAAAAATAAAAAATAAAAAATTGAAGGGAATCGAACTTGCCAGCAACAGGCCATAGGATCCACAGCAATGCAGCACTGCCAATTGAGCTAGTTCTGGATAGTAAAAAAGGGGGGGATTACTGCTACATAATGGTGCCGCTCCGCTCTGCTGCTGCCGCGTCGCCGCGGGGGCGTGGCTAGACGCAAGTTGGGCATGGTTAGACACAAGTTGGTTGCCTTTAATATTTAGGCAGCCTGCGTACCAGAGAAAGGATTTGTGTGGACTTCAATAGGATCATAGAATAAAACATCATCAAAACAATGACTATGATTCTGACTGTGTGCTTTGTTGCTCCGTTAGATCATTGTTATATAGTGTATACAGTGTAAGTATAGTATAGTAAGTGTAGGGGCGACAGTAGCTCAGGAGGTAGAACTAGTTAAATTCTGGCCACCATTTGACACTGCACTCTACTGGGACCTCAGCAATACACCCACCAAGTGTCAAGTCAATCGGATGAAGGGTTCTCGAGATATGTTTGATTGATTGATTGAACATTTTAATGAACAGATTGCAGAATGGGTACACACGTACAGTACAGCTCAATACACACAATTGTTAAGGGGATGCAGACCAGAGAAAGACTTCCGTCTCAGTGGCGGCCGGTGGGTACTTCGCCACTAGGGGCGCTATACCAAACATTTTGCAAACATGTACAGTACAGTACCACGCAACAGACTCATGGCAAGACGTGAGCGATTCGACTCACGCTCACGGCAATGAATCGGCTCTTATGAACGAGTCGCTCAGCTGTTACTACAACAACACACAACCAGTCAAATAAAGTATAGTCTAGACTCTAATTCACAACTTGAAACACAATATATAAATAGAAAAGTTAGAAACAAAACTCGCCCCGTCTCCAAACACAGGCAGATCTCTCCCTCTCTCCTTCTCTCTCTCACACACAGCGCAACGTGGAATCGATTCGTTACACAATCAGACCTATTATATACCAAGAATAACTTCAGTATGAGTACAGGGCTGTACACATATTTTGCATATTGTTAAACGAGCCAAGGCTAGCTATTAAACTATCGATATGAATCGAAAATCTGGGACCCTGATGTAAACAAGACAAACGTCTTTCTCTGGTCTGCATCCCCCTAACAATTGTGTGTATTGAGCCGTACTGTATTGTACCCATTCTGCAATCTGTTAATAAAGTTCTCATTCATTCATTCATTCAAACATAGACGATATTGAACAAGCCATAATCCACGTATTTTCAATCCGAGAGAGCTGCAGTAGTTAAATCAATGAGCCATCGACACAGTCAGTGTGGTAACGTTATTATTGCATCCAAGATTGATACACGGCTGGCTAGGCAGTTGGTAGTCATAGTCTTGTGTTATAAAATAAATAAACAATCAGCAATGTCTCGCTTCATGAATGGCCAGCAGTAGCCTAACAGTACTGCTCCTAAAAAAAACTATTTACAAACGTTAACGTTAACCACAGAGAGAGAGAGAGAGAGAGAGAGAGAGAGAGAGAGAGACTCACTGTTTAGTTGAAACGTCCAGGGCAGGAGAGCTTCATAAACGTGTATAATCCACTGATGATGTATTCCAGACCACTGTCCACTGTAGTCTGTCTCCAGACTGCATCCGCCATATAGCTTGTTAGCCAAGTGTTAGCTCGTTAGCACAACACAAGTACATTCCTTTGTCCATTTCCGCTCTAACAGACTGCAAACTACCTGGCGTTCTATCGCCATGCTCTAAGACAAACTCTAACCTTAACCAGAGAGAGAGAGAGAGACACGGCACGCTCGTCTAAGACAAACAGCTGCCTGCATCATTCTCACAACAACACAACTATCTCCACCGACCAACCTAGGAATAACCTAGAATTGGAACATTAGAAATTGGATTCGGCCAATCAGAGATCGTCTCTGTGAAATTCTGCTACGGAAAAAAATACTGGCGTCGGCCAATCAGAGAGCGTCTCCGCGAAATGCGGCTACAGATATTCTTGACGCTACTGGCTAGACCGCTTCAAATCGCGCCCGGATTCCAACATAATAGTCATATTTCAACGCACAACGCGTTATGCACTGATTGGCTGTGACAGCGATCAAACTGTGACGAGCACTCAGAGCGCTATCGCGTATAGCCCAGGCCGAGAAATACGAAAAAATAAAAAAAATAAAAAACGTGATGTCACTTCCTGCTCTGGAAAACGAGTGTTTTTTAATTGCGATAATAACGTTATATTGTGCATTGGAAATACAAACATACTTAAAATGAGTAAATATTATTCATTTTAAACATGTTTATATTATTTATAGGGCTATAAAACAAAAAACAAAAAGATACTTTTTCTTGTTCTACTCTCATATAACCAGGCAGGGCCTGAAGGGGGGGCGGCGCCCTTGCGCCCCCCAGTGGCGGCCGCCACTGTTCCGTCTTGTTTCCATCAGGGTCCCCCATTTTCTATTCATATGGACATTTATGACATACACACAGACACAGGGATTAAAGCGCTCCGTCTTGTAACGGATTTCCGTCAATTTAATTCGGAGTCGTGACGGATTTTCCGTCAATTGGCTACCTTGTACAATATGATTTGTAGCCAATCAGCATGAGGAAAAAAGGATTTTTTTATACAGTGGCCGCGCCAAGCAGAGTCATTGGTGTTTGGGTGTGCATACGAGTGGAGGTTATTGCATGACAACTAGTGAGGCAGTACTTCACTAGTATTTTACAGACAAAAAAATATATATTATTATTAATATAGCCTACATACATATATATATTTTTTATTATTATTTTCTTTTTTATAATTTTTTATTATTATTATTTTTATTAGAAATGTTTCCCTCTGTGAACAATGTGATTGCCAGCTGGCAATCACTTACTGCTAAAATAGTTGCACTGGTTGGGCTTAAGAATATAATTATCCAATCAAAATAGGCTATTTGAGTTTAAAAAAGCCAGGTAGTGAGACTGAGCGCACTTGATTGGCGTTCACGTCGTCGATTAGGTTTTTAAAGAACATTTGTACCTTGGGTAAACCCACTCAATTGTATTCTATGCTTTTATCCACTAATGATAGACATGACCATAATACCAGACATGCTTCAAGTAGTCGCTTCACCCTACCTCTGCCTAGAACCAACGCTCTAAAGAAAACTGCAATGTATAGAGCCATAACATACTGGAATAGGATCCCATTACATATTATACGGACGGAAAACAAGGACAGTTTCAAAAAGAAACTCAAAGGAGCCATAATCCGGAAGGAAATTAATATATGTCATGCATGAGTGTAGCTGCAGCCATGTTATCCAAAACTTCTTCTGATTACTTTGTGTGTTTTTTCTTTTTCTTTTTAAAGGTATGGTGAAATTGATGTTTTAGTAACATTGATGAGCATTCTAAAAGCAATTCTTAAAAAGATTAAATTTGAAAAACAATCTTAAATTGTATTTAACACTGTATTTTGTATTTTGTTTTGTTTTCTGTTTCTTTGCTTGCATGTCATTTTAGCCATCTTAATTGTTAGTTTCATTGTGTATTGTATGTTGAGTACTGACTTTTAATAATTCTGTTTTGCAATAATTGTTTTTGTATGTTTTTTTGTGTGGACCCCAGGAAGACTAGCTGGTTGCCATGGCACCAGCTAATGGGGATCCGTAATCAAATCAAATAAAATCAAAGTACCACATTGTGTTGACAGCCTTGAAATCCAATCAGAGAATGGTGCCAGCTAATGATGTAAACTAAGTGTGCACTAACTTAGGACCTTGTAATATATCATAATGCAAATAAAGATGGAAATATGTTATATGAAACAATTTAATGTGTGGTGTCATTATTTGATTTGTGTATGGGTATTATGGATGTTAACAATGCATAAGGACAAAATGAAAAGAAAGGGAGTGTAGTGAGGGAGTGGTTACCGACATTAGTGCTGATTTGCGGCAAATGGTGTGGCCGTCACCCACTCCCCCCCCTTCAGGAATCTCGCTGGGACAGCAGGAGAGGTAATCGGCAGTTGCGTTCTCCCGGCCTGGGATGTGATGAACGGTGAACCGGAAGGGCTGCATGGACAAATACCAGCATGTTATCCTCCCATTGGTGTCCTTCATCCTCTCCAGCCATTCCAGTGCCTTGTGGTCAGTTTCCACGGTGAACTCCCTTCCCAGGAGGTAGTACTTAAAGGGGCTATGTACTGCTATTCCTAGCACTATTTGGGCAACTTTACACAATTCCTGTTAGTCTATTGAAGACATCTGTACGTTTTTTTTTTTTTAAATGCATTGTTTTATATTTCTAATCAAGTACTCAAAACCATCATTTTCCAGCTTCAAGATTTCAGGCTGTTATGGCCTGGCTCCGCCCATAAGCACTTTGAGTGACAGTCAGCCCACACAGTCTGCTACTGGTAGATTGATTGATTGATTGAAAAGTTTATTAACAGATTGCAGAATGGGTATAGTACAGTACAGCTCAATACATACAATTGTTAAGAGGATGCAGACCTGAGAAAGACTTTCGTCTTGTTTCCATCAGGGTCCCCCATTTTCAATTCATCATATGACACACACGACATACAGATAGACAGTACTGCTACATCTATACATTTATGACATACCATATTTTCAAATACAGTACTGTTTGTGATACTAAAAAAATCCAGAAAAAGAGTGTATATACATTTGACATAGAAACTGTGCATTGGAGGAGGTTGGGTAGGTGGGGTGGGGCTGTACATTGGAGGTGGGGGGGGGGGGGGTTGGGTACATTGGAATACTGACAAAGCCATGCTTGGACTGAGAGAGATAGAGAGAGAGAGAGAGAGAGAGAGAGAGAGATAGGGGGGGTGGGAGAGAGAGAGAGAGAGAGCGAGAGAGAGAGGGGGGTGGGAGAGAGAGAGAGAGAGAGAGAGAGAGAGAGAGAGAGCTTCTTCCAGAGCGAAACCCGACACCTTTGCACACACTCGGAGAGTCGGAGGGAGAGAGAGAGAGAGAGAGAGGGGGGGGGGGGGGCAGAGAGAGAGAGAGCTTCTTCGAGAGCGAAACCCGACACCTCTGCAGTGCACACACTCCTGTGTGCCGTGCAGCAGGTGTCCCCCCCCCCCCCCCCAAGTGCCCCCTCTCTCTCCATCTCTCTCTCCCTCCAGAGCGCACGGGCCCCACTCCGCCTCGCAGCATTGAGGAAGTGGCTTCCACACTCGCTGTCTAGTCTAGGTAGAATGGGGGCGGGCATTAGCTCCAACCACAGAGCCAATCGCATCACCCAGCGGCCGTATGACGTATATAAGCCGTTCAAATCAAAATGGCCTGATTTACTGGAGGAGGAAAGGGGCTGAGCTGAATCAAAGCAATCCGCCAATATGGTATTTAGACACTAAAACACATTGATACGAACTCCTATTACTATAATACAATGCTAGAGACTGAAAAATGACATTTATAGTACATGTCACCTTTAAGAGAATCGCCAGGCACTCGTTTTCTATGGTGGAATAGCGGACCTCCAGAGGGAACAGCTTGCGGCTGATGAAGGCCACAGGATGGCGGTCCTCTGGCAGCCCTTGCAGGAGAACAGGACCAAGCCCACGATCTGAAGCATCAGTTTGCAAGATAAAATGTTCATCAAAATCTGGGCTATACAGTACTGGGTTCTTACTTAGAGCCTGCTGCATGTCCTGGAAAGCCGCTTCCACCTCAGTTGTCCACTGGAGCTGTTTTGGGCCATCAGGCTGGTCATATCCGTTAGGATGGCAGCTCTAACAGAGTAGTTAGGAATGAATCGGTGGTACCAACTTGACATTTCCATGAAGGACTTGAGCTGCTTTCTTGTTTGAGGCAGTGGAATTTTTTTTTTTTTTAATTTTTTTTTTAATTTGCCAAGGTATGGCGAGTGCCATACCTTGCCATACCAAATGGACGCCCCTGCTCTATACTCCGGCCCCAATCTACGCCTCGGCACAAAACATGTCTGGGTGAGCTTGACTGAACTCTTCGGGCACCTTGGTTTGGTATGGCCTTCCTACCCACATAGATAACAAATTATCCTTTTTCCATATGTTGAAAGGGGTGTATTCATTGGTTGGTTCTCCTTTACAGGAGGCTTACCCACAGCTGTGATTGACTTGGTGTTGTGCTGGAAAGACCAAGGTATTCTGTTGTCCTTGCCTGTCTTCCAGGAATCTTTGCTCCATGGCTGGCCTTTCCCTCGGGCCGCCAAAAATACATCAGCCAGTGCTGCAGCCTCGCCGTTCTGGGGTCATGCTCCTTGACCCACACCTGAAGCTCAGGAGACAACATGTTCAGATATTGTTCAAGGATTATAAATTCACTAATCTCTTCGATACTCTTAACCTTAGGCTGGACCCACTTCCAATAAAGCTCTTTCATCGCACATACAGCTCCTTGGGGGTCTCCTCTGGCTCAACTTCCAGTGAGCGGAATCTTTGCCTGTAGGTCTCAGGGTTTATATCATACTTCCTAAGGATAGCAGTCTTAACCAGTTCATACTCAAGAGACTCATCCACATCCATATGCACATAAGCACTTCTGGCCTTTCCAGTCAGTAGGGGAATAAGGCGGAAAGCCCAGTCAGCCCTAGGCCACCGACATGCTACTGCAATACGTTCAAATGTTATAAGAAAATGCTCAACATCGTCAGACTCTGTCAATTTCTCCAACCTATGTTCCTGTGTGAACCGAGACTGACCTGACCGGATGTCTTCTGAATGAGATGTCTGAGCAACATGCAAGGGAGGATGGAAGGAGTCCAGTTCTGGGCCTTCACTCCCCAGGGTCAAGGGTGATACGGGGCCAGGGGACGTTTGGGCCTGGACCTCCATTTGAAGAAGACCAAACTGATGTTGCAGTGCTTTGAACCTCTGATCCTGCCGTGCCGCGTCCTGGTTCAGTCGAGCCTCTCGGGCTTGCTGCTGCCCCATGTGGGCTCGAATTATACTAGCCAGGTCTGCGATTGTTGGCTCCTTGCCCTCGTCATCATCAGTACCTGGGGCCCCTCCAGTAGCTCCATCCTCGACCTCCGAATCAGCTCCAGTGGGCTGATACGCCTTTCCTCCACGTATCATGGCTTGAGGAAAAAGAAAATAGGGGAGAAAAAAAATATCATCTACCTACACCCTTTACTGGTTGATCCCACCGCTGTCACCAGGGCCGCCTCAGGGGGTGTGCGAGCAGTGCGATCGCACAGGGCCTCGCGGGAAGGGGGGCCTCGCAAAAATAAAAAAATATATATCTTTATATTTTTTTTTTTTTTTTTTTTTATAAAAATCTAAATAAATAGAATGTTGACAATCACTTTCCATCACAGACCTAAAATCTAATTTAGCTTACATGCTTATATATTTCACATTAGACACGTTTGTAGAATAGTGTTCCGGGCTCTGCGGCTCTGCAGATATACTATTGGTTTCATTCAATTACTTTTGTGCAAAGCATCGTTGGAGGACTAACACTAGGGGGAGCCGAGCTGGTTGGCGTCGGTCTGGTAGTCGGTAGAGAGATGTGAAGAAGACCGGTATTATCCACGAGGGGAGGGGATACAGCCAGGTACAGCGCTATACACAGGAGCAAGTGGATGTCTTTTGAAAAGCAGCATCGGAGCAGAAGAAATAATGCTGTGTGCCGTAAGCTTGTTATCAATACCAAGTATAGTGATTAGGTTATGCCAAGACAAAGAGGACGTTCGGCAGATGGACTGAAGATGAAAGTTGTTGCGTGTTAGAACCTTCAGTCAGGCTATAGCTATGCCGGCTAGTAGCTTAGCTAAAGGCAGGGACAGCTAACTAGCGTTAGCTAAGCTACGTTATCGAGTGCTAACGTGTGGCAGATAAACTAGGAACAGACTCCCAAGTTCATCCCAACAGGGGGACAATATCATGGATGGGACTGGTGAACTTTTTCATCTCCACGGTAGGAAAATGCGTCAACGTCGTCTCCTTCCTCTTGGACCTCAACTTTGCCATTGATTGTGCATTAGGGTGAGTTTTTCATGCAATCTATTCTGTTCCCGCCGTGGTCTCTCTCTCTCTCTCTCTCTCTCTCTATCTCTCTCTCTCTCTCTCTCTCTCTCTCTCTCTCTCTCTCTCTCTCTCTCTCTCTCTCTCTCTCTCTCTCTCTCTCTCTCTGTTAGGTCCTCCTGTGGGTCTGCAGCAGGGTCGAGACACAGTCTGTCTTGTTATGTCTGCTGCCTGAGGCTCTGGGGCTGTGAGCTCTGAGCTCTGCTCCGTGTTGACTTTACCTTCCCGCCGGAGAGAGACCTGCAGCTCATGTGGTACAACCGTGTGTTTGTGTGTATGAGATTTGCTTACCATACCAAGAAGGCAGTTATGTGTGTGTGCGTGCATGTGTGTGTGTGACTGTGATCTGCTTCCCATATGACAGCCACTATATTTCTCTCTCCTCTGGTCAGGGGCATTGGGTCTGTGCACCGATAACACTGTATATTTACTGTAGAACGGGAGCTCTCTCTCGCTCTCTTGCTCTCTCGCTCTCTCTCTCTCTCTCTCTCTTGCTCTCTCGCTCTCTCTCCCTCTCTCCCTCTCTCTCTCTCTCTCTCTCTCTCTCTCTCTCTCTCTTGCTATATGTTGACTGTATCATACCCAGCCTCGGGCAGCGCTATTATTTAAGAATATGTTGACTGTATGCCCAGCCTCGGGCAGCGCTATTATTTAAGAATATGTTGACTGTATAAAAAAAAATTTAAATTAAAAATAGTATTTTATTTCTTTCTTTTAATTATATTATAATTAATATTATATTATATATGCGGTTCTTGTGTGATGTACCGCACATTTTATTGCTGTCTGATGTTTTCGGGTGTTATTGCTGTCATCTTGGCCAGGTCTCCCTTGCAAAAGAGATCTTGTATCTCAATGGGACTTCCTGGTTAAATAAAGGTTAAATAAAAAAAAAAAAAAAAAATTTTTTTTTTTTACCTTTAGGGGGGGGGGGGGGGGGGGTCCCGTTTAAATCTTACACAGGGCCTCGCATTTCTCCCAGACGCCACTGGCTGTCACCATATGTGAGGGACCAAACAGCTTAGACATGAGGAGTCGTAGGTAGAGTGCTCAAAAGGAGGTTTATTTTTCACAAAAATATAAATACAGGGAACAAAAAACTACAAAAAGTGCAACAATAACAAATAACCATTACCAAACTATAAAAAGCTGTTTTTGGGCCCAGCAGAACTAGGGTCAACTTAAACAGAACAAACTAAAAATACCTAACACAAATATCAACTGAACCAAACAAAACAGACCTACATACTTCTTCTTCTTCTTCTTCTTCTTCTTCTTCTTCTTCTTCTTCTTCTTCTTCTTCTTCTTCTTCTTCTTCTTCTTCTTCTTCTTCTTCTTCTTCTTCTTCTTCTTCTTCTTCTTTTTGGAGTTTTACGGTGGACGGCCACCATAATTGGGGCATTTACCGCCACCTACCGACCCGGAAATTGGGCCAGTCTTCCATTCTCCCTTCTCTAACCCCTACTCTAACTACCTAACCTACAAAACAACTACCTACAACCACACCGTTCACCATCCCTGTCCATCTACATCATACTATATACCCCACTCTCTGAATCACGTATAATTCAACTTCTAACTAACTCCCAACCCTCACCTCCATGGAGTGCAGCTAATGCTGCTATTACCTGATTGAGCCCCCCTCTGCGAGACACTCCTTGCCCCCTTCTGGCTGACTGTGGAGTCCTTGGTCACCCTCAGCCCCCTTATTCAATTCCCTATCCACCTCTTCCCATGTCAGACCTACCATACCCAAATGTTGAACCGCTATCCTAACAATCATTCTTACTCTATCATTTCTACCCTCAATCTCTGCCGCAACATTAACCACCCCTGCCACGAAGGCCACAATACTCAATTTCTCCTCCCACACCCTCTCTCTATCCTCCTGCCCTACCCTTTCTGCGACATGCCCTTGGCTTCTCCAAACCCCTGCACCCTATCTTGACTTCCCTGTCCTACCCTCCTAGCCGCCTCCGCATACGATAACTTACCCTCCCTTCTAACACTCTGAACCACTACCTCCCTCGTCATCACCTCACACCCCCTAAACGCTACACTATGCTCCCCTCCACAACTACAACACCTCAGCTTCACTCCCTCCCCACACTTCCCATAGTCATGCTCCCCGCCACACCTAGCACACCTCTGTCCCTTCCTACATGAAACCGCTATATGACCAAATTCCTGGCATCTGTAACATCTCAGAGGACTCTGAACAAATTCCCTAACCATAAACATCCTATACCCTACAAACACCACACTAGGAACAACCTCACCCTCAAACTTAATTACTACCATCTCCGTCTCTATCCTATCTGCTCCCCTCTTCATCCTTTCTGCACTCTTGACCATGCCATTACGCCCGTCCCTCCCTAATTCTTCCACCAGCTGCTCTACGCTAACCTCGACCGGTACCCCAGCTATCACCCCCTTACACCCCCCCTCCCTCTTCTCCCCTACTCCCACTACCTTACTTATACCCACTCCACCAATGCTCCTCATCTTCCTAGCCTTCTCCACCTGCTCTACACTTACACACCCTATGGCCAGATTCCCATCTCCCAAAA
Organism: Notolepis coatsorum; assembly: GCF_963971535.1. Classification (NCBI taxonomy): domain Eukaryota; kingdom Metazoa; phylum Chordata; class Actinopteri; order Aulopiformes; family Paralepididae; genus Notolepis; species Notolepis coatsorum. The sequence continues at coordinate 45,855,713 of NC_140173.1, forward strand.
CTCTTGCATACTTAACGTCTCCTAACTGCTTACCTACAAGTTTGGGCAACTCGAACAACCCTAATTTACTCACTCCCCCCCCTCAAACCTAACCACTACATGAATAACTTCTGCAACAACATCCTCTCTATCCTCACCATCAGACCCACTTGAGCTATCCCCCCTACCCTTCTTCCTCTTCACCCCCTTCCCCCCACTATCCCTGCTCCTCTTCTCCACCTTACTCCACCCTTCTCCCACGCTCTCACCCCCCGCACCACACTCCATACTGTCATCATCCGACCCCTTTCCCTTGCCACAGCCGTTCCCTACCCCACCACCACCTTCTCCGCTCCCACTACCCCCCTCATCTCCCAACGCCAAACTCACTCCCTCAGGGAGCAGCAATGCAGACATACCCATCAGCTCATTCCCTTCATATCCGTCAAACGTGACCCTGCAATCCCCACCTTCAATCCAGGAAACAAACCCCAGATACACCTTGCCAGCCCCCGGGGTACACAGCACGACAGCGTGAGCCCACCCTCCACACTAGAGCCGCCTCCATGTCTCCATATCCCATTAAACAGTTCTCTCGACAAGTACATTTAATTCTCTCCCGCTTTCGAAACCACCACTCCGGCACACCAGGACCAGACTCCCTAAATTACTTGATCATTCTCACCGGCTCCGTCATATGTGAATCAATCCCAGACTCTGCCAAACTACCACCTGCGGAATGGGAGACATTCATCGTAACTTTAAGTTACCTGATACAATAATTAAAGTTACAAACTTTCCCTCCCAGCTAGCAGCACCTCCAGCCTCCCAGCTCTCTCTCACTACCCCTGACCTACAGACTGAGACAAGAGGGAGGTATTTATACTGGTTGACCAAACCAATACAGACACATGGGGAAAGACAAATCATCAATAATAAATTTCATTAACCTTAAAGGAAAACTCCAACATTTTGGGAAATTAGCTTATTTAACATCTTCCCTGGAGTTAGACAAGAAGATACATACCTTTTTTGTCTCTGTGCATGCATTTAGCTTAGGGAACAGTTGCTCCGTTAGCATAGCTTAGCTTCATCACTGGAAGTGAGGCAGATCCGGAGCCTTACAGTGTATAGTTTGATTGATTGATTGAAAAGTTTATTAACAGATTGCAGAATACACTCCAAATACAACTCCAAAACGTTCATGTAAACATGTTGTGACCTGTGTATTCACCACGTGGAGAAATAAAAAAGAATTGATTTAGAAAATTACGTTTTATAAGCAAATATACTCTGAACTATTTTCTGACTAACCACTCCTCTGGGCGCAGTGATTTCAGTGCTACCTGCTAACGTCGAGGGGGCGGGCACTGAGACTGCCGGCGTCTGGCCAGTGTTTACATTTTCATTTCATTCAAAGCATCCGAACCGATTGAATTGAAGCTATCGCTACCTGCTCGCTCTGATATCTCAACTTTATAATCATGGTACATTACTGTTTTGTAAATGGTTGTGATAATCTACAAGGTAGGCCAGGTGATCCCTTTTCTTTTCATAAAATTCCAAGAGATCCGGAAAGGATGAAGACATGGCTACTTGCTCTGAACATGGATCTCAACACACCGATTGAAATAATAAAAAAAGGAGTCGTTTGCTCAGAACATTTTGTAAATGAGGACTTTCGCGACACAAGTCTACTGAAATACCGAAATACAACGCGACGTTATCTGAAGGATACAGCTATCCCATCCATCGGCATAGCAAGGCGAGGAGAAAGTGAAAGAGGGACGGCGGTGAGTTTTCAGTGATTATTATGACGATTGTTTACTTTCATGAAAAATTATTAAAAATGTTTATTAGCAACGCCGAGCTTTCAAACCATCCCGTATCTCTGTTCGAAACCCTCGTGCAACTGTGAGTACCATTGACATTTCTCTGTGATACTTGTATAACGAATGGTTTGGCCAGAACCAGTCCTTCAGGGTCAACATACGTTGGTTTCCTATTGAGGAGCAAGTGACTGTGGATTCAGTCATGAAAGGGGCTAAGGCTACTCGTAAATATGGTCAGGTCTATGAAGTCTGAAACCTACAAAATTGTTATATATTCTTATAAAAGAAGGGGAAAAAAACGGGAATACATTTTCTTAGTGGTTATTTACATGTGTCTATCCATGACGTCCAACCCTCTATTTTTATAATGTGGCCTACTTGCTATAGACCGTCTAGTGTAATCTGCAGTATATTATGAAAACACATCAATGATTTATGAACAGTATTATGATTCTACAATTGGACCAGTGGCGGCCGGTGGGTACTTCGCCACTAGGGGCGCTATACCAAACATTTTGCAAACATGTACAGTACAGTACCACGCAACAGACTCATGGCAAGACGTGAGCGATTCGACTCACGCTCACGGCAATGAATCGGCTCTTATGAACGAGTCGCTCAGCTGTTACTACAACAACACACAACCAGTCAAATAAAGTATAGTCTAGACCAGGGGTAGGCAACCCTAGGCACGCGTGCCTGCATAGGCACACGGGGGCATTTTCATTGGCACAGGGGGCAGCATAAAAAAATATATAAAAAAAAATTATAATTTATATTATTATTATTTTTTGCTTTGAAATATTATAGTGAAATATTTTGCACTGTTGTCGCATTTATCTTGTTGAAATCCTCCCACAGGTTATTTTTTTTAAGTCGAGTATATCAAGGAGGCTTTTCTCTGTAGCTCAGATGTTTTGTTTGAAGGCTTGCCAAACAAAGAGACAATAGGATAAAAGATATCCCCATGTCAGCTTGAAGTGTTGAGCGACGCATCAACGAAATGTCAGAAAATATCAGAGAACAGCAAACAGCTGGATTAAAAGATGCTCCGGTGTGCAGCTTAAAGTGACCAACTACAGCCCCCAGATAACGGAGCTCAGTAAAGCAAAACTGTTTGTCTGCATTGCACCCCCGCCCCAACTCAGATTTAGGGTTGATACAACCATCATAATAATATTGTTAATAATACATAATAATAACATATGTAATAATGTAAAAATTATCATAAAAAATACCTGATTATGAGAAATGTTTTTTACGATGCATGGAATATTGTTGAGGCACACTAGTGACAACTATATTTCAAACAGGCACTTCATGTCAAAAAGGTTGCTGACCACTGGTCTAGACTCTAATTCACAACTTGAAACACAATATATAAATAGAAAAGTTAGAAACAAAACTCGCCCCGTCTCCAAACACAGGCAGATCTCTCCCTCTCTCCTTCTCTCTCTCACACACAGCGCGACGTGGAATCGATTCGTTAAACAATCAGACCTATTATATACCAAGAATAACTTCAGTATGAGTACAGGGCTGTACACATATTTTGCATATTGTTAAACGAGCCAAGGCTAGCTATTAAACTATCGATATGAATCGAAAATCTGGGACCCTGATGTAAACAAGACAAACGTCTTTCTCTGGTCTGCATCCCCTTAACAATTGTGTGTATTGAGCCGTACTGTATTGTACCCATTCTGCAATCTGTTAATAAAGTTCTCATTCATTCATTCATTCATTCAAACATAGACGATATTGAACAAGCCATAATCCACGTATTTTCAATCCGAGAGAGCTGCAGTAGTTAAATCAATGAGCCATCGACACAGTCAGTGTGGTAACGTTATTATTGCATCCAAGATTGATACACGGCTGGCTAGGCAGTTGGTAGTCATAGTCTTGTGTTATAAAATAAATAAACAATCAGCAATGTCTCGCTTCATGAATGGCCAGCAGTAGCCTAACAGTACTGCTCCTAAAAAAAACTATTTACAAACGTTAACGTTAACCACAGAGAGAGAGAGAGAGAGAGAGAGAGAGAGAGAGAGAGAGAGAGAGAGAGAGAGAGAGAGACTCACTGTTTAGTTGAAACGTCCAGGGCAGGAGAGCTTGATAAACGTGTATAATCCACTGATGATGTATTCCAGACCACTGTCCACTGTAGTCTGTCTCGAGACTGCATCCGCCATATAGCTTGTTAGCCAAGTGTTAGCTCGTTAGCACAACACAAGTACATTCCTTTGTCCATTTCCGCTCGAACAGACTGCAAACTACCTGGCGTTCTATCGCCATGCTCTAAGACAAACTCTAACCTTAACCAGAGAGAGAGAGAGAGACACGGCACGCTCGTCTAAGACAAACAGCTGCCTGCATCATTCTCACAACAACACAACTATCTCCACCGACCAACCTAGGAATAACCTAGAATTGGAACATTAGAAATTGGATTCGGCCAATCAGAGATCGTCTCTGTGAAATTCTGCTACGGAAAAAAATACTGGCGTCGGCCAATCAGAGAGCGTCTCCGCGAAATGCGGCTACAGATATTCTTGACGCTACTGGCTAGACCGCTTCAAATCGCGCCCGGATTCCAACATAATAGTCATATTTCAACGCACAACGCGTTATGCACTGATTGGCTGTGACGGATACAGCGATCAAACTGTGACGCGCACTCAGAGCGCTATCGCGTATAGCCCGGGCCGAGAAATACGAAAAAAAAAAAAAAACGTGATGTCACTTCCTGCTCTGGAAAACGAGTGTTTTTTAATTGCGATAATAACGTTATATTGTGCATTGGAAATACAAACATACTTAAAATGAGTAAATATTATTCATTTTAAACATGTTTATATTATTTATAGGGCTATAAAACAAAAAACAAAAAGATACTTTTTTTTGTTCTACTCTCATATAACCAGGCAGGGCCTGAAGGGGGGGCGGCGCCCTTGCGCCCCCCAGTGGCGGCCGCCACTGAATTGGACAATGCAAGTTATATACACACACATATGAATTGCATTCCAAATATATTGCCTTCATGTATGTATTATGAATAATAATGTGTTTTTATCCATGTTCTGTCATTCATCATTAGGGTGACCCAGAAGTGGTGGATCCTACCAGCCTGTTTTCTAGTGTGCCACAATCGACACCCAAGAAAATCCGATCAGAACAGCCTGCAGAGTTCAAACAACCACAGCTGACTAGTCCTCAGCAAACAGTGACCCGCAGAAAAGCATGCATTTCCCTGGCACCCAGCTGGACACAACAACAGGTAGGCTAATTAGTCATATCTCATACTATGAATTTCTTATTACTTTTCATTTTAATAAATGTAATGAAAGTTATTTTATTTGTAGGACATGGCATCTTCTTCCACAATGACTACGTGCAGGACAAAAACAAGGCTAACCTTCCATGTGAGTATATATCTAGGATCCCTAATAAAAGTCAATACATTACATTTGAGTAATTTAGTCAGTGCTGAAACACTCATGTAAAGGTGAGTAGAGAAACTAAACATTTTCATGTTGGTTTGTCCGTAACAGGAAACGCACCAAATGGAATCTACTCAAATGGACATAAGTGCATCGTCATCAGCTGCCTTTGACATCAGCATGACTTCAGAGGCTGCTGCTGATCCTGCAGATTCCAGTTCTGTCCCCTTGACAAGCTACTCAACCTCAGGCAAGACATCTAGGTCAGGAAGCACATCAAGCATCCCTGGGCTAATAGGAGGAAGAAATAAGAAGAAGTGGATTGTGAATGAGTCCAATCTCATGGAACTCTTCCAAAGGTGTAATATTTGTGGAGATGAATTGTGTGACCTGAACCAAGACATATCAACATCTGGCAGCAGAATCAAAGTGACATGGACATGCAACGGTGGACACACTGGAGATTGGGAGTCAACTTACACTGATATTGCTGATTGGGCAGGGCTTTTGAAACGTCAGCTGCCTCAGAAATCAACGTACTACAACATACAGTCCAGCTACCTGATTCCAGTCATTGAAAAAGCATACAAGGAGCAGGAGAATTCTGTAATGGCAAGGCTCATCAGCCAAACTCTGGATGGTGAGGGGGTGCAGGTCTGCGGAGATGGGAGGAGTGATAGCCCAGGCCATTCCTGCAAATACACCACGTATTCCTTCATGGATGACACCACCAACCAGATTATAGTATTTGATTTGATTCAGGTAAAAAAAAATTGGCAACAATAGAATAAAAATTGAGTTATTGTGATAATAAGTCTTGTCAGAAATGTAAATTAACAAAGTCGGGCTCTGAACTCACTTTCTGTTCATACTTGAAAAATACCAGAAGTGGTCAAAACCTTGTATCATCTGTTTTTTTTTTTTTTTTCACAATTAACACCTGGGAGCATCACAAAGTGAGTTGCGAGCCACGCTTGGTTAATTTACTACTGTTTTACAGCTTGGCTAAGCACCCATGAATGGAGGATGTGCATTATTTAATTTATCTGATTAAAATGTAATCACCTGTAAACTAATCCTTACTTGTTCCCTCTAGGTGACCCAGGCCAAAAATTCTGTCACAATGGAGCCAATTGGTTTCGAAAAAGGACTGGAAAAGATCCTAGATGTAGGGATTAATGTACAAGTTGTCACCACCGACAGACATCCCTCCATCAGGAAAATTCTGAGAGAGCGTTATCCAGAGATAGAGCACCAGTTTGACCCCTGGCATACTGCCAAAGGTTAGTGTAATATATTGTCAGTCTAAGCTAGTGTACCAGGCACTGGAGCACAACCCCTGACGCTGTGCTGTCTGGTTTATCTGTGTATTATATTTTGAAGTGCAATTTCATTATCTAATCATTTCTGTAACTGAGGGGTACAATTCCCTGACTGTATTGTTAGATATGATACTTACTACCACTACCTCTTGTACTTTAGACTCTGGCCACCCAGTACTAGGCATAAATAATTATGGTAAACACTCCCACGTAGATGAAACGATCCAACACAAATGTACCAAGTCGAAAGTCTGCGTTTAATAATAATTAATACATAGCAAAAGGTATGTAGAGCAATCACTTAATTACATTTATGATTTGAAATAGGATGCACTTTTATGGCAAATGAGTATTCGTTGGTATATCAATAGAGAACGTCCAATCTCTGGTGGCGCAGGCGGTAAATATACAACCTGGAATATTTAAGGAATAATAGCAATGATACTTTAATGATTATAGAACTGGATACACTAGGGGGGAATTCCGGTCGCTTGTAAGACAACTGGAGAAGGGGGGGGGGGGTAGAGTCTGGCTGTATCCGTCTGGCCGAGGGTATCCTGGGAGAACCCACGGTTGTGCGGCTCGGTGCCTCAGCGATCCTCGATCCACAGATGAAAGCAGTTGGACTCTCTGTGGGCCGGCTTCCTCCGGTCCACGATGGAGAGACGTGAAGCGACCTCGTCGTGTAGAGCGTCTCCTCACCTGTCGTCCTCTCCGGGGGGGGGTTTCCAACACACGGCAGTGTTGGTCTTTATCCATAGAATAATCACTGTATACAAAGCATAATCCGTGCCTGGGAAGGCGGGCTGTCGTCGGTAGAATAATCCGGTATGCAGGTCCACTCGCTCGTCGGCTCTGGGGCTCCTCGGGTGCAGCCTCACATGGGGTCGGCCACCCTGGATAAGCAGCCAGTTCTACCCGAAACGATGGGGGTACTGACTACGATAGTATTCTCACCGCACGAAGCACTACATATGAATAGACTATTATTAGCTTAATAGACTACGTCCAACTCGACGATATAGTGCCAAATATGACTATTCAAATATTAATATACACGATGTCTCAATACCGATGGTAGGCCGAACTTGGCCTTACTCCCACACGTGGCGTCGCGGGGAGGCTTTACGTCTGTCACTCTATTGGAGGGTAAGAAACTGGACTAAAAAGGAAGTCCTACTTTAGTAGCGCAGTATATATACGCACTATGAACAAATAGTACCATTAGTGGTGCGGTAGCCAGATTCCTACGCGGAACTAGGACTTGTTCGTACATGTTGAGCGGTACGTTTGAATTGATTTATGAACAGTATTATGATTCTACAATTGGACCAGTGGCGGCCGGTGGGTACTTCGCCACTAGGGGCGCTATACCAAACATTTTGCAAACATGTACAGTACAGTACCACGCAACAGACTCATGGCAAGACGTGAGCGATTCGACTCACGCTCACGGCAATGAATCGGCTCTTATGAACGAGTCGCTCAGCTGTTACTACAACAACACACAACCAGTCAAATAAAGTATAGTCTAGACCAGGGGTAGGCAACCCTAGGCACGCGTGCCTGCATAGGCACACGGGGGCATTTTCATTGGCACAGGGGGCAGCATAAAAAAATATATAAAAAAAAATTATAATTTATATTATTATTATTTTTTGCTTTGAAATATTATAGTGAAATATTTTGCACTGTTGTCGCATTTATCTTGTTGAAATCCTCCCACAGGTTATTTTTTTTAAGTCGAGTATATCAAGGAGGCTTTTCTCTGTAGCTCAGATGTTTTGTTTGAAGGCTTGCCAAACAAAGAGACAATAGGATAAAAGATATCCCCATGTCAGCTTGAAGTGTTGAGCGACGCATCAACGAAATGTCAGAAAATATCAGAGAACAGCAAACAGCTGGATTAAAAGATGCTCCGGTGTGCAGCTTAAAGTGACCAACTACAGCCCCCAGATAACGGAGCTCAGTAAAGCAAAACTGTTTGTCTGCATTGCACCCCCGCCCCAACTCAGATTTAGGGTTGATACAACCATCATAATAATATTGTTAATAATACATAATAATAACATATGTAATAATGTAAAAATTATCATAAAAAATACCTGATTATGAGAAATGTTTTTTACGATGCATGGAATATTGTTGAGGCACACTAGTGACAACTATATTTCAAACAGGCACTTCATGTCAAAAAGGTTGCTGACCACTGGTCTAGACTCTAATTCACAACTTGAAACACAATATATAAATAGAAAAGTTAGAAACAAAACTCGCCCCGTCTCCAAACACAGGCAGATCTCTCCCTCTCTCCTTCTCTCTCTCACACACAGCGCGACGTGGAATCGATTCGTTAAACAATCAGACCTATTATATACCAAGAATAACTTCAGTATGAGTACAGGGCTGTACACATATTTTGCATATTGTTAAACGAGCCAAGGCTAGCTATTAAACTATCGATATGAATCGAAAATCTGGGACCCTGATGTAAACAAGACAAACGTCTTTCTCTGGTCTGCATCCCCTTAACAATTGTGTGTATTGAGCCGTACTGTATTGTACCCATTCTGCAATCTGTTAATAAAGTTCTCATTCATTCATTCATTCATTCAAACATAGACGATATTGAACAAGCCATAATCCACGTATTTTCAATCCGAGAGAGCTGCAGTAGTTAAATCAATGAGCCATCGACACAGTCAGTGTGGTAACGTTATTATTGCATCCAAGATTGATACACGGCTGGCTAGGCAGTTGGTAGTCATAGTCTTGTGTTATAAAATAAATAAACAATCAGCAATGTCTCGCTTCATGAATGGCCAGCAGTAGCCTAACAGTACTGCTCCTAAAAAAAACTATTTACAAACGTTAACGTTAACCACAGAGAGAGAGAGAGAGAGAGAGAGAGAGAGAGAGAGAGAGAGAGAGAGAGAGAGAGAGAGAGAGACTCACTGTTTAGTTGAAACGTCCAGGGCAGGAGAGCTTGATAAACGTGTATAATCCACTGATGATGTATTCCAGACCACTGTCCACTGTAGTCTGTCTCGAGACTGCATCCGCCATATAGCTTGTTAGCCAAGTGTTAGCTCGTTAGCACAACACAAGTACATTCCTTTGTCCATTTCCGCTCGAACAGACTGCAAACTACCTGGCGTTCTATCGCCATGCTCTAAGACAAACTCTAACCTTAACCAGAGAGAGAGAGAGAGACACGGCACGCTCGTCTAAGACAAACAGCTGCCTGCATCATTCTCACAACAACACAACTATCTCCACCGACCAACCTAGGAATAACCTAGAATTGGAACATTAGAAATTGGATTCGGCCAATCAGAGATCGTCTCTGTGAAATTCTGCTACGGAAAAAAATACTGGCGTCGGCCAATCAGAGAGCGTCTCCGCGAAATGCGGCTACAGATATTCTTGACGCTACTGGCTAGACCGCTTCAAATCGCGCCCGGATTCCAACATAATAGTCATATTTCAACGCACAACGCGTTATGCACTGATTGGCTGTGACGGATACAGCGATCAAACTGTGACGCGCACTCAGAGCGCTATCGCGTATAGCCCGGGCCGAGAAATACGAAAAAAAAAAAAAAACGTGATGTCACTTCCTGCTCTGGAAAACGAGTGTTTTTTAATTGCGATAATAACGTTATATTGTGCATTGGAAATACAAACATACTTAAAATGAGTAAATATTATTCATTTTAAACATGTTTATATTATTTATAGGGCTATAAAACAAAAAACAAAAAGATACTTTTTTTTGTTCTACTCTCATATAACCAGGCAGGGCCTGAAGGGGGGGCGGCGCCCTTGCGCCCCCCAGTGGCGGCCGCCACTGAATTGGACAATGCAAGTTATATACACACACATATGAATTGCATTCCAAATATATTGCCTTCATGTATGTATTATGAATAATAATGTGTTTTTATCCATGTTCTGTCATTCATCATTAGGGTGACCCAGAAGTGGTGGATCCTACCAGCCTGTTTTCTAGTGTGCCACAATCGACACCCAAGAAAATCCGATCAGAACAGCCTGCAGAGTTCAAACAACCACAGCTGACTAGTCCTCAGCAAACAGTGACCCGCAGAAAAGCATGCATTTCCCTGGCACCCAGCTGGACACAACAACAGGTAGGCTAATTAGTCATATCTCATACTATGAATTTCTTATTACTTTTCATTTTAATAAATGTAATGAAAGTTATTTTATTTGTAGGACATGGCATCTTCTTCCACAATGACTACGTGCAGGACAAAAACAAGGCTAACCTTCCATGTGAGTATATATCTAGGATCCCTAATAAAAGTCAATACATTACATTTGAGTAATTTAGTCAGTGCTGAAACACTCATGTAAAGGTGAGTAGAGAAACTAAACATTTTCATGTTGGTTTGTCCGTAACAGGAAACGCACCAAATGGAATCTACTCAAATGGACATAAGTGCATCGTCATCAGCTGCCTTTGACATCAGCATGACTTCAGAGGCTGCTGCTGATCCTGCAGATTCCAGTTCTGTCCCCTTGACAAGCTACTCAACCTCAGGCAAGACATCTAGGTCAGGAAGCACATCAAGCATCCCTGGGCTAATAGGAGGAAGAAATAAGAAGAAGTGGATTGTGAATGAGTCCAATCTCATGGAACTCTTCCAAAGGTGTAATATTTGTGGAGATGAATTGTGTGACCTGAACCAAGACATATCAACATCTGGCAGCAGAATCAAAGTGACATGGACATGCAACGGTGGACACACTGGAGATTGGGAGTCAACTTACACTGATATTGCTGATTGGGCAGGGCTTTTGAAACGTCAGCTGCCTCAGAAATCAACGTACTACAACATACAGTCCAGCTACCTGATTCCAGTCATTGAAAAAGCATACAAGGAGCAGGAGAATTCTGTAATGGCAAGGCTCATCAGCCAAACTCTGGATGGTGAGGGGGTGCAGGTCTGCGGAGATGGGAGGAGTGATAGCCCAGGCCATTCCTGCAAATACACCACGTATTCCTTCATGGATGACACCACCAACCAGATTATAGTATTTGATTTGATTCAGGTAAAAAAAAATTGGCAACAATAGAATAAAAATTGAGTTATTGTGATAATAAGTCTTGTCAGAAATGTAAATTAACAAAGTCGGGCTCTGAACTCACTTTCTGTTCATACTTGAAAAATACCAGAAGTGGTCAAAACCTTGTATCATCTGTTTTTTTTTTTTTTTTCACAATTAACACCTGGGAGCATCACAAAGTGAGTTGCGAGCCACGCTTGGTTAATTTACTACTGTTTTACAGCTTGGCTAAGCACCCATGAATGGAGGATGTGCATTATTTAATTTATCTGATTAAAATGTAATCACCTGTAAACTAATCCTTACTTGTTCCCTCTAGGTGACCCAGGCCAAAAATTCTGTCACAATGGAGCCAATTGGTTTCGAAAAAGGACTGGAAAAGATCCTAGATGTAGGGATTAATGTACAAGTTGTCACCACCGACAGACATCCCTCCATCAGGAAAATTCTGAGAGAGCGTTATCCAGAGATAGAGCACCAGTTTGACCCCTGGCATACTGCCAAAGGTTAGTGTAATATATTGTCAGTCTAAGCTAGTGTACCAGGCACTGGAGCACAACCCCTGACGCTGTGCTGTCTGGTTTATCTGTGTATTATATTTTGAAGTGCAATTTCATTATCTAATCATTTCTGTAACTGAGGGGTACAATTCCCTGACTGTATTGTTAGATATGATACTTACTACCACTACCTCTTGTACTTTAGACTCTGGCCACCCAGTACTAGGCATAAATAATTATGGTAAACACTCCCACGTAGATGAAACGATCCAACACAAATGTACCAAGTCGAAAGTCTGCGTTTAATAATAATTAATACATAGCAAAAGGTATGTAGAGCAATCACTTAATTACATTTATGATTTGAAATAGGATGCACTTTTATGGCAAATGAGTATTCGTTGGTATATCAATAGAGAACGTCCAATCTCTGGTGGCGCAGGCGGTAAATATACAACCTGGAATATTTAAGGAATAATAGCAATGATACTTTAATGATTATAGAACTGGATACACTAGGGGGGAATTCCGGTCGCTTGTAAGACAACTGGAGAAGGGGGGGGGGGGTAGAGTCTGGCTGTATCCGTCTGGCCGAGGGTATCCTGGGAGAACCCACGGTTGTGCGGCTCGGTGCCTCAGCGATCCTCGATCCACAGATGAAAGCAGTTGGACTCTCTGTGGGCCGGCTTCCTCCGGTCCACGATGGAGAGACGTGAAGCGACCTCGTCGTGTAGAGCGTCTCCTCACCTGTCGTCCTCTCCGGGGGGGGGTTTCCAACACACGGCAGTGTTGGTCTTTATCCATAGAATAATCACTGTATACAAAGCATAATCCGTGCCTGGGAAGGCGGGCTGTCGTCGGTAGAATAATCCGGTATGCAGGTCCACTCGCTCGTCGGCTCTGGGGCTCCTCGGGTGCAGCCTCACATGGGGTCGGCCACCCTGGATAAGCAGCCAGTTCTACCCGAAACGATGGGGGTACTGACTACGATAGTATTCTCACCGCACGAAGCACTACATATGAATAGACTATTATTAGCTTAATAGACTACGTCCAACTCGACGATATAGTGCCAAATATGACTATTCAAATATTAATATACACGATGTCTCAATACCGATGGTAGGCCGAACTTGGCCTTACTCCCACACGTGGCGTCGCGGGGAGGCTTTACGTCTGTCACTCTATTGGAGGGTAAGAAACTGGACTAAAAAGGAAGTCCTACTTTAGTAGCGCAGTATATATACGCACTATGAACAAATAGTACCATTAGTGGTGCGGTAGCCAGATTCCTACGCGGAACTAGGACTTGTTCGTACATGTTGAGCGGTACGTTTGAACTGGGTCTGGGGGGTATGGCAGCCTGGCACCAAGGTCTCGACCAATAGTAGAATGGAGACTATTATGGGATGTTCAGTAGGCTAGAATGGATATTCAATGCATATTGTACAAGGAATATACAAAGGATATCAGGGAATATTAGAGAATATACAAATACAATTAAATATATATATATAAATAAATATATATATTCGGTTTAATCTGGCCCTTCACAACAGCCACCCCCTGATTGGTCCCAGACCTAATCAGTTAAGCAGAGACAGATTAATCGCGTTGTCTATTTACACATAAGGGTTTGCTGTAGGGGTCAGTCAACTTCACAAAGTCATAGGGTTATAGGGTCATGGTCATCATCGATTGTGTCTGGGAGTCGGGGCAGTTCTATGAGCCTCGCCACGGGACGGGTGTAAGTGCGACCCTGGACAAGCACTTCAGCTGCTCGGACCTTGCCGTCGGCACCGGTGATCACTTTGCTTACGCGGCCGGCCGGCCACATAGCTCTGGGCAGTGATTGATCAATAATCATGACGACTGTTCCTTCTGTCAAATTGTCTCTCTCCTTTACCCACTTCTGGCGGGTCTGTAGAGACGGTAGGTAGTGCAGTAGGAATGTCCTTTGTTGTGCACTCTCTATGGTAGTGCAATCATCTATGTTGGGGTCTGCGGAGATAACAGTGCTCAATCCACAGAACATAGGTTTCTTATTCTCAGCCTCCTCTTGACTGGCTTCCCTCGGGATAGGCGTGGGCCACTCTCCTTCCGGGAGCTTTAGGAATGCTGGGCCGTCACTGTAGACATTGCGACGGGTGAGGTCATCTAGGGGCATTCCCCGGGTGATGACGTCAGCTGGGTTCTGTTTTGTATCAACGTAGCGCCACTCTGTTTCTCCGGTTAACTCTTCGGTTAAGTCTTGAATCTCGGTGACTCTGACTCCCACGAAGACTTTGTACTTGCATGAGTCCGATTTGATCCAGGCGAGTACTGTCGTGGAATCTGACCACAGGATTGTTCTAGACACCGGTATGGTGAGCTCACGTTGGATGAGCGTGGCTAGGTGCGCTCCGGCTAGGGCTGCGCAGAGCTCTAGACGTGGGATAGATTGTTGCTTGCGTGGGGCTATTCTCGAGCGGGCGAGGACAAATGCTGTGTAGATCTCTCCCCCCTCTTCTTGGGCCCGCAAGTAGGCTACTGATCCGTATGCGACCTCTGAGGCGTCACTGAAGACGTGTAAGTCCATTTTACATGTCTCTGGCCTCACCGTGGGTGGGAAGTAGCTTCGGCGCATATTAACGCCTGGGAGTGAGTGGAGCTCCATCTCCCACTCTCTCCAGGTGGATGCAAGGTGTGCGGGAATGGGGTCGTCCCAGCCCTGGTCCTTGTCCCACAATGCTTGTACAATCATTTTTGCCCTGGTGGTGTACGGTAGAATACATCCTAGCGGGTCATATTGTCGGGCGAGTGTTGTGTACACACTCCGTCTGGTGGTCGGCGCCGCCGCCGGCCTTCCCTGCTCCGTAGTCAGGGGCTTGTGTCTGTAGTGAAGCGAATCTGTTTTGAATCGCCACACCAATCCCAGGGTCATCTCCTGGGCTTCTCCTGGGATTGTAGCCATCCAGGTCTCGCTGCTGGCTGCCTTGTCCTCGGAGGAGAGGCTGCGCAGTACTTGCGGATCGCTGCTGGCCCACTGCCTGAAATCAAAGCCGCCTTTGATCAATGAGGCGCGGAGTTTAATCAGGAGAGCCTCGGCTTCTTCCTGGGTTGAAAGGCTTTGTAGACGGTTGTCTACGTAGAAGCTGTTCTTTACGCTGTGTCGGACCTCTTCGTCCGCTGCTGGGTCCTCTGCTACATGTTTCTGTAGTGCAAATGTAGCACAGCAGGGGCTGCACGTCGTTCCGAAGGGGAGGACTTCCCCTTGGTAGATGGCTGGGTGCTCATCTCCTGGCTTCTCTCTCCATAGGAACCGTAACAGGGGCTTGTCCTCCTCTACTAATCTCACCTGCAGGAACATTCCTTTAATGTCCCCGCTGATGGCCACCTTTTCCTGGCGGAAGCGGAGTAAAACGCCGAGTAGGGAGGGGCCGAGTGTGGGACCGGGCAGTAACTCTTTATTCAGATTTTGGGATCCGATCTGGTAGCTGCAGTTAAATACTATGCGGTCTTTACCGTTGTGATGGACCTTGTGGTGAGGCACGTACCACGATTCAGTGGTCTGGTCAGCCTCTTTAATGTCCATCTTTGTGACGTGTCCCGCTGTGATGAGCTTCTCAATCTCGGCGCGGTATACACTCTCTTGGGCGGGGTTCTTGGCTAAGCGCCGCTCCGTGTTCAGCAGGTACCGTTCTGTGGCGTCTGTCTTGGCGTGGAAAGTAGGCATTCCTTCTCGCCGCAGGAGTGGCGTGGCGTATCTCAACACGCCGTTGACCGGGACTCTCTTGGTCCCTGTCTCGAGGAGGTGAATGGCGTAAATGTCATCTTTAGAGCGAATGTCTTTCTTTCCGTTCTTAAAGGGCATTTGTTCCAAGGTCCATAGCCGCTCTACGTGTTGCAGGAGTGCGGTTTCTCCCTCTGTGACTCGGGAGTGGAGACATCTAGTGGCTGTACTTCGGTTGAGAGATTTGGCGAGCGGGCCTTGGAGAGTCCATCCCAAACGGGTCTCGACTGCTGCAGGACAGCCTCGGGGTCCGGTATGAACCCGGTCTATCGGGACAATGAGGTCTGCATGGTCGGAGCCTATCAACAGGGTCGGCATAGCATTGTCTATGAGCGGGATCGGTAACTTGCGCAGATGTGCATATTTCTCCATCAGCTTGGCGACGGGGTATGTGTACCGCGACAGTCCTATTTCTTGGCTGGTGAAAGCGTCTGTAATCTGGTACCGTCGCTCAGGCTGGCCGCTTGCTGCGATAGAGAATGAGACATTCTCGCCCTTTATCGTCTTCAAATCTCGTCTTATTGTCCGAATTGTCATTTGGGTTTCGCTTCCCCGCAGCCCTAGCTGGGCCGCAGCGGAGGCGAGCAGAAGGGTCTTCTCTGACCCGTCATCGAGGACGGCGTAAGTGTCCAGGACTTTATTCTGGTAGCTTAGTGTCACACGCACTACTTTTAGGAGTACTCTGGCTCCACTGCTGCTGGCGGGATCGATGTACATGACGCTCGCTTTGCTGCTGGATGGTGCGGGTGAGGGGCGCCGTCTGTTACTGTCGTGAAGTATGTCCAGATGGGCTCCATCGCACTTGGTGCACCTTTTCTTTAAGCGGCATTCGGCTGCCATGTGTGAGCGCGCACAGCGAAAACAGCGCTTGTTGGACTTTATCCATTGACTTGCTTCCTCCGCGTTCAGCTTGGGGAAGGAGTCACATTGCGCTAGCCAGTGTTCTTTCTCACAGTAGGGGCACACTATCTTCCACTTCTCCGTTCTGGAGGGGGTACTGTGGCTCCTGCTGCTCGGTACTGACTCCGATTGGTGCATCACAGTCACCGATCTTCTTCCATCATTTAGTCGTCTGGTTCCTTCTCTGGAGCCAGGGGTGCTCCGTCCGAATGTATCTAGCCGTAGGCTGCTGACTTCTCTCGCCAGGAAGTCTGCTAGATCGAGGAGGTTCGGTTCGGGGCCATTCGGGTCTCGGTGGTCTCTCTGCCGCCTAAAACGCTCCTGTCGAGCGGGCGGCAGCTTCTCCAAGATCCTTTCCACATTTGAGTTGGCGTAAAGTTCATGCCTCCCCTTCTCTCTCTGCGCTCCCAACATCCCTACCAGGGACTGCACTCTGATGGACAGGTCGTCCAGTGCTCGATTGTCTATTGCTGGGGGTAAGCGGTCGATGTGTCGGATCTCCTGGATCACGTAATCCCATATGCGCCCATACCTCTGGTCCAATGCTACCAGCACTGCTGTGTATGGGGTGGTGGAAGTCGCGTAGGCGAGCGCTATATTATGTGCGCGGGGTACCTTTAAGTGCTTCAGTAGGATGGCGTATTTATGGCGTTCATCCAATACATCCACCAACATGGTCTCCAGACACATGCGGAGTTCTGTATACTGGGCCCGGTTCTCTTGGGTGAAGTCGGGTACCATAGGCGTGCCAATGTATGACGCTGACTGTGGATACATCGGCGAGCGTTGGGGGAGAGGCCTCCTAGGCGAGTCTCCTCCCGCTCCTTGGTATGGGCTGGTACTGGCAGTGTACCATGGCCCGCTTGTCCAGGTGCTGTTCCTCGGTGCGGGTCGTGCGTCGTGCTCACCCGGGTATAGAGTCGGGGGTCTGTAGCGCAGCTCCGCGGGAGTATAGCCTGGGCTGTACCGGACCTCCTGGTCCGGTAGAGTACTGTGCTGTCGTCGGGCGTGGTTCTCCTCCTCTTCCTCTTCGTCTTCAGTTAGGTCATCCAGTGCTTGTAGTCTCTGGTTTAGCCTCTCCACAGGATATGCTGCTCCTTCCCGGTTGCTAGGTCTCGCTTGGACCGGTGGGGGGAGGTGGTCTGTGGGGGGTATAGACCTTGTCTGTTGGTCAAGTTCAGGGTTGTTTACTCGGCTAGGGGATGCCGCCCTGGAGGTGTGTCTAGACGAGTTCCTGGAGCCTCTGGCGGAGGGAGAGGGTGTTGTCCGTCTGATCAGCTGTTCTATTAGTTGCGCTTGCTGTCTGTCGCGCTCTGCGTCCCGTAGAGCACCAGCAGCTGCTGGTCTGCTCGGTCTCGGGCCACATTCTCTTCCCTCTGAATGCGTCTTATTTCTAGACGTATATGCTCTTCTTCGCTCCGCTGCTGGATCTGCAGTCGGTCGCGTTCAGCAGCGGCGTTCAGGCTGATGAGGAAGGCCTGCTGTAGGGTCCTCTCTGCCTCGCTGGGAGAAGGCGGTTGTATAGGGGAGCCTTCCCTCGGGGTACTCCTTGCGGAGCCTTGGAGCTCTATCTCCACGGTGCTCTCCCCGTCTTCTTCCGTGCCGAGTTCTCTCTCGGTAGCGTTGTATTCCTCCCGGGACTCATCGGGGACTACTTCTTCAGTACTGGCGGGGTGTGAAGTCATGTCTGGTTCCCACTGGTCCCCACCGTGAACTTGGTCAGTTACATTAGAACCCGTAGGGGCCTCTATGGTCGGGGTAGTCTGGGCGTTGGGGTTAGACATACTTTTACTTTCTAGTTTTACCGCGTTTACTGTTAGTAGAAGACTAGGTTGTTGACTGACAGCGTAAGCCTCTAAGTACTGAGGGAGCCGTCGTTCGCGCTGCGGGCGTTGGTTAGGAGGATCGTTTCGTGGAGTGTTCATCATAGGCCATTTCAATATTAATAACACTATATTAATATTACACTAATTACCCTCCGGCTCGAAGGACCAATTGTAACTGAGGGGTACAATTCCCTGACTGTATTGTTAGATATGATACTTACTACCACTACCTCTTGTACTTTAGACTCTGGCCACCCAGTACTAGGCATAAATAATTATGGTAAACACTCCCACGTAGATGAAACGATCCAACACAAATGTACCAAGTCGAAAGTCTGCGTTTAATAATAATTAATACATAGCAAAAGGTATGTAGAGCAATCACTTAATTACATTTATGATTTGAAATAGGATGCACTTTTATGGCAAATGAGTATTCGTTGGTATATCAATAGAGAACGTCCAATCTCTGGTGGCGCAGGCGGTAAATATACAACCTGGAATATTTAAGGAATAATAGCAATGATACTTTAATGATTATAGAACTGGATACACTAGGGGGGAATTCCGGTCGCTTGTAAGACAACTGGAGAAGGGGGGGGGGGGTAGAGTCTGGCTGTATCCGTCTGGCCGAGGGTATCCTGGGAGAACCCACGGTTGGCTCGGTGCCTCAGCGATCCTCGATCCACAGATGAAAGCAGTTGGACTCTCTGTGGGTCGGCTTCCTCCGGTCCACGATGGAGAGACGTGAAGCGACCTCGTCGTGTAGAGCGTCTCCTCACCTGTCGTCCTCTCCGGGGGGGGGGTTTCCAACACACGGCAGTGTTGGTCTTTATCCATAGAATAATCACTGTATACAAAGCATAATCCGTGCCTGGGAAGGCGGGCTGTCGTCGGTAGAATAATCCGGTATGCAGGTCCACTCGCTCGTCGGCTCTGGGGCTCCTCGGGTGCAGCCTCACATGGGGTCGGCCACCCTGGATAAGCAGCCAGTTCTCTGCCCGAAACGATGGGGTACTGACTACGATAGTATTCTCACCGCACGAAGCACTACATATGAATAGACTATTATTAGCTTAATAGACTACGTCCAACTCGACGATATAGTGCCAAATATGACTATTCAAATATTAATATACACGATGTCTCAATACCGATGGTAGGCCGAACTTGGCCTTACTCCCACACGTGGCGTCGCGGGGAGGCTTTACGTCTGTCACTCTATTGGAGGGTAAGAAACTGGACTAAAAAGAAAGTCCTACTTTAGTAGCGCAGTATATATACGCACTATGAACAAATAGTACCGTTAGTGGTGCGGTAGCCAGATTCCTACGCGGAACTAGGACTTGTTCGTACATGTTGAGCGGTACGTTTGAACTGGGTCTGGGGGGTATGGCAGCCTGGCACCAAGGTCTTGACCAATAGTAGAATGGAGACTATTATGGGATGTTCAGTAGGCTAGAATGGATATTCAATGCATATTGTACAAGGAATATACAAGGGATATCAAGGAATATTAGAGAATATACAAATAGAATTAAATATATATATATAATAAATATATATATTCGGTTTAATCTGGCCCTTCACAACAGTAAGCATGTTTGCATGTTGGTTTGAATTTATTTGAACATGATTAGTTGTTCCCATTCTGATTTCCTGTTCCTTGTGGTTGTGGTTAGATTGGCGGTTAGTAGCAGTGCTATGCCATTGGCCACGTTCCTTTGGTCTCACATCCACAGGCTTGTTTGGTGGCATTGACAATTGTGTCAATTTACTTCGTTGTATTAATGTCCCAGGTTGATATTCTCTTGTAATAGGGTTTAAGACCTTGTGGTGTTCCTTTTCAAAATAGGAATTAATTCCATTTGAAGGTGCACAAGATGAATGTTTACTTTCAGAGGAGTGCAACACAGCCAACCTTGCAGTGGTTGCAGCCAATTCAGTGTCCACCTCCAGTTGTTCCTTTTTTCTCTTCAGCCTTAGTTCCTGCTCCTTCAACTGTTGTTCCTGCTCCTCCAAAGCATGCTTTTCTTTTAGAGATTCAGCACGAGCGACAAGTGCAGCTCTATCGGCTTCAGCTAAAATCCTGGCAGATGATCTACTACTTGTTTTTGAATATTTACTCACAATGTTTGACACACTGTCATTTGGAGCAATACCATCATCACTTAAATGCAAATCACCTTCAGTTGTTTTACCATCAATTTCATCATGTACATTCATTATACTTTCATTGTTTGAAACCCACAGTTTTGCATTTGAAATACACTCATTTGACAACATTTTTGCTTTAAACCAGATTTCTTGTTTTTCCTTTTCATCATGTAACATATAACCCAACAGATTGTCATGCATGCATTTCACCTCATAACACACCTGACTCAAATCTGTAAGAGCATTTTCTACTTTTGCCATTTCATTATTTAACATGAAACCATGAATTGCATCTCTTATGCTGGCTGCCATGCTAAATTGACGTTTTCTGCTGGCTTCCAATCTGCCACATTTTTCTGCAACAGCCTTTGCAGTCATTTTGACAACACGTTTCCCAGTGACGTCACCGCTAGCAGCGGCGCACACTGCGGTCTCCATGGAAACGTTTGACACCGGTTTGCTCCATGATATTAGATAGTCAGTGAGTTAATTAAACAAGATGGCTGGTGAGTCGTGCAACAAAGTCAAAGAAAGTCCGTGTGTAAAAGTAAAAATCAAGTGTCATTCCACTTCAGCAACCATGGATTTATGCTCAACCCCAAGTTATGTGCACACACAATTTACATGGCCATGCATTTATATAGCGCTATAAACATACCTCCTTGCGTTGGGTACCATGCTGTGGCTCACGGTCCAATACTGATCCTCAGCCAAACTTCGGGTCAGCACCAGTGTGTTCCTCGTCCACGAACGGCTGCAGGCGGCTCCCCGACGCAGCAGCAAACAGTGGAATCCTCTTCCTCCACAAACGACAACAGCAGCACCTCGTCTTCCTCCGGTGGCGATTCTCCGACGTCCCAAACGCAGCGGATCTTCCCCAGTCTCAAAACGAGAGTCCAACGTGCGTGGTTTTTGACTAATATTAAAGGAGCTCCCGTCTTTATACGGAGCTACTGAGCAATTTGATCCCGTAGATGGGCGCGCCGTTCTATATGTCTGATCTGATACCAAACCGATCCTTGTCCCAATGATACATGCAGGCAGCTCTACTTGGAAAATGATATTTATTTGCTTGACCGTGCAAACAGAATATCTTAGCTTTTGTTCCTTAAACTGATTAAATAATAATGAATACAATAACTAATTACATACAAACATTTCGCCCTGCGACATGTTCTAACTGTGACCTGCGTCGTGCGTCGTGCGTGCGGTCAGAAAACCATTGCCCTTTCCGGGTCAAACTCCTCCCTCATACAGGTGTACCTGACGCTTATATAAAAGAAGCGCCACCCCCTGGTCACATAAATCCACTGCACATTAAATCCATTTTGGCCATTACAGCTGGCCTTCTAGGAAGTCATAGCATGCTCCTATTATGCCAGTGACAAGAAGCTGGTCTGCAGCAACCAGAAGCTCTTCCACATTCTCTGCTGTCACCGGCACAAAGCGTGTGTAGGCGTATTCTATGATGAGCTGCATCATACCCGCGGACACCCCAGGGATAGTGTAGACTGGTTTCTCTGAGTCGCTCCAGCGAGTGAAGAGGGTTCTGTGGGATGCAGAGTATAGAGATATCTGATGAGTAAACAGTAAGCAACATTCTGTCCTGTGTAGTAATATATTTTCACTGTAGAAGTATAGGGTCTTAGCACAGTAGAAGTATAATATATTTTCACAGTAGAAGTACAGTATAGTATCTTTATACAGTAGAAGTACAGTATAGTATCTTTTTACAGTAGACGTACAGTATATTTTTACTAACCAAGTTAACCTGAACCAAGTTAACCTGAACCAAGCTAACCTGAACCAAGCTAACCTGAACCAAGCTAACCTGAACCAAGCTAACCTGAACCAAGCTGAATGAATGAATGAATGAAAACTTTATTTAACAGATTGCAGAATGGGTACAATACAGTACGGCTCAATACATACAATTGTTAAGGGGATGCAGACCTGAGAAAGACGTTTGTCTTGTTTCCATCAGGGTCCCCCATTTTCAATTCATATAGACATTTATGACATACACAACATACATGACATTTATGGCATAGGGACATATAGGTATTTAGTACTGATACATTTGTGACATAAACGGAATTCAAATATACAGTACTGTTACCCCTAGATCCTGACAGAGTATATACATATGATGGGGAGGGGACTGTGCATTAGGAGGGGGTGGGTGGGTGGGAGAGAAATATACATACGGCGGGGAGGGAATATATACATGCGGTGGGGAGGAGACTGTCTATTAGGATGTGGTGGGGGTTTTGGGGATTTACGGTGGCCAGTTTCGAATTGCAGCCTCCCATAGGTGCTCTTTAAGAGCGGTTTTGAATGTGGGCAGGGATTCACATTCCTTTACAGCTTTGGGTAGGGCGTTCCACATTGTTGTGGCATAATTGCGAAATGTGTTTAGTCCCTTGTTTGAGCCGAATCTGGGTTTAACATGATTTGTTGAGCTTCCTCTGGTGTAGTGGTTGTGGTATTCACTGACCTTTGGGAAGTATTTTGACATGTACATGGGCACCCCGGTCGTATAGTGTATCTTGTAGACCAGGCCCATTGCAAGTTGCTGTACTCTGTCGTCTACTCTAAGCCATCCTAGGTTGTCAAAGTGGGCAGGGGTGAGGTGGGTTCTGGGGTTCAGGTCAAGTAGTAGTCTGACCAGTTTGTTTTGTGATGTTTGTAATTTTGTTTTAAGCGCCGTTGAGGTGCTTTGGTACCATGAGGTGCACGCATAGTCATAGTACCCTTGAATGAGTGCTCCTGCCAGAGTCTTCAGGGTATTCTTGTTTACCAGAGAGGAGATCCGGTACAAGAATCTAGTTCGTTGGTTGACTTTTTTTATTACATTGGATGCCATTTTGTCACAGGAAAGATTTGCCTCTAGGATGGAACCCAGGTAGGTAATTTCGTCTTTCCTTGTGACAATATTGTCACCCACTGTAACTGAGAAGCCGTCGGTCTTGCTGAGTTTGTTATTTGAACCGAAGAGAATGAACTCTGTTTTGCCCATGTGTAATGATAGTTTGTTATCAGCGAGCCATATGCAGATTTTGCCTAGTTCTGAGCTGAGGGTTTTTTCAACCTGCAACTTGTTCTTGTCAGAGACCAGCAGGGCTGAGTCGTCCGCAAACAGGAACAAGTTGCAGTCACAGGCTGACGACATGTCATTTGCATAAATTAGGAAGAGTAGCGGTCCTAGTATGCTTCCTTGTGGAACACCACAGCTCACTGTGAGGGGGGGGATAGAGTACCGTTTACCTCTACCATCTGTTCTCTCCCCTCCAGGTAGGATTGCATCCAGCTCACTGATAAGCTATCAAAACCAATTGCTTTTAGCTTGTCCATTAGAATGGAGTGATTGACAGTGTCGAAGGCCTTTTGTAGGTCCAGCATGACCATGCCGCAGTATTTGCCCGCGTCCACCTCTTGTTTGATGTGGTCGTTCAAATAGAGGAGGCATGTGTCAGTGGAGTGGGACGTTCTGAAGCCAGATTGGAATTCGTAAATTAGATTTTTTTCCGCCAAGTACTTTTCGACCTGTTCGTAGACAATTTTCTCCATGACTTTCGAGATGGAGGTAAGAATAGAAACAGGGCGGTAGTTGCCTGGGTCTAATTTGCTGCCCTTTTTGTGCAGAGGGGTCAATTTTGAAGTCCTTGGGGACGTGCCCCTGTTTTATAGAGAGGTTTATTATGTGTGTGATGACTGGGGTGATGGCGGCTGCTGCGTCTCTGAGGAATTTGGAGGGGATGTTGTCATGGCCAGTGGCCTTGTTAGGTTGGAGGGCGCTCAATTTTTTGAGTACCTCATCGGTTGTTACCATTTCAAGTTTGAAGTCGTCTTTGTGGACCCCTAGGTTTTTGTAGTATGCTACTATGTGTTCTACCCCATAATGCCCTGAGTGGGAGGGTAGTTTGTTTACCAGTGTTGTGGCTATGTTTGTGAAGAAGATGTTTAAGTAATTGGCTACATCCAGCTTGTCTGTGATGAGCGTGTTGTCCGTCTTTATGTTTATGTTTGAGAATCTGGTTTTAAGTTTTTTACTGCAGCCTAGTTGATTATTGAGTAATTTCCAAAGTTTGCGGGGTTTGTTTTTGTTTTCCTCGGTTTTGTCGTTGATGAAATTTCTTTTTGCGGTTCTGATCATGGTGTTTACGTCATTTCTTAGTCTGTTTCTTTGAATTTTTTGTTCAACCACGTGGGCTTGGAGTTCACTGTTTGAGCTTTTGGAAAGCTTTGTCTGACCTGAGCTAACCTGAACCAAGCTAAACTTACCTGAAATAGGCGCTGCAGCCACACAGGATTGCCTTCACAGCAGTAAAGAATACAGGCATAAGCGAACATAAAAAATATAGAGAGGTAGCAAGGTATAACGTAAATCATAGTGTTTCACATTAGGATCTAGCATCCCCAATATGCCTCTCTGTTTACGGTTTCATTCAGTAATAAAAATAATAAGATAGAATAGACAGAGTAAAAAGTGTGGTTTGATTGAGTTTAAAAATAGGCAATACTAAAAATAATAAAATAGAATAGACAGAGTAAAAAGTGTGATAAAATAGTTAAATAAAAATATACAATAACATTTACAACAGAGCATCACTCATAACACTTAATAGAACAATAGAGCAGTGCATCGCTCTTCTTAACAGTTGCTTTTGTATTGTTTTGCCTTGGTTACTTTCCTCTTGATTCTCCTTATTGAGTTGATTGGAATTATTCTTTGTTTCATCCCTTGATATTGTCTTGTTTTATTAATCTTTGCTTGTTCTCTCTTGCCCTCTCTTGCAAACCTTGTTGGTTTATGGGTTCCATTACTGAAAGCAACCTCCTGTTGGGACTTGCATTACAGTTCCTTAACACATGCAGGGCCATTGGGCTGAGTCTAATTAATGTCAAGAGGACCGGGGAATGTAAACAAACGTGGGGCTGTTTGTACAGTTAAATCTATACTTTATATTATTGCTATCTGTCCATTCTCATTGTCAATTGAGTCCATAAATGACAGGGGACGTCGTTTATTATTATTGATTACCAATAACCGTGTTCATCTAACTAGCCACATAGGCCGATCGCCTGGATGGCTATCAAAACAATGCCCGATCGGGCTGTAATTTACATGAAAAAGATCCTACCGTGGTCCGGCCTGATCCCCCTGAGCATTTCCCTGTTATCGATCGACATCTGGTAGATCGATATGTCCATTGGCTGATGATAAATCCCCTTATTGCATGGTGAAATCTGCAATCCGAAACGTAATCCAAGCTACATGCTGCACAACCAGAATCCTGCTACTGAAATCTCCATTGAAAGTAAAAAAAAAAGACTGATCCGTTCAGCCACAGGGCACTGCATTAGCGCGATAGCGCCCCTAAGAGGATCTGGCCGGTATTGCACCTTCTCAAATTCATAGAGTAGGGTAAATCTGCAGTGCCGCTCTGCGACCTTGAATAGGTTATTAAAATGGAATAAAAGCAATAACAACTTCCCACGGATATATCCGTGCCTCTGTCCACAACCGGTGGAATCGAAACACGGAGTTCTCCGTGGCCCATCCCGAATGTGTTAATGGTTCTGGGTTCACAACACCCCTTTCAGATTATGTATCTATGTAATAATAATAATAATAATAATAATAATAATAATAATAATAATAATAATAATAATAATAATAATAATAATAATAATAATAATAATAATAATAATAATATATTCAATTTGTAGGGGTGCTTTATATTTGTCGAACAAATCTCAAGACGCTACAGTGTAGAAGAAGATAAAAACTAGTAAGAGAGTAAAAAGAACATAAAATAAGTAGGGCTAAAACTAGTAAAAGAGTAAAATAACCTAAAATAAGAAGGGCTAAAACTTGTATAAGAGTAAAAGAACATAAAATGCGTGGAGCTAAAACTAGATAAAAATCAACAAAAGGCTCTATTAAAAATATGTGTTTTGAGTCCCTTTTTAAAAGCATCCACAGTCTGTGGTGCTCTCAGATGATCAGGGAGAGCATTCCACAGACATGGGAGCAGATGAGCAGAAAGCCCGATCTCCCATGGTGCAGAGTTTGGTCCTCGAGCGCTGGAGGTTTGCCTGTGTGTCTCCAAATGGGTTGAATAAGGACACAGTGGCATAGATGCAAAGCTAACTGTACACAAAGTGCCAGTGAGTCACTCACCGTGTCATGAGTGAGTGAGTTTGAATTAGAAATTTGTATTTATTGAAAGGATAGACCTTTGAGATGCAGCATCTAATTTTTGAGGCAGAGAGAGACTAACAGGGGCCTATAATCCTGTATCTACATATGTAGCCACAACACCAGGCAAGCACCCATACCTGGGAATGTGCCTACTGTATTATTTGTTATTATTTAGTTGCAGTGCCATGTTTTGGTCACTAAGTGGCGCTCCTTGTTTATACTTGATGTAACAACAGGTTTAATTTGATTTAATTTGAGCCAGTCACTCACTTCACTTCCTGTCTACCTGTTGTTAACTAAACTACAACATTAACCTGTCTTCTCTAGTAACAATGTGACTTGTGTCTGTAAATGTATATGTATGTTGAGAGAATATAGAGCCGTATGACCAGGCATCATACGTTCATAAGGCTAAGCTATCCTGGTGATTATTTAATGCTAACAAGTTAACGTCTGAGTAGCTCTTTACTAAGCTAAGCTATCCTGGTGATTCTTTAATGTTAACAAGTTAACGTCACACAGCCAGACACGTTACAAATGGAGGTTGTTGTTTTTTTTGTTTCTTTTCTCATATCAATCAAAAGATATTTTGATTAAGGCTGTCAATCGATTAAAATATTTAATCTGATTAATCGCATGATTGTCCATAGTTAACTCACGATTAATCACAAATTAATCGCATATTTTGCATCTGTTCTAAATCGACCTTAAATGGATCTTTTTCAAGTTATAATACTCTTATCAACATGAGTCAACAAATGCTTGCTTTATGCAGCCATTTAACACAAAAGGATGACCCTCATGCATTGCAAATTTGCATCAAAGTCAACACAGTGATGCACAAAATAACTTAAAAGAAAATAATAATTTTAGATTAAATTAGATTAAAATGTATTGTCATTGTTATGGTTTGACACCGACCCCAAACGCAACGACACAAGAGAGTAGGATTCAGAGTTGCCAAAAACAGGGGCTTGTTTATTGAGACTAACTAAACAGCACAGAATAGGAAGAGTCTAAACAAGACTGGACTTCAAGCAAGGATGAATAGTTCTGCTGCTCTGCAGCTTCTCCCGAGGTGGTAGTAGGGGGTAGCAGATGCTGACGTCAGAGCCGCTCTGCAGACTTCTCTCGGCAGAATCTCCGAGGTGATGCGGGACCGAGAGAGAGAGAGAGGGAGCGAGTCAACACAGGGTGCAGGTAGAACGAGCAGGAGAACAGGAGAGGTGACTTGTACCCAAAAACAAAAGTTATCCAAGTGAACTAATCTTCGTGTAAACACACACAGTGAGCAATGTTCCAAAACACAATCCCAAGTGAAAAATATCTTCGGTGCAAAAATAGACACTGAGAGCGAAGTCCAAAATACAATCCAATGTGATAATATCTTCGGTGTGATAAACACACAGTGGGAGATGTTAGGTCAAAATATTATCCCAGTGAAACAATCAAAAAGGCAACCGCTGGGTGAGTGACTGTCTGATAAAAAGGTGGTAATCTTCAGTGTTATAAAAACACACGAAAACGGAATTTGATCAAAGACAGTCATTAAAAACGCACCCAGGCGTTGTGCGTAAAGAGCGCTGGAACAGCAGCGGAGCGAGCGCGTCGCCACGGGAAAAAGGTGTCCAAGAGGAAGGCTTCTTGGATATCCTGGAGGTAAAGCACAGGGAACAACAGCAGCAGCGGAACGGCGAATGCAAACAGAAAATATCAAAACGATCCAACAAAACTTGAGTGGGGAAACGGGGTATAAATAATACGGGATTGATTGATTGACAAGCAGTGACAGCTGGGGGATGTGATTGAAAAGCGTGTGGACGGGAGAGAACCAATCAACGACGTCTCTGGGAAGAAGCGTGTGAATGGGGGAATGAAATGATTAACAGAAACAAATGGAAAACAGAGCGAGGTGGTTTAAAGGAACAGAGCGAGGAAGTGAGCAAGGACAGAAACCTCACAGTACCCCCTCCTCCACGGGAGCCACCCGGCGACCAGGCCGACCCGGCTCGTCAGGATGGGCACGATGGAAGTCAGTGATCAAGCTGGGATCCACGATGAGCTGCCGGGAGACCCAGCTACGCTCCTCAGGACCGTAACCCTCCCAGTCTACCAGGTATTTGAACCCCCGGCCCCGCCGACGAACGCCCATCAACCGGCGGACCTGCCACTGGGGGTGACCATCCACCAACACGGGAGGCGGAGGATCAGGAGCTGGAGGCATAAGGGGACTGAGGGAGACGGGCTTAACCCGGGAGACATGGAACACGGGGTGGATGTGCATGGACGCAGGAAGTTTCAGGCGCAGGGCCGCCGGACTGAGTACCTTCAGGACCTCGAAAGGTCCGACGAAACGGGGGTTGAGTTTCTTGGCCAAGGACCGTAGCGGCAGGTCCTTTGCGGAGAGCCACACCCTCTGCCCAGGGCGGTAAGTCGGCGCAGGAACCCGGCGCCGGTTGGCACCACGACAGGCGCGCTCAGATGTCCGGAGCAGCGCGGTCCTGGTGATCTCCCAAACTCGTCGGCAGCAGTCGAGGTGGACCTGCACGGAGGGAACTGCCACTTCCGCCTCCTGTGCGGGAAAAAGAGGGGGTTGGTAGCCCAGGGAAACCTCAAAGGGTGAGAGGCCGGTGGCGGAACTGACCATTGAATTGATGGAGTATTCAACCCAGGGAAGGAAACGGCTCCAGGATGCCGGTCTCTCGGCTGCCACACACCGAAGAGCAG
Source organism: Notolepis coatsorum (assembly GCF_963971535.1). Taxonomy (NCBI): domain Eukaryota; kingdom Metazoa; phylum Chordata; class Actinopteri; order Aulopiformes; family Paralepididae; genus Notolepis; species Notolepis coatsorum. The sequence continues at coordinate 45,885,470 of NC_140173.1, forward strand.
ACTCCACGCTCTGGTTCATCCTTTCCGTCTGCCCGTTAGTCTGGGGATGATAACCAGAGGAAAGACTGACCGTTGCCCCCAATCCCTTGCAAAAGGCCCGCCATACCTGGGAGGTGAACTGGGGCCCCCGGTCAGAGACGATGTCCTGGGGAAACCCATGAAGGCGGAACACGTGGTGAGTCAGGAGGTCCGCCGTCTCGGCCGCCGAGGGAAGCTTGGAAAGGGCCACGAGGTGAACCCCCTTGCTGAATCGATCCACCACGGTCAGAAGGCAGGTGTTCCCCTGGGAGGAGGGCAGACCTGTGACGAAGTCCAGCGCCACATGTGACCACGGACGGCTCGGAACGGGAAGTGGCTGCAAGAGCCCGGAGGGTGCCTGGTGAGAGGCCTTGCTGCGGGCACAGACCGCGCAGGCCAATACGAACTCCTTGACGTCGTTCCGCATGGTGGGCCACCAGAAACGACGAGCCAGGAAGGAGAACGTGCGATGGACGCCAGGGTGGCAGGCGAACCGGCTGGTATGGCCCCAAAGCAGTACCCGGGACCGGGCAGAGTTGGGGACGAAGAGACGATGCATAGGGACGTTGCTAAGAGCACGCTGGAAGCGTAGGGCACGCCTAACCACACCCTCGATGCCCAAGGTGATGGCTCCAACCACTCGGGCCTCCGGGAGGATGGGAGTAGGGTCCTCAGAGGGTGGAGCCCCCTTGGAGTGTAACCGGGACAGGGAGTCGGCCTTCGTGTTGCGGGAACCGGGGCGGAAGGTCAGCGAGAAGTCGAACCGACTGAGGAAACTGGCCCATCTCGCCTGCCGACCGTTGAGGCGCCTGGAAGCGCGGATGAACGTCAGGTTCTTGTGGTCCGTCCAGATGGTAAAAGGCTCCTCGGCACCCTCTAGCCAATGACGCCACTCCTCCAACGCAGCCACGACCGCCAGCAGCTCCCGATTGCCGGTGTCGTAGTTCCTCTCGGCAGGGAGGAAGCGACGCGAGTAGAAGGCGCAAGGATGCACCTTCTGGTCCGAAAGAGAACGTTGGGATAGGACAGCGCCCAGGCCAGTATCCGAGGCGTCCACCTCCACAATGAACTGTCTCTTGGGGTCAGGGTGGAGCAGGATAGGGGCGGAAGTGAACCTCTTCTTGAGGGAGCGGAACGCAGCGCATGCCGCTGGGGACCAGTCGAACGGCAGAGCGGGGGAGGTCAGCTTGGTAAGTGGCTCCGCCACTTGACTGTAGTTCCGGATGAACCTTTGGTAGAAGTTGGCGAACCCGAGGAAACTCTGTAACTCCTTCCGAGTGGTGGGTTCAGGCCAATCCTCCACAGCTTGGATCTTGCGAGGATCCGCTCGGGTCAAGCCCTTCTCAACGATGAAGCCCAGGTAGTCGACGGAGTCGGAGTGGAAACGGCACTTCTCCGCCTTGACGAAGAGCCGATTGTGGAGGAGGCGCTTCAGCACACGGCGGACATGCTGGATGTGTTCCTCGAGGGTCCTGGAGAAGATGAGAATGTCGTCCAGGTACACCACCACGAACACCTCCAGCATGTCACGAAGGACGTCGTTCATGAGTGCCTGGAATACCGCCGGGGCGTTGGTGAGGCCGAACGGCATCACTAGGTACTCGTAGTGGCCCCTGGGGGTCTTGAAGGCGGTCTTCCATTCATCGCCCTCACGGATACGGACAAGATGGTAGGCACTCCGGAGGTCCAGCTTGGTGAAGAACGAGGCCTGGGTCAGTGGCTCGAAGGTGGAGCTCATGAGAGGTAGGGGGTACTTGTTCTTGATGGTGATCTCGTTGAGCTGACGATAGTCGATGCAGGGTTGCAGGTCCCCATCCTTCTTACCAACAAAGAAGAAACCGGCCGCCACCGGGGAGGAGGAAGGCCGAATGAGTCCTGCTTCCAATGACTCAGAGATGTAGAGATCCATCGCCTTCTTCTCCGGAACGGTCAGACTGTAGAGGCGGCTGCCGGGAAGGGGAGCCCCTTGGCGGAGGTCGATGGCGCAGTCATAGGGGCGGTGAGGTGGAAGGGCCTGAGCCCTGGATTTACTGAAAACCTACAAGAGGTCGTGGTACTCGGGAGGTATGGACGAGAGGTCCGGAGGCAACTCACCAGCGGGCCTCCGGGGCGGGGGACAGGACGCCGCCTGCAGACACAGGGCGTGACAGGAGGAGCTCCAGCCCTTGATGGTACCGGAGGACCAGGCGATGTGGGGCTCGTGCAGCGCGAGCCAGGGCCTACCCAGGACCACCGGGACAAGGGGGGATTGGGTGATGAGGAACTGGATTCTCTCGACGTGGTTCCCAGCGATGGTCAGCACGACTGGGCCGGTGCGTTGAGAGATGTCGGCCAGGCGGTGTTGGTCCAACGAGAAGATCTCCAAGGGCCTCACCAGGTCCTCAAGTGGAATGTTGGCTCGGGTAGCGAACTCGAAGTCGAGGAAATTCTCGTCAGCCCCAGAGTCGATGAGGGCCTCCACCGTGGCACGTTGGTCCCCCCAGGCCAGGGTGACGCTCATCAGATGGTCAGGTGGTGCGCGGCGCTGGGAATGGGAAAAACGGCTCACCAGGATCTCCCGGGGTCTCGGCGAGCCTGATCTTTTGGCCGGGTGGGGCAGGCACCTCCGCAGTAGAGGCAGAGACCGGACCTGAGCCTTGCCTCACGCTCCGCCTGGCTCAGATGAGAGCGTCCCAGCTGCATGGGTTCCTCCTCGCGAACCGAACGGGGAGGCCTGCTACCACCAGTAGTGTTGAGGACAGGGCGTCCAGGAGTGACGTCATGCGTCCGGGGAATCCGGGGTACCTCAGGAGGTAACAGTCGGGTCCTCTCGCGCCTTCTCTCCAGGAGGCGTCCGTCGATGCGGATGACGAGGGTAAACAGGTCCTCGAGGGAGTCGGGCAACTCCCGGGTAGCGAGCTGGTCCCGGACTGCGTCACTGAGCCCCCTCAAGAAGGTTAGGCGAAGTGCAGGGTTGTTCCATCCACTCTCCACCGCCGCCAGTCGAAACTCCAGGACATAGTCCGTCACCCTGCCGCTCCCCTGTCGGAAAGTCCCCAACCGGGCTCCAGGGTCCAGACCTCGGGCTGGATGGTGGAACACTCTGCGGAGCTCCGCCACGAAGTCTGGATAGGAGAAAACAAAATCTGCATCCATTGCCCAGGAGGAAGTGACCCACTGGGCAGCATGGCCTGAAAGCAAGTTCGTCATATAAGCCACTTGGGACCCCCGAGCAGTAAAACGGCTTGGTTGATGACGGAAAACCAACTCACATTGCATGATGAATGTGGCACACTCCTCGGGATTGCCGTCGAACAGCCGTGGGACGGAGAGACGGGGTTCCCGAGGTGCGGGATCTGCTGGGGCTGTGGTGAACGCTCCTGAAGGATGTGAAGGAAGTAAAGCATTAACGGTGTCGCTCAGCGAGTGAAGCTGAGCGAGAATACCGGATTGTTGTCCCGCCAGAGCGGCCATTGACCCTTGAATAGGCAGGACCTGTTCCCTGAGATCCTGCACCGCAGCCGCAGCCCTCTCTAGTTGGTGACTGTGATCCCTGGTCAACTCGACTTGATTAGCAAGTGCGGTTCTGACCCTCTCTGTGTCGGCTGGGGTCGTCATTTTGGTTGGATCGTAATGTTATGGTTTGACACCGACCCCAAACGCAACGACACAAGAGAGTAGGATTCAGAGTTGCCAAAAACAGGGGCTTGTTTATTGAGACTAACTAAACAGCACAGAATAGGAAGAGTCTAAACAAGACTGGACTTCAAGCAAGGATGAATAGTTCTGCTGCTCTGCAGCTTCTCCCGAGGTGGTAGTAGGGGGTAGCAGATGCTGACGTCAGAGCCGCTCTGCAGACTTCTCTCGGCAGAATCTCCGAGGTGATGCGGGACCGAGAGAGAGAGAGAGGGAGCGAGTCAACACAGGGTGCAGGTAGAACGAGCAGGAGAACAGGAGAGGTGACTTGTACCCAAAAACAAAAGTTATCCAAGTGAACTAATCTTCGTGTAAACACACACAGTGAGCAATGTTCCAAAACACAATCCCAAGTGAAAAATATCTTCGGTGCAAAAATAGACACAGAGCGAAGTCCAAAATACAATCCAATGTGATAATATCTTCGGTGTGATAAACACACAGTGGGAGATGTTAGGTCAAAATATTATCCCAGTGAAACAATCAAAAAGGCAACCGCTGGGTGAGTGACTGTCTGATAAAAAGGTGGTAATCTTCAGTGTTATAAAAACACACGAAAACGGAATTTGATCAAAGACAGTCATTAAAAACTCACCCAGGCGTTGTGCGTAAAGAGCGCTGGAACAGCAGCGGAGCGAGCGCGTCGCCACGGGAAAAAGGTGTCCAAGAGGAAGGCTTCTTGGATATCCTGGAGGTAAAGCACAGGGAACAACAGCAGCAGCGGAACGGCGAATGCAAACAGAAAATATCAAAACGATCCAACAAAACTTGAGTGGGGAAACGGGGTATAAATAATACGGATTGATTGATTGACAAGCAGTGACAGCTGGGGGATGTGATTGAAAAGCGTGTGGACGGGAGAGAACCAATCAACGACGTCTCTGGGAAGAAGCGTGTGAATGGGGGAATGAAATGATTAACAGAAACAAATGGAAAACAGAGCGAGGTGGTTTAAAGGAACAGAGCGAGGAAGTGAGCAAGGACAGAAACCTCACAGTCATGTTGCATAAAGTGAATGCAGTCTGTTACTAACATTACGTAATGTTGCTATCCGCTAACCCTCTTACCTACTGTCTTTTTACGTATGTACCCTACTACTATGCTACTATTTTTATACTACCACCTATCTTGCTAATATGTCTATACTACTATGCACTCAATATTATTTGACAAACAATGCCATTGACCCTTATCTTCCAGAGATATACCAGTCCTGGTTACTTGTTAGATTAGATTAGGTTCTAATTTATTGTCATTATACAGCACAAGTACAGTACAACAAAAATAAGTTTGCCATCCAACCAGAGTGCAAATGTAACAGTAAAGTGCAACAGCAATATACAATGTAGGCCTACAGGTGATTAAACTGGGTACAAAATATACAAATTAGTACTACCGAGTGTAGTGCTAATCAGATGTATGTACAGAGTTGTATTATAATTGTATTGTATTATACCTGTACAGTGATACAGGTATACAGACAGTATGGTAGTAGTCATACTGGCCAGCAGCATAACTAGTAAGAGTAGGATATGTACAGATAATATAATATAGATATAGTATCTACAGATATGTAAAAGGACTATGTGCAGGTACGTACAGACAGGTGTGGATAGATATATATGTGGTGAGAATATATATATATATATATATATATATATATATATATATATATATATATATATATATATATATATATATATATATATATATATATATATATATATATATATATATATAATATGGTATATGCAGCATTATTGTACATGCTATCATACAGAGCTATGGGTTATATGCAGGTGTATATAGAGCGGTTATATGCAGACAAATATGTATATATATATATATATATATATATATAAATGCGGTAATGCAGCATAAATATGCAGTATATACAGCACTGTTGTGCATACTGTGTGTATGTGTGTGTATGTGTGTGTGTGTGTGTGTTTGTCAGGTGTCCAGTATCTCTCAGTGAGGAGAGATGGTAGCCTCCATATAGAGAGAGTGATCTGCAATCTGCTTGGGTTGGAGGTGCAATTCCTAACAGGCTCAACCATATGGATAAAAGTGCCCATATTATGTGCATTACACAAACTAAAAACAAATATTGTCGGAATTACTAGAAGAAACGTCACCACCTTTGGCTGATAGTAATTTATAAATGTATTAGGATTTCTTTTGGACTGGTCTAATAAATGTTTACGGTTCTTATATGGACCCCGCCCCCCCGCTGCCTCCTCCTCCAGGGGTCACGGCAGGGCACCACGGGGAGCAGCGTACTGGCTCATGTTAGGCAGGCCATGCATTATGCAGCAGCATAGGGCACCGCGGTGGATCTTCATGTCCTCGGCTACAGTCCACCTGTCGCTGCTCTGGTCGTAGCGCTCCACGTTGGAGATGGTGTTCAAGCCATAGAAGCCATTGAAGCCTCCGACCACGAAGAGCAGGTCGTCCAACACCCCGATGCCAAAGTTGCTGCGGGGGGTGAGCATGGTGGGCAGGGCGCTCCAGGAGTCAGTCAAGGGGCTGTAGGCCTCTGCGCTATGCAGGTAGTTTTCACTGTCAAACCCTCCCACCTGAGGACAGGACACATGAGAGGAATGTTTTAGTATGTGGTTAAGGCAGGCGGGCACTGTATTAATCCACTTAGGGCAATGAGGCATCACAGCAGCATTGCAAGTCAAATGATATATCTATAAAAATATCTAGTATAAAGCATTTGTCTCCGTGTGCACCTACCACATAGACTTGTCCTCCGTACGCAGCGACTCCCACTCCATAACGCCTGCTGCTCATGGGGGCGATCAGAGTCCACTGGTGGGTCTCTGGGCTGTAGTACTCAGCTGTGAGCAGACACTCCGTCCCGTTGAAGCCACCACAGATGTAAACCTGTAATCAGAAAGAATATTCTAATTTAGTTTATATATTCCATCTAATTTCATTCTACTTTAATTGTCTGTTAATGTTGATGTACCAAAGGACCAAGACAAATTCCTTGTATGTGCAAGCTTACTTGGCAATAAAGACATTTATGATTTCTGATCTAACGTTCCTTGTGTTCATCTACCACCTTGTGTTCCTCAGTTCCACCCACCTTGCCGTGGAGGGCTGCTGCCCCGGCGGAGCTCCTGTGCTCCAGCATGGGTGAAATCACTGTCCACTGGTTGGTTTCAGGCTCATAGCGCTCCGCGGTGTTCAGTCGCACGTGTCCGTCGAACCCTCCCATGGCATAGATACAGCCGTCCAACGCGACCACGCTGACGTAACCGCGGCATGAGTGCATGGGAGCCGCCTGCAGCCAGCTACGAGTGATGGGGTTTAACCTGCGCACACTGCTGAGACACTCTACGCCCTTGAAGCCGCCGATGCAGTAGACCAGACCGTGGAGATAAGCACTGCCGTGGTAGGCCCGGGGACTCTCTGCCTCAACGCTCACGTCCATCCATCCACCGGCTCGGATATCGTAAGCCTCCATGCCATTGGTCATGCTGCCGCCACTCCAGCCTCCGATGGCCAATAGGACCTCCTGGGGCAGCCGTGGGCGTGTCAGGGGGTTTGGGAGCCTGTCGGAGCCAGGGGGGTTCAGGACGCTGAGGATGAGGGGCCTGCAATCGTGGCTGTCCCTCACCACAGGGTTGTTCTGGACGTTGTTCAGGAAGTAGTCAGGCCTCATCAAGCCCATGCGAACCTGGGAAGAGACAAGCAGACAGCGGGTACAACTTAGACAGCGGTTGTAGACGGTTTCACTGGAATTCTGTTGCTAGGGAACAGTTTGGACCCAAATGTTTGAGAACCACTGTACTAGGGAACCTAGTGTTGTTTTAATGCAATGCACAGTAATACAATTAGTTACCTTGGGCAGCAGCAAAGGGATGTGTGTTTTACGCTCCTCACAGGAGTGGTTGATCCAACGGAGGATGGCCTCGAACACTGTCTCTTCGTTCTTCACGTTTAGATCATCCCTCTCGATGATGTCCACCAGTTGCTGCAGGGACAGCTCCACAAACTCCTGTGAGACATGCAGCATCTCCTCAAAGTGACACACGATGAAGAGATAGGCCTTGCGCCTCAGGTCAGGGCAGCAGTAGATGTCCGCAAACCTCCAGATGCCGACACAATTTTCCAGAGACAGCTGGCTTTCTAGGAAGTCATAGCATGCTCCTATTATGCCAGTGACGAGAAGCTGGTCTGCAGCAACCAGAAGCTCTTCCACATTCTCTGCTGTCACCGGCACAACGCGTGTGTAGGCGTATTCTATGATGAGCTGCATCATACCCGCGGACACCCCAGGGATAGTGTAGACTGGTTTCTCTGAGTCGCTCCAGCGAGTGAAGAAGGTTCTGTGGGATGCAGAGTATAGAGATATCTGATGAGTAAACAGTAAGAAACATTCTGTCCTGTGTAGTAATATATTTTCACTGTAGAAGTATAGGGTCTTAGCACAGTAGAAGTATAATATATTTTCACAGTAGAAGTACAGTATAGTATCTTTATACAGTAGAAGTACAGTATAGTATCTTTTTACAGTAGAAGTACAGTATACTATCTTTTTACAATAGACATACAGTATAGTATCTTTTTACAGTAGACATACTGTATAGTATCTTTTTACAGTATACGTACAGTATAGTATATGATTACAGTAGAAGTACAGTATAGTATATTTTTACAGTAGATGTACAGTATCTTTTTACTAACCAAGTTAACCTGAACCAAGTTAACCTGAACCAAGCTAACCTGAACCAAGCTAACCTGAACCAAGCTAACCTGAACCAAGCTAACCTGATCCAAGTTAAACCTACCTGAAATAGGCGCTGCAGCCACACAGGATTGCCTTGTGGGCATTAAACTCAGTGCTGTTGACTTTAATAACCACATCACAGAACCTTCCCTCCAGACGCAGGTCATTAAGGATTTTACAGGACAATGTTTCCTTTTCCATGTGGGGATTTTTAAATTGTATCTACAGTATATATTCAAGCTTACAGACAAGTAGCCGGAAACAATAAGTGAGATCTTCACTTGTCTTCTGAGTTCTGAGATATTCTGAGAGAATTGTTGAATAGATACACAAATGTTCTAGAATGTTTGATTATGACATCATACCATGACATCACAATGGAACATCATACTGTGACATCATACTGTGACATCATACTGTGACATCATACTGTGACATCACAACGGAACATATTACATTTTGAGTCCATTTGAATAATATAAATAATATGTATGATAATATAATGTAATGTTATATTTTATGTAATATAATAATAAAGTATAATATATTTAGTTTCCATTTGAATAACAATCTAAAAACATGACATTCTTTAGAAGTCTTAAAATATATTTGTTTAATTTAAGTTAAAATAAATGTAATAATAATAACCTTATTTATATAGTGTGGGATCGCAAGAAAGGATGAAACGGGAGACGGTAGTCGAGTCTTTCCTTTTACTTCCCAACATAAATTACATACATCCAACAGAGTGCAGAGACGTTTAACGTTACTACTTGAAAGTGACAGCAGCTAGCTCACAGCTGACAGGTGACATAATATAGGTCACCAAATACCCACCCCGTTCCCAGAATCCCCAGGCTTAAAGGAGCATTCCTCCGCTCCTCAAGTCCAGTGAATGTCTGCACCAATTGTGCGTGATAAGTGAGTCACCACACAGGCCCCCCCAGAATTCACAATAACCCCCCAAAAGATCACCCACAGTCAACGAGGCGGGGGGCGGATCAGGCGCCCAAAACGACTCCGTATCACCCGTGCAGGGGTAGAGGTGGGGATTGGGGCGTTTGGGGCGTGTGGGGGGGATTCAGGAGATATGAGGTGACGAGAGGGAAAAGCAGTTGGCAGGGGCCGGGCAGGGGGTCGTCCACGCCGCGGGGGCCGGGCCAGTTCAACTGGCCTGTCTAGGTCCAAATGGGCAGGCTTGAGCCGGTCGACCGATACCCGCTCTGACCTTCCTCCAATGTCCACCATGAAGTTCTTAGGCCCCGCCTCCAGGACGCGAAAAGGGCCGTCGTAAGGGGGCTGCAGAGGAGTACGGTGGCTGTCATGGCGAATGAAAACATATTTAAATAAAAAAGAGGGATCTGCCGAGCCCACAACGGACAGCATCCTGTCCATCAGTTCGGACGGCTTGCCGTCGCCGAGGCCGTTAAGTGACAATAGACGATCCGCCTTTTCAATTTCCGACAGTTCAAATAATTGCAAAAGGAATGCCTTGATAGCGTTAAGTAATCTGTAAGTACTAAGTAACGCGTTATTGTAATCTGATTACTTTTCCCCGAAAATAGTAATCTAACGCGTTAATCTTTACAAGCCAGTAATCTGATTGCAGTTACTTGTCCAAGTGGCTGTGCGTTACTATTTCGTTACTATATCATCATAATGCAGGCGGAATGCAGTATTTTATTTCGTTTTCGACAGTCAAATATACGTTTGGAGAGCTTTTCCTAGTATTGGGCAGTGACGTCACAGCACGCAACCTCGCGTGTTGATCCATGCTGGTGGGCGCGGCTGTTATTGTTATTATCAGGCTGACCTAAACTGCGAGCTAGCAGGGAGACGCTCGCGCTGGTAACGCTTTCTTGCACTGGAAGTTCACTAGTCTACTTAACGTTTGTGGCAGCTAAGCCGGGTGAAAAAAACATTCACTTTGCGGAGGAAACAAAATACTGTCTACCGCATATGGAATATACAGCACAGCACGACCATCGACTTCTACAGGACTCGGAGCGTCGGAGGTGCACCAGCCAAACAGTATGTTCCACCTTTGAGTTAAACATCTTTTGCATTGCACTATTCATGAACATGGAACACCATACTGCAGTATGTAGGTTGTCAGTACAGCTACATATCAGCCTACATGTGGTGTTATTGACCATTTATCTTTTGTGAAATCTATAGATCTATAGATTGATTGATTGATTGATTGAAAAGTTTATTAACAGATTGCAGAATGGGTACAGTACAGTACAGCTCAATACATACAATTGTTAAGGGGATGCAGACCAGAGAAAGACTTTCGTCTTGTTTACATCAGGGTCCCCCATTTTCAATTCATCATAACATATATGACACACACGACATAGAGATAGACAGTACTGCTACTACATCTATACATTTATGACATACCAGATTTGCAAATACAGTACTGTTTGTGATACAAAAAGTGTCCAGAAAAGAGAGTATCATCTTCATCAGTCTCCTCCCTCCATCTGTCCATGCATTCATTTGGGGGCATTTGAGTGGCTCAGTGTTCTGGGGTGCATTTCAAAAGTGTCTCATGACCCCTCGTCACCAGGATTGGTAGGGTTACTCTATTTAAATGTATTCCGTTACAATTACAAATTACCTGTTGAAAAATACATTCAGTCCTGCAAATTTTGCATAAAACGCCTGTTGATTGCATACCCAAAGTAAATTGAAAGCTATTCTTGAACAATTTATAGCACATACCTGAGTCTGGCCTCTTTTGAAAGGAAACATTCTGAATTTTCTAATAGTTTGATTGATTGATTGAAAACTTTATTAACAGATTGCAGAATGGGTACAGTACAGTACAGCTCAATACATACAATTGTTAAGGGGATGCAGACCAGAGAAAGACTTTCGTCTTGTTTACATCAGGGTCCCCCATTTTCAATTCATGGTAACATATATGACATACATGACATACAGATAGACAGTACTGCTACATCTATACATTTATGACATACCAGATTTGCAATTACAGTAGTTTGTGATACAAAAAGAGTCCAGAAAGATAGGCCTACATGCCCTATTAGTACATTTTACTCAAACTGAGTACATTTTACTAAATTTTTTTTGTCATTCTTATGTTGTGGCAGCAGCAGGGGGGACGACTTCGTAACCTAGTTACTTTCAAAGTAACTAAGTTACTCTGATAATCAAGTAATCAGTAAAGTAACTAAGATTACTTTTTAAAGGAGTAATCAGTAATCAGTAATCAGATTACTTTTACAAGTAATCTGTGGCATCACTGGTCACCACAATAGCACCATTCATACAGATTGCAGCTCAAAAAACGAAACAAAAGGATAAAAAAATAATAATAATAATAATAATAACAATCACTCCATAACTAAGGAAGGAAATTATAAGACATGAAAATTATAAAACATAAGACAATAAAATAATTACAAATAAAATAATAATAAAGACCGAAAAATTAAATAGTTAAAATAATAAAATAGCCAAATTTGATAGTAAACAATAAGAAAAAATTTAATAACACTCAAATAAGACACAAAAAAAAATGTAATACATAAAACAATGATAACAATGATAATAGAATATTTAAGTAAAGATAATATAAATAAAGAAAAATAAGTCAATAAAATAAAGATAATAATTCATTTAAAAGCTATTTTAAAAGGGTACATTTTGAGCAGTGCCAACCAAGTGTGCTGAAGTACAGTATAGTATATTTTTACAGTAGACGTACAGTATAGTATATTTTTACAGTAGAAGTACAGTATGGTATATTTTTACAGTAGACGTACCATATCTTTTTACAGTAGACATACAGTATATTTGTACAGTATAGTATCTGTTTACAGTAGAAGTACAGTATAGTATCTTTTTACAGTAGACGTACAGTATCTTTTTTACTAACCAAGTTAACCTGAACCAAGTTAACCTGAACCAACCTAACCTGAACCAAGCTAACCTGAACCAAGCTAACCTGAACCAAGCTAACCTGAACCAAGCTAAACTTACCTGAAATAGGCACTACAGCCACACAGGATTGCCTTCACAGCAGTAAAAAATACAGGCATAAGCAAACATAAAAAATATAGAGAGGTAGCAAGGTAAATCATATAGTGTTTCACATTAGGATCTAGCATCCCAATAGGCCTATCTGTTTACGGTTTCATTCAGTAATAAAAATAATAAGATAGAATAGACAGAGTAAAAAGTGTGATAAAATAGTTCAATAAAAATATACAATAACATTTACAACAGAGCATCGCTCATAACACTTAAGGTGAGACACCCCAGGTGAATAGGCAAAACAAATATTTGAATAGATATCACTATGAAACTTTCCCAGTTTGTTATGTACATAACAACTTAGAGAAAATGTATTGCAAGTTTTCTGAGATCTTATGTTTATATATGCAAAATAGGCATTACCTAATTAAATATGCACTAATTTGCATATGATGTTTGGGTATAAATACCAACATTGGATGATGCCAGATTTTTTAAAATTGTTTCATTATGTTGACACCTAACACAGTGAACTTTGTACAAGGGGGATTGTGGATATGTCTTAATATCATCCCATAAATCAGGAAATGCTGTCTACAGTCATAAAAAAATCAATTTTCGCCATGTTTTTTGGTCTAAATGTACTATAAATCAGGCTATGAATGATATATCAACAAACACCTCTGTAGAAAGATGCAGGGTATATATAGGAAGAAATGTGGAACGTATGGTATGTGTAGGTGCTATGGAATGGTAGATTTATACCCAAGTGTGTAAGAAAACGCAAAAAAAAAAATGGGAAAACGCCTTTAAAGTTCTGTATTGTGAAATGCCATACTTTTTATTTGAATCAGCTATTTACAAACACAATACATAATCAAACCATTAGTAATAGACAACCTAAACACATGCCTGATAACTGAATAATAATAATAATAATAATAATAATAATAATAATAATAATAATAATAATAATAATAATAATAATAATAATAATAATAATAATAATAATAATAATAATAATAATAATAATAATAATAATAATAATAATAATAATTATTATTATTATTATTATTATTATAATTATAATTATAATAATACTGATGTTATTGAACTGAACAGAACTACACACAGGCTACAAACAGTGTAGTAACAGTGTACAGTAGTAACAGTGTAGTACCCCCTAATAGGGAAAACATATTTGAATAGATATCACTATGAAACTTTCCCAGTTTGTTATGTACATATAAACTAAGAAAAAAATTTCAATGTTATGTTTATATATGCAAATGAGGCACTTCCCCATTAAATATGTGCACATTTATGGAGGCAATCAGGCAAAATTAAGTAAAATAAACAACTAAATGTGTGTTATTGACGTTTTATTGTCACTAGTTCATAGAAGACATGTTTAGGAAGCAAAATATAACAAAATCTCAAAATCAACAAAAAAAATTATATTTGCCTATTCACCTGGGGTGTCTCGCCTTAATAGAACAACAGAGCAGTGCATCGCTCTTCTTAACAGTTGCTTTTGTATTGTTTTGCCTTGGTTACTTTCCCCTTGATTCTCCTTATTGAGTTGATTGGAATTGTTCTTTGTTAGTTGTTCATCCCTTGATATTGTCTTGTTTTATTAATCTTTGTTTGTTCTCTCTTGCCCTATCTTGCAAACCTTGTTGGTTTATGGGTTCCATTACTGAAAGCAACCTCCTGTTGGGACTTGCATTACAGTTATATATCGTATGGCTTACGCTCTGCGCTGCCTACCGGAATATATCCCATATCAGTCTATATACTGAATAAATTCTCCACATGTACCTATACACACCCATCCGCCTGGCCACACCCCCATCCGCTCCTCTACATAAGCAGGGGTGGGTCCATACTAACAGCTCCTTCCTTATTTTCACCACGGCGAGTGTCTGTATACACCACTTGAGTTTAGTGTAAAATAGTTGGAAAGGAGCTACGTTGAAGAGAAGGAGCTGCATTGACATTATATCTTTGTTTTCTCTCTCACTATTTTTCGAGGAAATACAGCGATAAAGCCACCGGAGTGTCTAGAAGATGATGATTGGAGCTTCGTAGTAGGGGCTCGCGTCGCTGAGCAATCTCCGCCGGCATTACCTCCGGCTCTGCAGTTGGACACGTTGCTTGAGAGGCGGTCGGCTGTGTGGGGGCTGGCGGCCTTTCTGGGGCGGGTGATGTTTTTGGAGCGCGGGCACCAGGTGTGTTGGTTGTGGGGGGAACAACTACACAGTTATGAAGGTCCTGCCCCAGGCTGGTATCCTTTTTTCACTGCTCTAGCGGCGTGGGGAGGGTTCTGGTTTGATGCCCACGTTAACATGAGCTCCTCATCGAGAGCTTTGTTTACTGGGACCGTGCTCCGAATCTGCGGTTCAATTCCCCGGGTCTCTGGACAAAGGGATCCCCTCTGTCACCGTTCTGGCCCCGCTTTTCAAGATGAAAAACACCCGGCGTTAGGAAGGTGAGCTTGGTGTTTCATTATGAGAATATCTCCATGCTCAAGTCGGCTGCAGCCCGCGAGGGACTTGTTGCCGACACCGCTGTGTCTGGTAAACACCATTCTGAAGAGGGACGTGTGTTGCCTTCTTTTTCTCTTCTCTCTTCGGATGAGAAGAGGGACAGACAGCGGCTGTCTGAGGTGTTGGCCTATATTGTTTCTCACGTTGTCCTATTGTTCAGTGGTAGCCGTTTAGCTTGCTTCTTAGCTGGGTTGAGCTAACTGTTAGCCAATTAGCTGTTTAGCTATGACGTTAGCTGCCCGTACGTTCGCTCGGCTGGGAACGTTAGCTTGATGCTATCAGTTAGCCTAGAGTTAGCTGTTAGCTTGTGCTACAACCGTTGAACATTAGCCGTGAGAATAGCAGGCCCTAGCACTCTGACTACGACGTCATATTTGACAGAAGATGTAGTCGGGCCTGCACCATGACCGGCTGCAGGAGGGGGGCATCTCGCCGGAGCGAGGCTCCGGCCATAGCTTCTTTTGCCCCGCCAGCGAGAGGCCTTCATCAACGTGGAGGCCAGCCTGTGTTGCGGCCTTCTCATCCTGCGTTCGTTGGTGCAGGTAAGGTGTCCATTGGACATTACCCCACTCTTCCTTCCTTCCCCTCCCAAATGTTTTGTTAATAACGATGTTTTTTCAAAACGTATGTTGCTTCACTACATTTGGAGATACGACATGTGCTGTGTGTGAATTGTCTTGGTCGTTTGTATAGCTTGGGTAGCGTTGACCAAAGCTTGTGCTTTTTTCACTACCTAGAAACAGCGTTGTTTTTTACGTGAGTAAAATTAACTGGATTTTTTGTTGTATGATGAGAAGTTGTGTGTGTTCATGTAACGTTAGACAACATAGCTGAGCCCACAACTGGCTGGGTTACCCTACAATGCTATGCATAGTGACATATGATCGAGGGATGAGTCCCTCTCTCAGCTTGTGATGACAATAACAGGTGGCAAGTTTTTTCACACATGAACAGGGCTGTGCCTGTTCAAACAAGGTCTTCGGCTGTGCTGGCGTGCATGATGTAAAGCTTACTCTACACATTGGCGTCGTATCAGGGGTAAGGTGGTGAGGGGTTGTTTTTTTCCCCGGTTTTCCCCTGGGCCCCCCCTCCCCTCAAACATCATTTTGTTTACAATATGTGTGTTGTTTCACTATGTTTTTGGGGATACAGTGTTACCCCTCAACTTCTGCTGGGGTTGTGCTCTTGCTTAGAGAGGCAATTTTTTTTCTGAAAATTGTTTGGTCGCTGTCATGTGGACTTAGCAAGGCCTGTGACCAGTACTTAATCGAGGACTAGTGTCTTCTCTCGTCATAAAAAACGGCGTTCCTCTTACAGTAGTGAGAGTGTACTTTTGCCCTTTTTTGTTGTGATGGAGGGTTGTGTGTGTCGTTTCACGTTAAGATCCACAACTGGGTTAGGTATTGGCCTACAGAAGTTACATGTGTAAGCTCTTGTACCAGGGCCCTTGGCCCTCTCTTGGTATGTGTTTTTTCTTCCTTTAGGAAAAGCTGTGAAAATTCAGGTGGCAGGTTCACACATGAGCCTATGTGAAGCTGTTACCTTGACAGGTATACATGCTCTTCACGTAGCACGCTATGACTGGTGTCATGGCTCTGCTTTGTCATTGCATCGTATCAGGGGTGAGGGGTCATGAGGGGGTGAACTGATAAACCCTCCCTCCCCTTTTTTCTGGTTGGTCAGGGGGTTGGACCTCCTGTCCTTCGTGCTTCCTGTCACGTTGCTTGGTCAGCGCGTCACAGGGTAGGGAGGGGGGGGGGGGGGGAGTTCCCTGGTCCCACGCCATATTTGGGCGGTGGGTCCCAGAATTCCTCCCACCATAGAGTACATCACTGGGCGCGTTTCTATTGGTTGTGAGACTTCCGTGAGTTCTTTTCGGGCTCCATGTTGTGGACCTCTGTTATTGTCAAGATGAGTTATGCTGTGAGTGAGAACTTAAAAATATGTTCTGCTCTGCGCTCTGTTGTATGTGTCCTGAGCTTGGTAGGTGATGCAATGCAGTAGAGACAATTTGTTCTTCTGCTCTGCTCCCTACTAGTAGTGTATATTGGGTCAGAGCCTCCTCCTCAGGGAGTTTCAGAGCCTCCTCTGTGAGTTTCAGAACCTCCCTCTCAGTGAGGGAGCCTCCTCAGAGTTTCAGAGCCTCCTCCTCAGAGAGTCTTAGTCCAATTGTTACATGAATCTTTTTGGACACAGCTCAATGTTGCATATATCTTTTCAATTATTACTCACGTGGGAAGTCTCTCTCTGGGGGTTCCCTGTCTCCTCTCTTTATAGGGCAGGGTTGACAGGGGTGTTTTCCCTCGGGCGCGTCATATGGGACCCATATCTGTGTCTTGGCCAACTTCCTACCGCTCTCCCAGGCGGCTTGGAGGGAACGTTATCTGGGTTCTTGTTAGAATTTCCATTGATATGTTTTGGGTCTTGACGTGTACATAGTGCTGGCCCTGGGTGCTTCAGTGTGGAACCACGCATGGGCTTGCGCGCCTTGGTTGCTCATCATTGAAACAGCGCTTTTTATGGGGCAACTAGGATGGAGTTTTGTCTCTTCCGAGCGCCAGTGTACTAGGTTAGTCTCGATGAATTCTCGTTCTTCTCTGGGGGGAGATAACGGAATAGATCAAAGCATTGGCGGAGGGGTCTCATGCCTTTGGGGTGGGCCACCGGGCGCGCGGCTTGGTGGCGCCCTCTGTGATGTTTTAGATCGACACGCGTACCTACCCCCACTCCTGGGACTGGGGATGGCCGCGTGATTAGGACACGGGACTGGATCTGGTCGCGCCGGACCAGGTCAGTTAACAGATCTGCTGTTCTGGTACCCTGAGGGACTTGTGCTTTTTCAGGGGGAAAATGCCGGGTCGGCCCAGGCGTTGCAGGGTTTGATGTTATGGAGGTGTTCGTGGTTATGTCACTGCCTGTTATCCTTCACTGTTGCTTGGTCCATATTGTGTTGTACCTTGCGCTGTGCTAAAGGAGCTTGGTCCTTCTCCATTCTTTTTTCGCCCCTCTCTTCTCCTGTTTGGCGGGGCTGGGAGGGGGCTGTCGAGGTGGTTCTTGTACCCCTCTGGCATCCCTGTGTACGTCCCGGTCCGCCGGGCCCAGGTCCGGACTCGTTCTCGTCGACCTGTTGGCCTGGCTTAACCCCTTCTTGAGAACTGAAACACTTGTACTGCTGTATAGCCAGTGTATACCCGCAGTTGTGTTTTGGAGTTTTTTCTTCGGGGGGTTATAGGAACAACCGCCTCCTGTTAGGTGGTGGTTGGTTTCCAGGTGTGTTGGTAGCGGAGTAGTCTCTCGGGTTAGGCTGGGCTTGACCCCGTCTGCCTGCGAGTGTGCCCCTGCACCTTTCATGACGTCTGCCAATCATGTCTGCCTTCTCTGCCTCTGCCCCTCTAGAGGGTCGGGTTTTTTATGGAGGCTGCGACATGGTGCACAGCATACCGTACGCGCCTACCGCCGGGGTGCTGTTTTCAGCAGATCCCTTTGGCGCCTGTCTAGTCCGCAGTGCTCCAGGCTCAGGTCGAGTCTTTTTGACCTGTTACCTGGATTGAGGGATCGACCTCTTTTGGGGGTTGTCTCCCCGATGCGCTGCCTTGGTCCCGCTGTGGGTGTAACCTCTTGAGTGCTTCAGGGCTGCGTGCTGTAGGGGGGAAGGGCCTGCTCTTGGATGGGCCCTGTCCGATATGCTGGTGATGTGGGGGGTGGTGTCACTAGTGACCGCCTGTTGGGGTCTCGATGCTGCAGCGTTGTTTGCCTCACCAGGACCCCTTTTCCGGGGGGTTCAGTCCCTTCCTGGGGCTGGGTCCTCCTTCGCACTCCGCTGCTACGGCCTTGCCACAGGGTTGGGTTTTTGCCCTTGACCCTGTGATATTAGGGGTTGTAACGGGGGTTTTTCTTCTTCCCGTCCGTTCCCTAGTGGCATGTGGGTTGCACGCCTGTGTAGTCGTGGGTTCTTCTGTGGGAAGGTAAGTCCCACGGTCTGCTCACCCTGTGCATTGAGTTGCTAAACCCTTTTCGCAGGGTCGGATCCGATTCCCTCCCGTCCTCCACTAGGGGGGTCCGGGGGCTCGGGTCCACCCCGGTTCTGATGGTTGTGGGGTGCCTCAGCGGGTACATTTGTCGAGCTTCCGCTCTGCTCAGCTCCTGTATTCCAGTAGGCAGCGCAGAGCGTAAGCCATACGATATATAACATACGGTTATCCTATAACCATAAGTATGAGTATTGGCGGCGCTCTGCGCTGGACTCCCTGAGGACCCCGTGGTCTCGCCTTGGTGGTGGAAGACTTGGGAAGGAGCTGTTAGTATGGCCACACCCCTGCTTATGTAGAGGAGCGGATGGGGGTGTGGCCAGGTGGATGGGTGTGTATAGGTACATGTGGAGAATTTATTCAGTATATAGACTGATATGGGATATATTCCAGTAGGCAGCACAGAGCGCCGCCAATACTCATATAACTATGGTTATAGGATAACCGTATGATTGATTGATTGATTGATTGATTTTGATTGATTGAAAACTTTATTAACATATTGCAGAATGGGTACAATACAGTACAGCTCAATACACACAATTGTTAAGGGGATGCAGACCAGAGAAAGACTTTCGTCTTGTTTACATCAGGGTCCCCCATTTTCAATTCATCAGGACATATATGACATACATGACATATAGATAAACAGTACCGCTACATCTATACATTTATGACATACCAGATTTGCAAATACAGTACTGTTTGTGATACAAAAAAGAGTCCAGGAAAGGGAGTATATACATTTGACGTAAAAACTGTGCATTGGAGGGGGTTGGGTGGGGTTGTGTGGGGGGGGGTTAGGTAGGGAGAGGGTGGGGGGGGAAACACTGTACAACTGTACAAGCAAAACTGTACATTGGGATATTGACAACCATACTAGGTAATTTACATTGGAGGGGGTTGGGGGGGGGGGGGAAACACTGTACACACAAGCAAAACTGTACATTGGAATATTGACAAAACCATACTAGGTAAATTACTGTACATTGGAGGGGGTTGGGTTAGGACATTTACAGGGGCCAGTTTCGAATTGCAGTCTCCCGTAGGTGTTCCTTGAGAGTGGTTTTGAAAGTGGGTAGTGATTCACATTCCTTTACAGCTTTGGGTAGGGCGTTCCACATTGATGTGGCATAATTGCTAAACGTGTTTAGTCCCTTGTTTGAGCCGAATCTGGGTTTAACATGATTTGTGGAGCTCCCTCTGGTGTTGTGATCGTGGTATTCACTGACCTTTGGGAAGTATTTTGACATGTACATGGGTACCTTGGTCGTGTAGTGTATCTTGTAGACCAGGCCCATTGCAAGTTGCTGTACTCTGTCATCTACTCTAAGCCATCCTAGGTTGTCAAAGTGGGCAGGGGTGAGGTGGGTTCTAGGACGAAGGTCGTTGTTCCTTAATGGTTCTGGGTTCACAACACCCCTTTCAGATTATGCATATGTGATAATAATAATAATATATTCAATTTGTAGGGGCGCTTTATATTTGTCGAACAAATCTCAAGGTGCTACAGTGTAGAAGAAGATAAAAACTAGTAAGAGAGTAAAAATAACATAAAATAAGTAGGGCTAAATATAGTGAAAGAGTCAAAAGAACAAGAAATTAGGAGGGCTAAAACTAGTAAAAGAGTAAAAGAACCTAAAATAAGAAGGGCTAAAACTAGTATAAGAGTAAAAGAACATAAAATGTGTTGAGCTAAAACTAGATAAAAATCAACAAAAGGCTCTATTAAGAAAACGTGTTTTGAGGCCCTTTTTAAAAGCATCCACGGTCTGTGGTGCTCTCAGATGATCAGGGAGAGCATTCCACAGACATGGGAGCAGATGAGCAGAAAGCCCAATCTCGCATGGTGCAGAGTTTGGTCCTCGGGCGCTGGAGGAGGTTTGCCTGTGTGTCTCCAAATGGGTTGAATAAGGACACACAGTGGCATAGATGCAAAGCTAATTGTACACAAAGTGCCTGTGAGTCACTCGCCGTGTCATGAGTGAGTGAGTTTGAATTAGAAATTTGTATTTATTGAAATGATAGACCCTTGAGATGCAGCATCTAATTTTTGAGGCAGAGAGAGACTAACAGGGGCCTATAATCCTGTATCTACATATGTAGCCACAACACCAGGCAAGCACCCATACCTGGGAATGTGCCTACTGTATTATTTGTTATTATTTAGTTGCAGTGCCATGTTTTGGTCACTAAGTGGTGCTCCTTGTTTATACTTGATGTAACAACAGGTTTAATTTTATTTAATTTGAGCCAGTCACTCACTTCACTTCCTGTCTACCTGTTGTTAACTAAACTACAACATTAACCTGTCTTCTCTAGTAACAATGTGACTTGTGTCTGTAAATGTATATGTATGTTGAGAGAATATAGAGCCGTATGACCAGGCATTGTACGTTCATAAGGCTAAGCTATCCTGGTGATTATTTAATGCTAACAAGTTAACGTCTGAGTAGCTCTTTGCTAAGCTAAGCTATCCTGGTGATTATTTAATGCTAACAAGTTAACGTTCCGAGTAGCTCTTTGCTAAGCTAAGCTATCCTGGTGATTCTTTAATGCTAACAAGTTAACGTCACACAGCCAGACACGTTACAAATGGAGGTTGTTGTTTTTTTTGTTTCTTTTCTCATATCAATCAACAGATATTTTGATTAAGGCTGTCAATCGATTAAAATATTTAAACTGATTAATCGCATGATTGTCCATAGTTAACTCGTGATTAATCGCAAATGAATCGCATATTTTGTATTTGTTCTAAATCTACCTTAAACGGATATTTTTCAAGTTTTAATACTCTTATCAA
The DNA here is from genome assembly GCF_963971535.1 of Notolepis coatsorum. NCBI lineage: Eukaryota > Metazoa > Chordata > Actinopteri > Aulopiformes > Paralepididae > Notolepis > Notolepis coatsorum. Next base: position 45,907,295 of record NC_140173.1, read on the forward strand.
CATGAGTCAACAAATGCTTGCTTTATGCAGCCATTTAACACAAAAGGATGACCCTCATGTATTGCAAATTTGCATCAAAGTCAACACAGAGTGATGCACAAAATAACTTAAAAGAAAATAATAATTTTAGCTAAACGGAGGTTGAATATTAAATTATTAGACATATGGTCTGATGCAGATGGTCGAGTTACTATTGCCAAGATAGATTACTTTAACAGGAAAATTGCTCTGGTAGCGGCTTACGCCCCTAATGTTTATGACGCTAACTTCTATGCTTTACTCACTACAGCGATGCTGGATCTCCCTGAGTATTCATTTATAATTGGTGCGGATTTTAATGCCATCTGGGATCCCTTGATTGATAAATCCAGTCACACCACAACCTATGACCAGAGACAGGCCTCTATGGCAATACAGGCCTGGTCCAAGGACACAGGGATAATTGATTTGTGGCGATCGCTCAATCCAACGGCGCAAGATTTTTCATTTTTCTCAGCAGGACACAAAACCTTTTCTAGAATAGATTATGTTTTTGCGTCCCCTAGACTATTTGATAGCTTTGACGTTGAATTGGGGCCAATTGCATTGTCAGACCACAAATATTTACTTCTAAAGGGTTCACTCAGTAGAATGACATCCCGAGCCCCAAGATGGCGCTTTAACTCGACACTGCTGAAGAACAAGGAATTCAACCTGCAATTTAAAGAAAAACTCATTGAATTCCTGCAGTTTAATGCTGGATCGGTACAAGACCCCAGAATTTTATGGAACTCGGTTAAGGGTTTTATCAGGAGTAACACTACTCTCTTTGCCTCTAACCTCCGCAAGGAACGTCTCTCCAAATTGGTAGAACTGGAAGGCCTTCACTCCACATTGTTCTCCTCTTTACAACGCAACTACTCTTGTCGACTGGAGTTTCAAATTAACATGTTTAAAAACGAGATTAACTCCATTTTAAGACAACAATCTGAATTTCAAATACACAGAACAAGACAACATTATTACTTTCATGGCTCTAAACCTAGTCACCTACAAGCTATGAAGATACGGGCCAGTGAACAATTTGCGGATATCCCTGCCATCAAGGACCAACAGGGGAAGGTCACCACCGACCCCAAAAAAATCAACAAGACTTTTCGTTCATTTTATTCCAACCTGTACAAGTCAGAAGTGATCTTCGATCATAATAAGCTGGAGGAATTCCTTGATCAAATTAACTTACCACAACTCTCAGAGGATGATGCTAAACGGTTAGATGCACTTAGACGCGATGAAGCCTTTGACAGGTTGTAATGGTCTTATTTATGGGCAGTACTTAGAAGGATGGGGTTAGGTGAAGGGTTCATCCATATGATCAAAGTACTATATACAGGTCCATCGGCCATGATTTTAACAGGTAAACTCTGCTCTCCACTCTTCCCTGTATCGCGCTCGTCCAGACAGGGTTGTCCTCTTAGTCCCGGACTATTTGCTCTATCCTTTGAACCTTTAGCACAGTACATAAGACAATCCCAGACCATAGCACCGATCTCAATTAAGGGCACACAGCATCACATCAGCTTATATGCAGATGATGTACTCTTGTTCATGCAGAACCCAGCCACCTCCCTACCTCATCTTCTCAAAGTAATAGATGATTTTGGCAATCTATCGGGATTTAAGATCAACTGGCCAAAATCGGCCTTCCTTCCACTCAATGTAACTGCGAAGGCTACCATCCTCCCAACAAATATACCCGAGTTGAAATATTCCCCACTATAAGCCAGATGGTGAAGTATAATTACTCCGGCTTGCGAGACAGGATCACAGATGACTTCAGCAGGTGGTCAAAATTAAAAAACTCATTACAGGCCCGAGCATCAATAGTTAAGATGAATGTTTTGCCCAGAAAATTAACTACATCAGCTCCATGTTGCCGTTACCCCCCCCCCCCCCCCTGCTGGTTACTGGCAAAAACTGCACTCTGCTGCATATAAATTAATTTGGAACAACAAACGCCCATGATTAAAAAGATCCACTGCACAGAGAAATAAAACCGACGGGGGTTTAGCCTTTCCAGACTTCAAATATTACTTTAAAGCATTCTCTTTAAGACCACTGATCACCTGGTTTGATTCTCAAGCAGCGGTATCCTGGAGACCATTAGACGAGAAGATAGTGGCCCCACATAGACTGCAGGATATAGTGTACACCAACATATCAATTAAGCAATGCAACTTAAGATTTGGCCCTCTTATTACACATGTGATCCGGATGTGGCGTGACACACAGAAAACGTGTACTAACCACCATAAATGGCACATGCATTCTCCCCTATTTAATAACAATTTACTCCTTATTGAACAACAACCTATCAGATACCCTGGTTGGGAAAATAAAGGCATACACACATTGGGGGATATCTTCGATGACTATGGTCTCCGCAGTTTTAAAAATATATCCAACAAATGGGCGGCTACGTGGCGTAGTGGGAAAGGCGCTCGCCACGAATGCGGAGCCGCTGGGCTCGCCTGTTCGAGCCCAGCGCTCCACATTGCTTTCAGTTTAGCTGGTCGTTCATACTAATACACATTGGCCGTATTAGGGGGTGGGAAACTGATGGGTGGGGATCGGGCGTTGTGGACAGCGACTCCTACAGGTCGGTTGGTGCGCCTGCGCAGTAGAATCAGGAAGTGTCGGGGGCAGCGTGAGCCTCGCACGCGTTACTCCTCGCCACTGAGAGATCGAGCTGCGCAGGTGAAAAGATGCGACTGCTGTTACCTCAAGTACCGGAGGGGACTTGTGCTATTAGTCCACATTGCAGCCGGCTTGTGGGAGGCAAGAAACAGCGTTCGTGACAGGGGAGGGTTGAATTGGATGATACGAAATTGGGATGGGAGAAAAATATAGAAAATGGGAGAAAGTGGATAAAAAAAAAAGATATATCCAACAATTTGACCTCCCCAGTTCCTCCTTTTTCTTCAATTTACAAATAAGAGCAGCTCTGAAGGCTCATGGCGTCCCATGGGACATTCCACTTGAGCACCACAGGTTTCACAAATTATTTTATGACAAGGAGACGTCGAGAGGCTTCGTCTCTGACTTTTATCGCCACTTACTTACGTCCTCATATAAGGTCCTTCCCCTAGACTCGGTTTGGAGGAAGGATATCCCAGAGCTGGAAGTAGATTTTGATTGGGATGCAGTCTGGGAAAATGTTCGGCTATCATCACGCAACCCAGATCACCAACAGATTAATCTTAACTTTGTTCATAGGACTTACCTGCCCCCTAGACGATTGTATCTAATGGGTCTCAGACATGACTCTCGATGCTTCTTGTGTTCAAACGATGCTATTGGCACATATATGCATATGTATTGGGAATGCCCTCCTGTTGAGACTTTTTTGGGAAAATGTTACCACTCAATTATCAAAGATTTTACCTCTGACCATACCGACACTGCCTTCTGTGCTGTTGTTGAATGATGTTTCTCAGTTATCAACCTCTGTACATGTAAAGAGACTCATTTTGGCGGGTCTTACAGCTGCCAAAAAGTTGATAGCGTCACGTTGGATTCACGCTGGATTAAAATGTGCCCGAAGGTATGGATTCTCACCTATCTCTATGTGATTTATCTAGAGATATCTACTGCATGAATTTTAGGTGTTAATGAAGCCAGCATAGCAGTCTGGGTAGCTGTGGTGGATAAGATAAAGGAACGCATATAAATTTGGAGTTTTCTGGTGTTGAATGAAGTAGTGGATCCACGTGGGGGTCCTGAATGGGGGGGGGAGAGCGAGCGAGAGCCCATGTTATTGTATTTATTATTTGTATGACTTTTAGTCTACTTTCATTCTGATTTAATTACTGGACTGTCATTATTGTTATTATTATTTCTGTTATTGTCCTGTGATTTATTGTTGATTATTACTGTTAATGTATTGTTTGTCTTGTTTCATGTAAAAAAAAAAAGAGAAAATAAAAAACACTTGTTCAAAAAATAAATAATAATAATAATAATTTTAGATTAGATTAGATTCAAATGTATTGGTATTGTCATGTTGCATAAAGTGAATGTAGTCTGTTACTAACATTACGTAATGTTGCTATCCGCTAACCCTCTTACCTACTGTCTTTTTACGTACCCTACTACTATGCTACTATTTTTATACTACCACCTATCTTGCTAATATGTCTATACTACTATGCACTCAATATTATTTGACAAACAATGCCATTGACCCTTATCTGCCAGAGATGTACCCCTCCTGGTTACTTGTTAGATTAGATTAGGTTCTAATTTATTGTCATTATACAGCACAAGTACAGTACAACAAAAATAAATTTGCCATCCAACCAGAGTGCAAATGTAACAGTAAAGTGCAACAGCAATATACAATGTAGGCCTACAGGTGATTAAACTGGGTACAAAATATACAAATTGGTACTACTGAGTGTAGTGCTAATCAGATGTATGTACAGAATTGTATTATAATTGTATTGTATTATACCTGTACAGTGATACAGGTATACAGACAGTATGGTAGTAGTCATACTGGCCAGCAGCATAACTAGTAAGAGTAGGATATGTACAGATAATATAATATAGATATAGTATCTACAGATATGTAAAAGGGCTATGTGCAGGTAAGTACAGACAGGTGTGGATAGATATATATGCGGTGAGAATAAATATATATATAGCATTATTGTAGGATTATTCACAGTGCATTGAGGCTGCTAACTGGAGGGAGAAGGAGAATGAGAGAGACAGGTCCTCATCTGACTAAATAGCCAGTAGCGAATAAAACGTGCAGTCCGACAACAGAGTTCTAATTCAAACTCATTTTGTATTGCCGCGGGGCTCAAAGGTGAACAAAAGGTTGTTTACATACATGGATTTCATATTAAAACATGCTGTATACAAGATTGTTGAGGTTTACACATCAAACAAGTTCTGTACATATAACAATAGTCATGTTTATCAAATGAAGAGAGAATATACTGAGCATTTACACATGAGTACAACCTGGTCTTAAGATAGGAATCACTCTAACCAACAATGGGGTCCATGATTTTACTCACATGTAATGGCAAACAGCATTCTCTGGTGGAACAGTGGATCGGTTGAGAGAGGACGCAGTCCCCAGGGGGGGCTGGCCTCTCTCTTTCCCAATGCGTTCTCATCTTTATACTATCACCTCAACCAATAATAGCAGTCTAATATTACGCTTGGTCCAATCAGGTTTGTCTTCTGGGGGGGCGGTCCGGTCTTTGCACAATGGGGGTTGGTGTCTGTGGCCCCCTCCTTTTGGGCTGTGGTCTTCTCAGTTGGACAGAGGGGTATTCCAATACACATTTACAAAGTATTTCCAGTGTATATGAATTACACTCTTCCAGTATTATCACAGTTTTACTCTTTTGTTTACATTTTGATACCAAGCAGTGATTAAGAATAACTTGATACGTGTATTTTACCAGACTAAACCTTTGTAATTGAGACTTATTTTCTATACATGGTTTACAACAAGAGTGAAATGACACTCTATTCCCTTCATATCCTGTTGACATTCTAAATGACATTCAAATAGCCTTTTCTCTAATAAGTAAGTTTCCTTTTAATATAATATTGTTTGAATTAGTTCCAGTCTTATCTAATAAGTCAGTTTCATTAATATGATCTTGTTTGACTATTTCCATGAACCTTGAGCCATTTTCACAGGCAGGTCAGATCTGTGATCAGACTAACTGTTCTCTGCCTGTAATCAGTGAGGTGTGGCCAGCGGTGACCACATTAACATACAGTCAAGAGTTCCCACTCTGAGCGTGGGAAGATCTAATCATTCTAGTACTATGTACTTAAGGCATTATTTGTATTTAACCATTTATAAGAGATATTTGCATTTTCAGTGATAATCCAACCGTGTGCTTGTCTATAGTCTATTTTTGTATGGATTTAAACAGTTGTACTCAAAGCTGAGTCACACAGTCAACCAGTTGTACGAGTGGGGGTTGAAATGACTGTTCCTAACACTTGGGTGTGACTTTTCAGTTCCTTTGTTCTGCTGTTTATCTGATGCAACTGTCTCTAGAATGGTTCCTCATTTAGCCTTGAAAACTGATACTCAGTTTGTTCCAAAAGACACACCAGGCTTTTTGCATATATTTTTTATTTACAGACATATTGATTATGAAATACACAGTCAATGTTACCACATTCCTCCCTTTGACAATTAATATTGTCATAAACCAGTACATTGACTTGATTTCTATACATACTAACCATACAGTTTAACATAAAAATAAAAATCATAAACTTTTAAAAAGAATTCTCAATTTTCAATTTTCTCATTATTCTTTGTACATATCATCAATGGGCTTTTGCTCCTCAGGGCTCATAGCCAGCGGCCTACTTTCTTTTAAACAAAAACGTTGAATATGTTGAAAACAATTAAAAATGTATTTAATCTAAAAATCACAAATTTAATCTAAAAATCACACCTTAAACCCCAGTATTCTTAATCTATAGAAAAGTTGTTCCAACACTCTTAAATGATCTGGTTGAGAGAAAACATACATTAGTATCACAATATTTTCACTTAATACATTTGTTCTTCTTGCTAATTCTCTTAAAAATTGTTCAATCACGTTTGCATAATTCATCAATTGGTATTCTCATCTATCCTCCCCCCTTATGACCATATAATGGTCATACAACCTTACCTCCTTGTCTCCCCAGCTCCAGTCGGGCAGGGAAAGCAGACAAATACCCAAGGACAAAAAAAATGTTTCACTACCTATTCTAGTGTCTAACTTCCCTAATTTATTTGTATGTCATTAGCCATCCATGCGTTGTGTCTCAATCTATCCGCCCTTTGTTTGCGCGTCCTATCAAATCAAATGTGCACAAAACAAAGACCATCAGTAGCTCTGTTCAGTTATCCTCCCTGTTCCCCACAGCCCAACCAAATATCACAATCCCCAGAGGACCCTGCCCACATTTTTTTGCTCAGTCCCCAGACCGGCTCCGCCCCCCTCCTTTGCTTGCCAGCTAACAGCTGTAGACATGTTTCAGGCCAGGTTACATGAGAGCGAACTCGTCGCAGGCTTTTCCTGCCCACGTCTGTCCACCACACAGGCCTGCAGGTTAACGGCTCTCACTAGTCAGACACCTGTCTCCAATCTTGCATACCACATCTTTCCCTTACAAGCCAACCTGGCCCCCCCCTCAGGGGGTCTGTAGAGGCGGGGGTATCTGTACACAAGAATCCTCTACCTATAATTTGGCAATTAACCACTATTGGACTGAAAAGAACCAGGAAAAAACTGAAGTCGTACGTTACCGTGCCGTGTACCTAATGTAATGTATTCATTATGTGCCCTGCATGGGTTGTCTCGCATTCCCCCACCCACTGAGCTGTGAAGAGACAAAGCACAATTGCATTCTGATTACACATCCATTTACCAACTTGTAAGAGAAACCATTTGACAAATTCACACAAATGTGCAATGAACCACTTAGCTTCTCAGACATCCTGTCTTGATGTATCTCAGCTTCCACAAGACTGCACAAGTCCTCTCACCAGATCATGAAAAAATTGTTGAATACAAAAGAAAAAGACAAATATTCAAAATCAAACATCTCAGTGAACACACTCCAATCTGTCGTGTGGCATCCCCACTTGTGAACGCTCTCATGCACACAGAGAAAACATTAAAAGGAATAAAAAGAACAAACTCCAAAATCACTCACACACAGCTCTATCATACCTGTGGCAACACTCTCACACACACAATCAAACGGAACAAAGCAATCTTGTCTCTGTGACCTAACACCTCTGTTTCCGCACAGTCACCCCCACAGGCTCCATTCAAACACATTCAGTCCACACAATTAAAGATTAGAAAGAAAGAAAACCAATCATTTAAATTCAATCATCATTCACCTGTAAACTGTTTTCTCAGGCAGTGACATTAACTTTAAAACATTTAAAAGAAATCAAATCAAAATTACCACACCACCTTTTAAAGAATATGAAACAACATATACTCTTTCATTCTAATCTCACAGCCTCAATCACCCACTGAAATTAAAAGACACACAGACTAAAACAGACAACATCTCAATCTTCCACAGATTACTAGGTAAACACTCACCAAGACAAAACCATTCATGCTTGTTTCACTCATGCATCAAAACTCAAGTCATTCAACATACATCACTCAACCACAACATAACATAACTCATTAGTCTCCATTCAACTTTACAAACAATTGTTAGTTGTTCTTCCTCCCTTCTCTCAACCCAGGCTAATCCAGTCTACACTCATTTTCTGCTCCCGTACTCTCATTCTAAGAAAGGCCTAGCAACCCTTCTCAACCCGAAGTCACCCTGGCCTGCTAGAACCACGATAACCTCAAGCTATTCCTTCAATCAAATAGTCAGCCATTCAATGTAATAACCGCACTTGAACTGACTTATCCTATCGATTTTCTCACTCACACTCCAACTGTGTCCTGAATTAGCCCCCAACTGTCTCACCTTCCTGTCACCCCCTATGGCCAGCATGCTGCCTTTGATCACGTCTTGTCTCCCTGTTGTAAATAGCCCTATTGTTCTCTTTTCCCCAACTGCTCTCTCTCTCTCTCTCTGTTATCTTCTCCTCTAGCCCCTTTGGCTGTAACAGCAATCATAAACAACAGGTTACCTAAATTGCTATTTATAAAACAACAGATGGACCCCATCCCCCATGGCACTTTGTGACCTAAGCATACAGTCTCCCCTTTGGCATAAACCCTGTATAGGCCCCCCTGTAAACCATCAAAGGGTTAATTACACATTCCTGCCGCTTCTAGGGGGAAGGCTAATCCCCCCCAGAGTTAAAATGAACACACATTAGCCTGTTCCTCAAGTCACAGACAATATCATTTTCTCCAGCACAAACCTATGGACTGCAAGCAATCCCACATTTATCAAAACATACATTAAATTATTGTAAACAGATTTACCCAATTATTATCAAAACATCAAACAAGCCCCCACCACTAAATTATCATTCCTTATTAGTCAGAGGCCTGTATCAAGCATTAAATGTAACATCAGCATATGTAAATCAACAGTGTATTAAATATTTAACAATCTAATCAAGCATTACATCACTTCTCTAAATTTTTTTTTTTTCAAAATCACAATTTAACACAACATTAATCAAGTGATTAATTTACAAACATAAACATGTCATCAAAGGCCACTCGTTTAAGAAATAAAACATTATTTTCAACACAAATTCCTAGAAGTGGTTAGTTTCAAATGCTTCTTTCTATGTACACATGTGATAAATTGATTTTACTGCAAGCAACATGTAATTCTAGTGTAGAGCACCTTTCCAAATTCAGCCTATAGCTACTCTCAAACTACCCCCCTTGGTAAGGGCATACTTGAGTAAAACAACACATTGCTTACTTGACAGCTTCAACGCATATATATTGTTCCTACTATTAAATGATACATTTACCCATAGTAGTTAAATTGTGGGTTTAACTCTATACAAGCAAACGAAAATCATTCTCTACTGATAGACTCACTGCAATGTTTCCATTAATTTTCTCCCCAATGACTACCTCCCATAATCTAATCATCACACATGTGTACACATTCCCCCCTGTTACACATACTTGTATTAACAATAAACACAAACGGAACCACTTCCAGAATATCTTTACAACACAGCAAAAATATAACTCACCATCAGTGATGCCACTAACGCGTTACTAAGTAACGCGTTATTGTAATCTGATTACTTTTCCCCGAAAATAGTAATCTAACGCGTTAATCTTTAAAAGCCAGTAATCTGATTGCAGTTACTTGTCCAAGTGGCTGTGCGTTACTATTTCGTTACTATCTCATCATAAATTCATAATGCAGGCGGAATGCAGTATTTTATTTCGTTTTCGACAGTCAAAAATACGCTTAGAGCTGTTTACTTCTCTTTGGGAGTGACGTCACATGTCACGTTTTCAAAGCGTGTCTGAGCACGTAACCTCACGTGTTGTTCCATGCTGGTGGGCGCGGCTGTTATTATCATGTTATCGTCATCATCACTGAACAAAACATAGCGAGCTACAATGGCGCAGGAAGATGCTGGTAACGCGTTCTTACACTGGAAATTCAGTCACTACTTCAGGTTTGTGTCAGCTAAACCGGGTGAAAAAAACATTCACGTGAGTTGCACACTATGCGGAGGAGGCAAAATACTGTCTACCGCTAAAAACAGCACATCCAATTTAAGAAAGCATCTGGAATCACAGCACCGCGCGACCAAACTGATAGAAAAAAAACACGAAGCCGAAGCTTCGACTTCTACAGGACTGGGAGGTCCACCAGCCAAACAGCAAAAGCTGGATTTCAATAAAAAAAAACACCCGTTAGTGAGCGAGAGCTGAAGAGAATGGTCGGGAGATATGTTGTAGAAGAAATGTTACCTCTGAACACTGTTGACTCGCCCTCTTTCCGTGCCATAATAGATAAGATCCCTTGTAGTGCTAGTGCTGAGCTGCCCCGAAGAACGGCATTCTCCTCGTACTTGGATACGGAATATGCAGAGATGGAGAAGAACCTTAAAGGATAACTCCACTATTTTGGGAAATTAGCTTATTTAACATCTTCCCTGGAGTTAGACAAGAAGATGCATACCTTTTTTGTCTCTGTGCGTGCATTTTAGCTTTGGGAATAGATGCTCCGTTAGCATAGCTTAGCTTCATCACTGGAAGTGAGGCAGGACAGTAGCCTTACAGTGCCTTACAGTGTATTGCAAGGTCTGACATTGACCAAACTTGATATGCATGACCTTGGTGGGCTCTAGGTCAACTCCTGAAAAGGGGGTCAATGTCAGACTTTGCAATCAAAAGTTAGGGGGCTAATAACCCTTGCCATAATTTCAGTGCGCCCCTAACTTTTGATTGCAAGGTCTGACATTGACCCCCTTTTCAGGAGTTGACCTAGAGCCCACCAAGGTCATGCATATCAAGTTTGGTCAATGTCAGACCTTGCAATACACTGTAAGGCACTGTAAGGCTACTGTCCTGCCTCACTTCCAGTGATGAAGCTAAGCTATGCTAACGGAGCATCTATTCCCAAAGCTAAAATGCACGCACAGAGACAAAAAAGGTATGCATCTTCTTGTCTAACTCCAGGGAAGATGTTAAATAAGCTAATTTCCCAAAATAGTGGAGTTATCCTTTAAGGCCACGCTAGATGAGGTTGACCATGTATCAACCACAGCCGATATTTGGACTGCTAATAACCGCAGTTATATGGGGGTGACCTGTCACTGGATCAGCAGAGCAACACTACAGCGCAACAAGGCAGCATTGGCATGTCCGAGAATCCGTGGTAGACACACCTTTGATATTATTGGTGCAGAAATTGAAAACATCCATGCATCATATGGACTAACAAATAAAGTTGTAGCAACAGTGACTGATAATGGTTCCAATTTCGTGAAGGCATTTAAAGTGTATCAGCCTGTCACTGTCACAGAATCCGATGATGAGACGGAGGAGTCTATTCCCACTGATGATGCCACTTTTTTAGACGTGGCTGGAATCCTCTCAGCAGAGAATGAAAGTGATGGCCAGGATGTGACTCTCCCCCCGCACTACAGGTGTGCTTCTCATACCATCAACATCATTTCTACAAATGAGGTGGAGAAATACTTGTTATCCAAAGCAGAGAGCAAAGCTGTGTAGCAGCACGGCTAAATGCACAGCCCTGTGGACCAAAGCAAGTAGGTCTACCATTGCTTCAGAGACAGTGGAGGAAGTAAATAAAAGGAAGCTCCTTGTACCTACATCCACTCGGTGGAACCCTTTTTACGATGCCATAAAGAGAATCGTAGAAATCCCCATGAAAGAGCTGAATACTCTGTGCACCAAGGTGGGAGTCACCTGCTTCAAAGATACAGAATACCAGTTCCTGCATGAGCACTGCACCACCATGAAGCCTCTGACTGTAGCACTGGACATTTTACAAGGTGACTGTCCTTATGGAACTTTACTACCCACACTTGAAGTGCTGATGCAGAAGACCCTCGCTCTGAAGGACACCCTCTCCAAGACAACTGCAGGCCTTCCAGATGCCATAGTGCAGGTAATGTTCCACCTTTGAGTTAAACATATTTTGCATTGCACTATTCAATCATGAACATGGAACACCATACTGCAGTATGTAGGTTGTCAGTAGCACACAATAATAAATAATAATAATAGCATAAGAGGAGCAGTACCGTTTAATAGACTGGTCAACTAGTCTCGCACATCCCTAAATAACAATATCAAAATATATTTCTCAGGCTATCCAGACTCGTTTTGCCCCAGTGCTGGACAACAAAGATGCCCTTCTCGCAGCTGTCAGTTGTCCAAAGTTTAAACTCCGGTGGCTGAGAGACGAAGGTAGGAAGGAGCAAGTGAAGGAGCTCCTGACAGAAGAGTGTCACTCCTACAATGCTGGAGCACAGAGGGCTGCCAGCGTCCCCAACCCCAACACATCTGCCAGCGAAGGTGAGCTGGACTTTTTCTCCTTTGAGGCCGAGCCAGAGGAGGAGACCTACGTGGCAGAAAAGGAGGTGATGGACTACCTAAGGTCAGAGCATGAGCTTCAGATACTGGATAGGTATTCAAACATAAAGAAAATTTTCTTGAAATATAACACTCCAACCCCATCGAGTGCTCCTGTGGAGCGTCTTTTTAGTCTGGGAGGGTTGGTGCTCACGCCTAGAAGGAACAGACTTTCTGACAAGAGGTTTGAGAAGATTCTGTTACTGAGATATAATCACTGGTTAACTCACCCCTCTCCCCTGTTTCACTAGGAACATTATACCATATCTGAATAGGATAGGCCTCAAAGGTAGGGTACATATCAGCCTACATGTGGTGTTATTGACCATTTATCTTTTGTGAAATCTATAAATCTATAGATAGGCCTACCTGCCCTATTAGTACATTTATTTTTTTATAACTCTTTATTTTTCTATTTTCAATTTTCACTTTTCACTTCAATTTACTGTGTACTCGTTGCTGCTCAACAGAAAGATTGTTGCTTTCCCTTTTCATATATATGATGGTGGCAGAGCAAAAGCTCTTATTTGCCAAATTCTATTCATTTACAGGTTAAAGACAAGAGAGACTGATTGAATGTTCATAGACATTTTTAGCCTACATGTGGTGTTATTCACTGTTTGTTTTGTGAAACCACTCGTTGCTGCTCAACAGAAAGATTGTTGCTTTCCCTTTTCATATATATGATGGTGGCAGAGCAAAAGCTCTTATTTGCCAAATGCTGTTCATTTACAGGTTAAAGACAAGAGAGACTGATTGAATGTTCATAGACATTTTTAGCCTACATGTGGTGTTATTCACCGTTTGTTTTGTGAAACCACTCGTTGCTGCTCAACAGAAAGATTGTTGCTTTCCCTTTTCATATATATGATGGTGGCAGAGCAAAAGCTCTTATTTGCCAAATGCTGTTCATTTACAGGTTAAAGACAAGAGAGACTGATTGAATGTTCATAGACATTTTTAGCCTAC